>NC_136266.1:84441724-84574224 GCF_964187855.1 Myxine glutinosa
TAAATACAGGTTTTATCTTTAAAATTACATTTGAATGTTAAATACAGGTTTTATCTTTAAAATTACATTTGAATGTTAAATACAGGTTTAATCTTTAAAATTACATTTGAATGTTAAATACAGGTTTTATCTTTAAAATTACATTTCAATGTTAAATACAGGTTTAATCTTTAAAATTACATTTGAATGTAAAATACAGGTTTTATCTTTAAAATTACATTTCAATGTTAAATACAGGTTTAATCTTTAAAATTACATTTGAATGTTAAATACAGGTTATATCTTTAAAATTACATTTCAATGTTAAATACAGGTTTAATCTTTAAAATTACATTTCAATGTTAAATACAGGTTTAATCTTTAAAATTACATTTCAATGTTAAATACAGGTTTTATCTTTAAAATTACATTTCAATGTTAAATACAGGTTTTATCTTTAAAATTACATTTCAATGTTAAATACAGGTTTAATCTTCAAAATTACATTTGAATGTAAAATGCAGGTTTTATCTTTAAAATTACATTTGAATGTTAAATACAGGTTATATCTTTAAAATTACATTTGAATGTAAAATGCAGGTTTTATCTTTAAAATTACATTTCAATGTTAAATACAGGTTTAATCTTTAAAATTACATTTGAATGTTAAATGCAGGTTTAATCTTTAAAATTACATGTGAATGTTAAATACAGGTTATATCTTTAAAATTACATTTGAATGTTAAATACAGGTTATATCTTTAAAATTACATTTCAATGTTAAATACAGGTTATATCTTTAAAATTACATTTCAATGTTAAATGCAGGTTTAATCTTTAAAATTACATTTCAATGTTAAATACAGGTTATCTATCTATAATTCCACTAATCTCTGTGTGTATGTTAGTGTTGAAAAACCACTTTTCGCACTTGTGTTAGTGTTGAAAAACCACTTTTCGCACTTGTGTTGGTGCAGGAAACCACTTTTGCACTTTTATTAGTGTGGAAAAAACACTTTTTGCACTTGTGATAATGTTGAAAAACCACTTTTCGCACTTGTGTTAGTGTTGAAAAACCACTTTTTGCACTTGTGATAGTGTTGAAAAACCACTTATCGCACTTGTGTTAGTGTTGAAAAACCACTTTACGCACTTGTGTTGATACAGGAAACCACTTTTGCACTTGTATTAGTGTGGAAAAACACTTTTTGCACTTGTGATAGTGTTGAAAAACCACTTTTCGCACTTGTGTTAGTGTTGAAAAACCACTTTTCGCACTTGTGTTAGTGTTGAAAAACCACTTTTCGCACTTGTGTTAGTGTTGAAAAACCACTTTTCGCACTTGTGTTGGTGCAGAAAACCACTTTTGCACTTGTATTAGTGTGGAAAAAACACTTTTTGCACTTGTGATAGTGTTGAAAAACCACTTTTCGCACTTGTGTTAGTGTTGAAAAACCACTTTTCGCACTTGTGTTGGTGCAGGAAACCACTTTTACCCTTGTATTAGTGTGGAAAAAACACTTTTTGCACTTGTGATAGTGTTGAAAAACCACTTTTCGCACTTGTGTTAGTGTTGAAAAAACAACTTTTCGCACCTGTGTTGGTGCAGGAAACCACTTTTGCACTTGTATTAGTGTGGAAAAAACACTTTTTGCACTTGTGTTAGTGTTGAAAAACCACTTTTCGCACTTGTGTTAGTGTTGAAAAACCACTTTTCGCACTTGTGTTGGTGCAGGAAACCACTTTTGCACTTGTATTAGTGTGGAAAAACCACTTTTCGCACTTGTGCTAGTGTTGAAAAACAACTTTTCGCACTTGTGTTAGTGTTGAAAAACCACTTTTCGCACTTGTGTTGGTGCAGGAAACCACTTTGCACTTGTATTAGTGTAGAAAAAACACTTTTTGCACTTGTGATAGTGTTGAAAAACCACTTTTTGCACTTGTGTTAGTGTTGAAAAACCACTTTTCGCACTTGTGTTGGTGCAGGAAACCACTTTTGCACTTGTATTAGTGTGGAAAAAACACTTTTTGCACTTGTGATAGTGTTGAAAACCACTTTTCGCACTTGTGTTAGTGTTGAAAAACCACTTTTCGCACTTGTGTTAGTGTTGAAAAACCACTTTTCGCACTTTTGTTAGTGTTGAAAAACCACTTTTCGCACTTGTGTTGGTGCAGAAAACCACTTTTGCACTTGCATTAGTGTGGAAAAAAACACTTTTTGCACTTGTGATAGTGTTGAAAAACCACTTTTCGCACTTGTGTTAGTGTTGAAAAACCACTTTTCGCACTTGTGTTGGTGCAGGAAACCACTTTTGCACTTGTATTAGTGTGGAAAAAACACTTTTTGCACTTGTGATAGTGTTGAAAAACCACTTTTCGCACTTGTGTTAGTGTTGAAAAACCACTTTTCGCACTGTGTTAGTGTTGAAAAACCACTTTTCGCACTGTGTTAGTGTTGAAAAACCACTTTTCGCACTTGTGTTGTTGCAGGAAACCACTTTTGCATTTGTATTAGTGTGGAAAAAACACTTTTCGCACTTGTGTTAGTGTTGAAAAACCACTTTTCGCACTTGTGTTAGTGTTGAAAAACCACTTTTCGCACTTGTGTTGGTTCAGGAAACCACTTTTGCACTTTTATTAGTGTGGAAAAAACACTTTTTGCACTTGTGATAATGTTGAAAAACCACTTTTCGCACTTGTGTTAGTGTTGAAAAACCACTTTTTGCACTTGTGATAGTGTTGAAAAACCACTTATCGCACTTGTGTTAGTGTTGAAAAACCACTTTACGCACTTGTGTTGGTACAGGAAACCACTTTTGCACTTGTATTAGTGTGGAAAAAACACTTTTCGCACTCGTGTTAGTGTTGAAAAACCACTTTTCGCACTTGTGTTAGTGTTGAAAAACCACTTTTCGCACTTGTGTTGGTGCAGGAAACCACTTTTGCACTTGCATTAGTGTGGAAAAACCACTTTTCGCACTTGTGTTAGTGTTGAAAAACTTCTTTTCGCACTTGTGTTAGTGTTGAAAAACCACTTTTCGCACTTGTGTTGGTGCAGGAAACCACTTTTGCACTTGTATTAGTGTGGAAAAACCACTTTTCGCACTTGTGTTAGTGTTGAAAAACCACTTTTCGCACTTGTGTTAGTGTTGAGAAACCACTTTTCGCACTTGTGTTAGTGTTGAAAAACCACTTTTCGCACTTGTGTTGGTGCAGGAAACCACTTTTGCACTTGTATTAGTGTGTAAAAAACACTTTTTGCACTTGTGTTAGTGTTGAAAAACCACTTTTCGCACTTGTGTTGGTGCAGGAAACCACTTTTGCACTTGCATTAGTGTGGAAAAACCACTTTTCGCACTTGTGTTAGTGTTGAAAAACTTCTTTTCGCACTTGTGTTAGTGTTGAAAAACCACTTTTCGCACTTGTGTTGGTGCAGGAAACCACTTTTGCACTTGTATTAGTGTGGAAAAACCACTTTTCGCACTTGTGTTAGTGTTGAAAAACCACTTTTCGCACTTGTGTTAGTGTTGAAAAACCACTTTTCGCACTTGTGTTGGTGCAGGAAACCACTTTTGCACTTGTATTAGTGTGGAAAAAACACTTTTTGCACTTGTGATAGTGTTGAAAAACCACTTTTCGCACTTGTGTTAGTGTTGAAAAACCACTTTTCGCACTTGTGTTAGTGTTGAAAAACCACTTTTCGCACTTTTGTTAGTGTTGAAAAACCACTTTTCGCACTTGTGTTGGTGCAGAAAACCACTTTTGCACTTGTATTATTGTGGAAAAAACACTTTTTGCACTTGTGATAGTGTTGAAAAACCACTTTTCGCACTTGTGTTAGTGTTGAAAAACCACTTTTCGCACTTGTGTTGGTGCAGGAAACCACTTTTGCACTTGTATTAGTGTGGAAAAAACACTTTTTGCACTTGTGATAGTGTTGAAAAACCACTTTTCGCACTTGTGTTAGTGTCGAAAAACCACTTTTCGCACTTGTGTTAGTGTTGAAAAACCACTTTTCGCACTTGTGTTAGTGTTGAAAAACCACTTTTCGCACTTGTGTTGGGGCAGGAAACCACTTTTGCACTTGTATTAGTGTGGAAAAAACACTTTTTGCACTTGTGATAGTGTTGAAAAACCACTTTTCGCACTTGTGTTAGTGTTGAAAAACCACTTTTCGCACTTGTGTTGGTGCAGGAAACCACTTTTGCACTTGTATTAGTGTGGAAACACCACTTTTGGCACTTGTGTAGTGTTGAAAAACCACTTTTCCCACTTGTGTTATTGTTGAAAAACCACTTTTCGCACTTGTGTTGGTGCAGGAAACCACTTTTCGCACTTGTGTTAGTGTTGAGAAACCACTTTTCGCACTTGTGTTAGTGTTGAAAAACCACTTTTCGCACTTGTGTTGGTGCAGGAAACCACTTTTGCACTTGTATTAGTGTGGAAAAAACACTTTTTGCACTTGTGATAGTGTTGAAAAACCACTTTTCGCACTTGTGTTAGTGTTGAAAAACCACTTTTCGCACTTGTGTTAGTGTTGAAAAACCACTTTTCGCACTTGTGTTAGTGTTGAAAAACCACTTTTCGCACTTGTGTTGGTGCAGAAAACCACTTTTGCACTTGTATTAGTGTGGAAAAAACACTTTTTGCACTTGTGATAGTGTTGAAAAACCACTTTTCGCACTTGTGTTAGTGTTGAAAAACCACTTTTCGCACTTGTGTTGGTGCAGGAAACCACTTTTACCCTTGTATTAGTGTGGAAAAAACACTTTTTGCACTTGTGATAGTGTTGAAAAACCACTTTTCGCACTTGTGTTAGTGTTGAAAAACCACTTTTCGCACCTGTGTTGGTGCAGGAAACCACTTTTGCACTTGTATTAGTGTGGAAAAAACACTTTTTGCACTTGTGTTAGTGTTGAAAAACCACTTTTCGCACTTGTGTTAGTGTTGAAAAACCACTTTTCGCACTTGTGTTGGTGCAGGAAACCACTTTTGCACTTGTATTAGTGTGGAAAAACCACTTTTCGCACTTGTGCTAGTGTTGAAAAACAACTTTTCGCACTTGTGTTAGTGTTGAAAAACCACTTTTCGCACTTGTGTTGGTGCAGGAAACCACTTTGCACTTGTATTAGTGTAGAAAAAACACTTTTTGCACTTGTGATAGTGTTGAAAAACCACTTTTCGCACTTGTGTTAGTGTTGAAAAACCACTTTTGGCACTTGTGTTGGTGCAGGAAACCACTTTTGCACTTGTATTAGTGTGGAAAAACACTTTTCGCACTTGTGATAGTGTTGAAAAACCACTTTTCGCACTTGTGTTAGTGTTGAAAAACCACTTTTCACACTTGTGTTGGTGCAGTAAACCACTTTTCGCACTTGTGTTAGTGTTGAAAAACCACTTTTCGCACTTGCGTTGGTGCAGGAAACCACTTTTGCACTTGTATTAGTGTGGAAAAAACACTTTTTGCACTTGTGATAGTGTTGAAAAACCACTTTTCGCACTTGTGTTGGTGCAGGAAACCACTTTTGCACTTGTATTAGTGTGGAAAAAACACTTTTTGCACTTGTGATAGTGTTGAAAAACCACTTTTCGCACTTGTGTTAGTGTTGAAAAACCACTTTTCGCACTTGTGTTAGTGTTGAAAAACCACTTTTCGCACTTGTGTTAGTGTTGAAAAACCACTTTTCGCACTTGTGTTAGTGTTGAGAAACCACTTTTCGCACTTGTGTTAGTGTTGAAAAACCACTTTTCGCACTTGTGTTGGTGCAGGAAACCACTTTTGCACTTGTATTAGTGTGGAAAAAACACTTTTTGCACTTGTGATAGTGTTGAAAAACCACTTTTCGCACTTGTGTTAGTGTTGAAAAACCACTTTTCGCACTTGTGTTAGTGTTGAAAAACCACTTTTCGCACTTGTGTTAGTGTTGAAAAACCACTTTTCGCACTTGTGTTGGTGCAGAAAACCACTTTTGCACTTGTATTAGTGTGGCAAAAACACTTTTTGCACTTGTGATAGTGTTGAAAAACCACTTTTCGCACTTGTGTTAGTGTTGAAAAACCACTTTTCGCACTTGTGTTGGTGCAGGAAACCACTTTTACCCTTGTATTAGTGTGGAAAAAACACTTTTTGCACTTGTGATAGTGTTGAAAAACCACTTTTCGCACTTGTGTTAATGTTGAAAAACCACTTTTCGCACCTGTGTTGGTGCAGGAAACCACTTTTGCACTTGTATTAGTGTGGAAAAAACACTTTTGGCACTTGTGTTAGTGTTGAAAAACCACTTTTCGCACTTGTGTTAGTGTTGAAAAACCACTTTTCGCACTTGTGTTGGTGCAGGAAACCACTTTTGCACTTGTATTAGTGTGGAAAAACCACTTTTCGCACTTGTGCTAGTGTTGAAAAACAACTTTTCGCACTTGTGTTAGTGTTGAAAAACCACTTTTCGCACTTGTGTTGGTGCAGGAAACCACTTTTGCACTTTTATTAGTGTGGAAAAAACACTTTTTGCACTTGTGATAATGTTGAAAAACCACTTTTCGCACTTGTGTTAGTGTTGAAAAACCACTTTTTGCACTTGTGATAGTGTTGAAAAACCACTTATCGCACTTGTGTTAGTGTTGAAAAACCACTTTACGCACTTGTGTTGGTACAGGAAACCACTTTTGCACTTGTATTAGTGTGGAAAAAACACTTTTCGCACTCGTGTTAGTGTTGAAAAACCACTTTTCGCACTTGTGTTAGTGTTGAAAAACCACTTTTCGCACTTGTGTTGGTGCAGGAAACCACTTTTGCACTTGCATTAGTGTGGAAAAACCACTTTTCGCACTTGTGTTAGTGTTGAAAAACTTCTTTTCGCACTTGTGTTAGTGTTGAAAAACCACTTTTCGCACTTGTGTTGGTGCAGGAAACCACTTTTGCACTTGTATTAGTGTGGAAAAACCACTTTTCGCACTTGTGTTAGTGTTGAAAAACCACTTTTCGCACTTGTGTTAGTGTTGAGAAACCACTTTTCGCACTTGTGTTAGTGTTGAAAAACCACTTTTCGCACTTGTGTTGGTGCAGGAAACCACTTTTGCACTTGTATTAGTGTGGAAAAAACACTTTTTGCACTTGTGTTAGTGTTGAAAAACCACTTTTCGCACTTGTGTTGGTGCAGGAAACCACTTTTGCACTTGCATTAGTGTGGAAAAACCACTTTTCGCACTTGTGTTAGTGTTGAAAAACTTCTTTTCGCACTTGTGTTAGTGTTTAAAAACCACTTTTCGCACTTGTGTTGGTGCAGGAAACCACTTTTGCACTTGTATTAGTGTGGAAAAACCACTTTTCGCACTTGTGTTAGTTTTGAGAAACCACTTTTCGCACTTGTGTTAGTGTTGAAAAACCACTTTTCGCACTTGTGTTGGTGCAGGAAACCACTTTTGCACTTGTATTAGTGTGGAAAAAACACTTTTTGCACTTGTGATAGTGTTGAAAAACCACTTTTCGCACTTGTGTTAGTGTTGAAAAACCACTTTTCGCACTTGTGTTAGTGTTGAAAAACCACTTTTCGCACTTTTGTTAGTGTTGAAAAACCACTTTTCGCACTTGTGTTGGTGCAGAAAACCACTTTTGCACTTGTATTAGTGTGGAAAAAACACTTTTTGCACTTGTGATAGTGTTGAAAAACCACTTTTCGCACTTGTGTTAGTGTTGAAAAACCACTTTTCGCACTTGTGTTGGTGCAGGAAACCACTTTTGCACTTGTATTAGTGTGGAAAAAACACTTTTTGCACTTGTGATAGTGTTGAAAAACCACTTTTCGCACTTGTGTTAGTGTTGAAAACCACTTTTCGCACTTGTGTTAGTGTTGAAAAACCACTTTTCGCACTTGTGTTAGTGTTGAAAAACCACTTTTCGCACTTGTGTTGGGGCAGGAAACCACTTTTGCACTTGTATTAGTGTGGAAAAAACACTTTTTGCACTTGTGATAGTGTTGAAAAACCACTTTTCGCACTTGTGTTAGTGTTGAAAAACCACTTTTCGCACTTGTGTTGGTGCAGGAAACCACTTTTGCACTTGTATTAGTGTGGAAACACCACTTTTGGCACTTGTGTAGTGTTGAAAAACCACTTTTTCCACTTGTGTTATTGTTGAAAAACCACTTTTCGCACTTGTGTTGGTGCAGGAAACCACTTTTCGCACTTGTGTTAGTGTTGAGAAACCACTTTTCGCACTTGTGTTAGTGTTGAAAAACCACTTTTCGCACTTGTGTTGGTGCAGGAAACCACTTTTGCACTTGTATTAGTGTGGAAAAAACACTTTTCGCACTTGTGTTAGTGTTGAAAAACCACTTTTCGCACTTGTGTTAGTGTTGAAAAACCACTTTTCGCACTTGTGTTAGTGTTGAAAAACCACTTTTCGCACTTGTGTTGGGGCAGGAAACCACTTTTGCACTTGTATTAGTGTGGAAAAAACACTTTTTGCACTTGTGATAGTGTTGAAAAACCACTTTTCGCACTTGTGTTAGTGTTGAAAAACCACTTTTCGCACTTGTGTTGGTGCAGGAAACCACTTTTGCACTTGTATTAGTGTGGAAACACCACTTTTGGCACTTGTGTAGTGTTGAAAAACCACTTTTCCCACTTGTGTTATTGTTGAAAAAACACTTTTCGCACTTGTGTTGGTGCAGGAAACCACTTTTCGCACTTGTGTTAGTGTTGAGAAACCACTTTTCGCACTTGTGTTAGTGTTGAAAAACCACTTTTCGCACTTGTGTTGGTGCAGGAAACCACTTTTGCACTTGTATTCGTGTGGAAAAAACACATTTCGCACTTGTGTTAGTGTTGAAAAACCACTTTTCGCACTTGTGTTAGTGTTGAAAAACCACTTTTCGCACTTGTGTTGGTGCAGGAAAACCACTTTTGCACTTGTATTAGTGTGGAAAAAACACTTTTTGCACTTGTGATAGTGTTGAAAAACCACTTTTGGCACTTGTGTTAGTGTTGAAAAATCACTTTTCGCACTTGTGTTAGTGTTGAAAAACCACTTTTCGCACTTGTGTTAGTGTTGAAAAACCACTTTTCGCACTTGTGTTGGGGCAGGAATCCACTTTTGCACTTGTATTAGTGTGGAAAAAACACTTTTTGCACTTGTGATAGTGTTGAAAAACCACTTTTCGCACTTGTGTTGAAAAACCACTTTTCGCACTTGTGTTGGTGCAGGAAACCACTTTTGCACTTGTATTAGTGTGGAAACACCACTTTTGGCACTTGTGTAGTGTTGAAAAACCACTTTTCGCACTTGTGTTAGTGTTGAAAAACCACTTTTCGCACTTGTGTTGGTGCAGGAAACCACTTTTGCACTTTTATTAGTGTGGAAAAAACACTTTTTGCACTTGTGATAATGTTGAAAAACCACTTTTCGCACTTGTGTTAGTGTTGAAAAACCACTTTTTGCACTTGTGATAGTGTTGAAAAACCACTTATCGCACTTGTGTTAGTGTTGAAAAACCACTTTACGCACTTGTGTTGATACAGGAAACCACTTTTGCACTTGTATTAGTGTGGAAAAACACTTTTTGCACTTGTGATAGTGTTGAAAAACCACTTTTCGCACTTGTGTTAGTGTTGAAAAACCACTTTTCGCACTTGTGTTAGTGTTGAAAAACCACTTTTCGCACTTGTGTTAGTGTTGAATTGAAAAACCACTTTTCGCACTTGTGTTGGTGCAGAAAACCACTTTTGCACTTGTATTAGTGTGGAAAAAACACTTTTTGCACTTGTGATAGTGTTTGAAAAACCACTTTTCGCACTTGTGTTAGTGTGAAAAACCACTTTTCGCACTTGTGTTGGTGCAGGAAACCACTTTTACCCTTGTATTAGTGTGGAAAAAACACTTTTGCACTTGTGTAGTGTTGAAAAACCACTTTTCGCACTTGTGTTAGTGTTGAAAAACAACTTTTCGCACCTGTGTTGGTGCAGGAAACCACTTTTGCACTTGTATTAGTGTGGAAAAACACTTTTTGCACTTGTGTTAGTGTTGAAAAACCACTTTTCGCACTTGTGTTAGTGTTGAAAAACCACTTTTCGCACTTGTGTTGGTGCAGGAAACCACTTTTGCACTTGTATTAGTGTGGAAAAACCACTTTTCGCACTTGTGCTAGTGTTGAAAACAACTTTTCGCACTTGTGTTAGTGTTGAAAAACCACTTTTCGCACTTGTGTTGGTGCAGGAAACCACTTTGCACTTGTATTAGTGTAGAAAAAACACTTTTTGCACTTGTGATAGTGTTGAAAAACCACTTTTTGCACTTGTGTTAGTGTTGAAAAACACTTTCGCACTTGTGTTGGTGCAGGAAACCACTTTTGCACTTGTATTAGTGTGGAAAAAACACTTTTTGCACTTGTGATAGTGTTGAAAACCACTTTTCGCACTTGTGTTAGTGTTGAAAAACCACTTTTCGCACTTGTGTTAGTGTTGAAAAACCACTTTTCGCACTTTTGTTAGTGTTGAAAAACCACTTTTCGCACTTGTGTTGGTGCAGAAAACCACTTTTGCACTTGCATTAGTGTGGAAAAAACACTTTTTGCACTTGTGATAGTGTTGAAAAACCACTTTTCGCACTTGTGTTAGTGTTGAAAAACCACTTTTCGCACTTGTGTTGGTGCAGGAAACCACTTTTGCACTTGTATTAGTGTGGAAAAAACACTTTTTGCACTTGTGATAGTGTTGAAAAACCACTTATCGCACTTGTGTTAGTGTTGAAAAACCACTTTACGCACTTGTGTTGGTACAGGAAACCACTTTTGCACTTGTATTAGTGTGGAAAAAACACTTTTCGCACTCGTGTTAGTGTTGAAAAAACCACTTTTCGCACTTGTGTTAGTGTTGAAAAACCACTTTTCGCACTTGTGTTGGTGCAGGAAACCACTTTTGCACTTGCATTAGTGTGGAAAAACCACTTTTCGCACTTGTGTTAGTGTTGAAAAACTTCTTTTCGCACTTGTGTTAGTGTTGAAAAACCACTTTTCGCACTTGTGTTGGTGCAGGAAACCACTTTTGCACTTGTATTAGTGTGGAAAAACCACTTTTCGCACTTGTGTTAGTGTTGAAAAACCACTTTTCGCACTTGTGTTAGTGTTGAGAAACCACTTTTCGCACTTGTGTTAGTGTTGAAAAACCACTTTTCGCACTTGTGTTGGTGCAGGAAACCACTTTTGCACTTGTATTAGTGTGGAAAAAACACTTTTTGCACTTGTGTTAGTGTTGAAAAACCACTTTTCGCACTTGTGTTGGTGCAGGAAACCACTTTTGCACTTGCATTAGTGTGGAAAAACCACTTTTCGCACTTGTGTTAGTGTTGAAAAACTTCTTTTCGCACTTGTGTTAGTGTTTAAAAACCACTTTTCGCACTTGTGTTGGTGCAGGAAACCACTTTTGCACTTGTATTAGTGTGGAAAAACCACTTTTCGCACTTGTGTTAGTTTTGAGAAACCACTTTTCGCACTTGTGTTAGTGTTGAAAAACCACTTTTCGCACTTGTGTTGGTGCAGGAAACCACTTTTGCACTTGTATTAGTGTGGAAAAAACACTTTTTGCACTTGTGATAGTGTTGAAAAACCACTTTTCGCACTTGTGTTAGTGTTGAAAAACCACTTTTCGCACTTGTGTTAGTGTTGAAAAACCACTTTTCGCACTTTTGTTAGTGTTGAAAAACCACTTTTCGCACTTGTGTTGGTGCAGAAAACCACTTTTGCACTTGTATTAGTGTGGAAAAAACACTTTTTGCACTTGTGATAGTGTTGAAAAACCACTTTTCGCACTTGTGTTAGTGTTGAAAAACCACTTTTCGCACTTGTGTTGGTGCAGGAAACCACTTTTGCACTTGTATTAGTGTGGAAAAAACACTTTTTGCACTTGTGATAGTGTTGAAAAACCACTTTTCGCACTTGTGTTAGTGTTGAAAACCACTTTTCGCACTTGTGTTAGTGTTGAAAAACCACTTTTCGCACTTGTGTTAGTGTTGAAAAACCACTTTTCGCACTTGTGTTGGGGCAGGAAACCACTTTTGCACTTGTATTAGTGTGGAAAAAACACTTTTTGCACTTGTGATAGTGTTGAAAAACCACTTTTCGCACTTGTGTTAGTGTTGAAAAACCACTTTTCGCACTTGTGTTGGTGCAGGAAACCACTTTTGCACTTGTATTAGTGTGGAAACACCACTTTTGGCACTTGTGTAGTGTTGAAAAACCACTTTTTCCACTTGTGTTATTGTTGAAAAACCACTTTTCGCACTTGTGTTGGTGCAGGAAACCACTTTTCGCACTTGTGTTAGTGTTGAGAAACCACTTTTCGCACTTGTGTTAGTGTTGAAAAACCACTTTTCGCACTTGTGTTGGTGCAGGAAACCACTTTTGCACTTGTATTAGTGTGGAAAAAACACTTTTCGCACTTGTGTTAGTGTTGAAAAACCACTTTTCGCACTTGTGTTAGTGTTGAAAAACCACTTTTCGCACTTGTGTTAGTGTTGAAAAACCACTTTTCGCACTTGTGTTGGGGCAGGAAACCACTTTTGCACTTGTATTAGTGTGGAAAAAACACTTTTTGCACTTGTGATAGTGTTGAAAAACCACTTTTCGCACTTGTGTTAGTGTTGAAAAACCACTTTTCGCACTTGTGTTGGTGCAGGAAACCACTTTTGCACTTGTATTAGTGTGGAAACACCACTTTTGGCACTTGTGTAGTGTTGAAAAACCACTTTTCCCACTTGTGTTATTGTTGAAAAAACACTTTTCGCACTTGTGTTGGTGCAGGAAACCACTTTTCGCACTTGTGTTAGTGTTGAGAAACCACTTTTCGCACTTGTGTTAGTGTTGAAAAACCACTTTTCGCACTTGTGTTGGTGCAGGAAACCACTTTTGCACTTGTATTCGTGTGGAAAAAACACATTTCGCACTTGTGTTAGTGTTGAAAAACCACTTTTCGCACTTGTGTTAGTGTTGAAAAACCACTTTTCGCACTTGTGTTGGTGCAGGAAAACCACTTTTGCACTTGTATTAGTGTGGAAAAAACACTTTTTGCACTTGTGATAGTGTTGAAAAACCACTTTTGGCACTTGTGTTAGTGTTGAAAAATCACTTTTCGCACTTGTGTTAGTGTTGAAAAACCACTTTTCGCACTTGTGTTAGTGTTGAAAAACCACTTTTCGCACTTGTGTTGGGGCAGGAATCCACTTTTGCACTTGTATTAGTGTGGAAAAAACACTTTTTGCACTTGTGATAGTGTTGAAAAACCACTTTTCGCACTTGTGTTGAAAAACCACTTTTCGCACTTGTGTTGGTGCAGGAAACCACTTTTGCACTTGTATTAGTGTGGAAACACCACTTTTGGCACTTGTGTAGTGTTGAAAAACCACTTTTCGCACTTGTGTTAGTGTTGAAAAACCACTTTTCGCACTTGTGTTGGTGCAGGAAACCACTTTTGCACTTTTATTAGTGTGGAAAAAACACTTTTTGCACTTGTGATAATGTTGAAAAACCACTTTTCGCACTTGTGTTAGTGTTGAAAAACCACTTTTTGCACTTGTGATAGTGTTGAAAAACCACTTATCGCACTTGTGTTAGTGTTGAAAAACCACTTTACGCACTTGTGTTGATACAGGAAACCACTTTTGCACTTGTATTAGTGTGGAAAAACACTTTTTGCACTTGTGATAGTGTTGAAAAACCACTTTTCGCACTTGTGTTAGTGTTGAAAAACCACTTTTCGCACTTGTGTTAGTGTTGAAAAACCACTTTTCGCACTTGTGTTAGTGTTGAAAAACCACTTTTCGCACTTGTGTTGGTGCAGAAAACCACTTTTGCACTTGTATTAGTGTGGAAAAAACACTTTTTGCACTTGTGATAGTGTTGAAAAACCACTTTTCGCACTTGTGTTAGTGTTGAAAAACCACTTTTCGCACTTGTGTTGGTGCAGGAAACCACTTTTACCCTTGTATTAGTGTGGAAAAAACACTTTTTGCACTTGTGATAGTGTTGAAAAACCACTTTTCGCACTTGTGTTAGTGTTGAAAAACAACTTTTCGCACCTGTGTTGGTGCAGGAAACCACTTTTGCACTTGTATTAGTGTGGAAAAAACACTTTTTGCACTTGTGTTAGTGTTGAAAAACCACTTTTCGCACTTGTGTTAGTGTTGAAAAACCACTTTTCGCACTTGTGTTGGTGCAGGAAACCACTTTTGCACTTGTATTAGTGTGGAAAAACCACTTTTCGCACTTGTGCTAGTGTTGAAAAACAACTTTTCGCACTTGTGTTAGTGTTGAAAAACCACTTTTCGCACTTGTGTTGGTGCAGGAAACCACTTTGCACTTGTATTAGTGTAGAAAAAACACTTTTTGCACTTGTGATAGTGTTGAAAAACCACTTTTTGCACTTGTGTTAGTGTTGAAAAACCACTTTTCGCACTTGTGTTGGTGCAGGAAACCACTTTTGCACTTGTATTAGTGTGGAAAAAACACTTTTTGCACTTGTGATAGTGTTGAAAACCACTTTTCGCACTTGTGTTAGTGTTGAAAAACCACTTTTCGCACTTGTGTTAGTGTTGAAAAACCACTTTTCGCACTTTTGTTAGTGTTGAAAAACCACTTTTCGCACTTGTGTTGGTGCAGAAAACCACTTTTGCACTTGCATTAGTGTGGAAAAAACACTTTTTGCACTTGTGATAGTGTTGAAAAACCACTTTTCGCACTTGTGTTAGTGTTGAAAAACCACTTTTCGCACTTGTGTTGGTGCAGGAAACCACTTTTGCACTTGTATTAGTGTGGAAAAAACACTTTTTGCACTTGTGATAGTGTTGAAAAACCACTTTTCGCACTTGTGTTAGTGTTGAAAAACCACTTTTCGCACTGTGTTAGTGTTGAAAAACCACTTTTCGCACTGTGTTAGTGTTGAAAAACCACTTTTCGCACTTGTGTTGTTGCAGGAAACCACTTTTGCATTTGTATTAGTGTGGAAAAAACACTTTTCGCACTTGTGTTAGTGTTGAAAAACCACTTTTCGCACTTGTGTTAGTGTTGAAAAACCACTTTTCGCACTTGTGTTGGTTCAGGAAACCACTTTTGCACTTTTATTAGTGTGGAAAAAACACTTTTTGCACTTGTGATAATGTTGAAAAACCACTTTTCGCACTTGTGTTAGTGTTGAAAAACCACTTTTTGCACTTGTGATAGTGTTGAAAAACCACTTATCGCACTTGTGTTAGTGTTGAAAAACCACTTTACGCACTTGTGTTGGTACAGGAAACCACTTTTGCACTTGTATTAGTGTGGAAAAAACACTTTTCGCACTCGTGTTAGTGTTGAAAAACCACTTTTCGCACTTGTGTTAGTGTTGAAAAACCACTTTTCGCACTTGTGTTGGTGCAGGAAACCACTTTTGCACTTGCATTAGTGTGGAAAAACCACTTTTCGCACTTGTGTTAGTGTTGAAAAACTTCTTTTCGCACTTGTGTTAGTGTTGAAAAACCACTTTTCGCACTTGTGTTGGTGCAGGAAACCACTTTTGCACTTGTATTAGTGTGGAAAAACCACTTTTCGCACTTGTGTTAGTGTTGAAAAACCACTTTTCGCACTTGTGTTAGTGTTGAGAAACCACTTTTCGCACTTGTGTTAGTGTTGAAAAACCACTTTTCGCACTTGTGTTGGTGCAGGAAACCACTTTTGCACTTGTATTAGTGTGTAAAAAACACTTTTTGCACTTGTGTTAGTGTTGAAAAACCACTTTTCGCACTTGTGTTGGTGCAGGAAACCACTGTTGCACTTGCATTAGTGTGGAAAAACCACTTTTCGCACTTGTGTTAGTGTTGAAAAACTTCTTTTCGCACTTGTGTTAGTGTTGAAAAACCACTTTTCGCACTTGTGTTGGTGCAGGAAACCACTTTTGCACTTGTATTAGTGTGGAAAAACCACTTTTCGCACTTGTGTTAGTGTTGAAAAACCACTTTTCGCACTTGTGTTAGTGTTGAAAAACCACTTTTCGCACTTGTGTTGGTGCAGGAAACCACTTTTGCACTTGTATTAGTGTGGAAAAAACACTTTTTGCACTTGTGATAGTGTTGAAAAACCACTTTTCGCACTTGTGTTAGTGTTGAAAAACCACTTTTCGCACTTGTGTTAGTGTTGAAAAACCACTTTTCGCACTTTTGTTAGTGTTGAAAAACCACTTTTCGCACTTGTGTTGGTGCAGAAAACCACTTTTGCACTTGTATTATTGTGGAAAAAACACTTTTTGCACCTGTGATAGTGTTGAAAAACCACTTTTCGCACTTGTTTTAGTGTTGAAAAACCACTTTTCGCACTTGTGTTGGTGCAGGAAACCACTTTTGCACTTGTATTAGTGTGGAAAAAACACTTTTTGCACTTGTGATAGTGTTGAAAAACCACTTTTCGCACTTGTGTTAGTGTTGAAAAACCACTTTTCGCACTTGTGTTAGTGTTGAAAAACCACTTTTCGCACTTGTGTTAGTGTTGAAAAACCACTTTTCGCACTTGTGTTGGGGCAGGAAACCACTTTTGCACTTGTATTAGTGTGGAAAAAACACTTTTTGCACTTGTGATAGTGTTGAAAAACCACTTTTCGCACTTGTGTTAGTGTTGAAAAACCACTTTTCGCACTTGTGTTGGTGCAGGAAACCACTTTTGCACTTGTATTAGTGTGGAAACACCACTTTTGGCACTTGTGTAGTGTTGAAAAACCACTTTTCCCACTTGTGTTATTGTTGAAAAACCACTTTTCGCACTTGTGTTGGTGCAGGAAACCACTTTTCGCACTTGTGTTAGTGTTGAGAAACCACTTTTCGCACTTGTGTTAGTGTTGAAAAACCACTTTTCGCACTTGTGTTGGTGCAGGAAACCACTTTTGCACTTGTATTAGTGTGGAAAAAACACTTTTTGCACTTGTGATAGTGTTGAAAAACCACTTTTCGCACTTGTGTTAGTGTTGAAAAACCACTTTTCGCACTTGTGTTAGTGTTGAAAAACCACTTTTCGCACTTGTGTTAGTGTTGAAAAACCACTTTTCGCACTTGTGTTGGTGCAGAAAACCACTTTTGCACTTGTATTAGTGTGGAAAAAACACTTTTTGCACTTGTGATAGTGTTGAAAAACCACTTTTCGCACTTGTGTTAGTGTTGAAAAACCACTTTTCGCACTTGTGTTGGTGCAGGAAACCACTTTTACCCTTGTATTAGTGTGGAAAAAACACTTTTTGCACTTGTGATAGTGTTGAAAAACCACTTTTCGCACTTGTGTTAGTGTTGAAAAACCACTTTTCGCACCTGTGTTGGTGCAGGAAACCACTTTTGCACTTGTATTAGTGTGGAAAAAACACTTTTTGCACTTGTGTTAGTGTTGAAAAACCACTTTTCGCACTTGTGTTAGTGTTGAAAAACCACTTTTCGCACTTGTGTTGGTGCAGGAAACCACTTTTGCACTTGTATTAGTGTGGAAAAACCACTTTTCGCACTTGTGCTAGTGTTGAAAAACAACTTTTCGCACTTGTGTTAGTGTTGAAAAACCACTTTTCGCACTTGTGTTGGTGCAGGAAACCACTTTGCACTTGTATTAGTGTAGAAAAAACACTTTTTGCACTTGTGATAGTGTTGAAAAACCACTTTTCGCACTTGTGTTAGTGTTGAAAAACCACTTTTGGCACTTGTGTTGGTGCAGGAAACCACTTTTGCACTTGTATTAGTGTGGAAAAACACTTTTCGCACTTGTGATAGTGTTGAAAAACCACTTTTCGCACTTGTGTTAGTGTTGAAAAACCACTTTTCACACTTGTGTTGGTGCAGTAAACCACTTTTCGCACTTGTGTTAGTGTTGAAAAACCACTTTTCGCACTTGTGTTGGTGCAGGAAACCACTTTTGCACTTGTATTAGTGTGGAAAAAACACTTTTTGCACTTGTGATAGTGTTGAAAAACCACTTTTCGCACTTGTGTTGGTGCAGGAAACCACTTTTGCACTTGTATTAGTGTGGAAAAAACACTTTTTGCACTTGTGATAGTGTTGAAAAACCACTTTTCGCACTTGTGTTAGTGTTGAAAAACCACTTTTCGCACTTGTGTTAGTGTT
The DNA here is from genome assembly GCF_964187855.1 of Myxine glutinosa. NCBI lineage: Eukaryota > Metazoa > Chordata > Myxini > Myxiniformes > Myxinidae > Myxine > Myxine glutinosa. The sequence goes on from NC_136266.1 coordinate 84,459,813, forward strand.
GAAAAACCACTTTTCGCACTTGTGTTAGTGTTGAAAAACCACTTTTCGCACTTGTGTTAGTGTTGAGAAACCACTTTTCGCACTTGTGTTAGTGTTGAAAAACCACTTTTCGCACTTGTGTTGGTGCAGGAAACCACTTTTGCACTTGTATTAGTGTGGAAAAAACACTTTTTGCACTTGTGATAGTGTTGAAAAACCACTTTTCGCACTTGTGTTAGTGTTGAAAAACCACTTTTCGCACTTGTGTTAGTGTTGAAAAACCACTTTTCGCACTTGTGTTAGTGTTGAAAAACCACTTTTCGCACTTGTGTTGGTGCAGAAAACCACTTTTGCACTTGTATTAGTGTGGCAAAAACACTTTTTGCACTTGTGATAGTGTTGAAAAACCACTTTTCGCACTTGTGTTAGTGTTGAAAAACCACTTTTCGCACTTGTGTTGGTGCAGGAAACCACTTTTACCCTTGTATTAGTGTGGAAAAAACACTTTTTGCACTTGTGATAGTGTTGAAAAACCACTTTTCGCACTTGTGTTAATGTTGAAAAACCACTTTTCGCACCTGTGTTGGTGCAGGAAACCACTTTTGCACTTGTATTAGTGTGGAAAAAACACTTTTGGCACTTGTGTTAGTGTTGAAAAACCACTTTTCGCACTTGTGTTAGTGTTGAAAAACCACTTTTCGCACTTGTGTTGGTGCAGGAAACCACTTTTGCACTTGTATTAGTGTGGAAAAACCACTTTTCGCACTTGTGCTAGTGTTGAAAAACAACTTTTCGCACTTGTGTTAGTGTTGAAAAACCACTTTTCGCACTTGTGTTGGTGCAGGAAACCACTTTTGCACTTTTATTAGTGTGGAAAAAACACTTTTTGCACTTGTGATAATGTTGAAAAACCACTTTTCGCACTTGTGTTAGTGTTGAAAAACCACTTTTTGCACTTGTGATAGTGTTGAAAAACCACTTATCGCACTTGTGTTAGTGTTGAAAAACCACTTTACGCACTTGTGTTGGTACAGGAAACCACTTTTGCACTTGTATTAGTGTGGAAAAAACACTTTTCGCACTCGTGTTAGTGTTGAAAAACCACTTTTCGCACTTGTGTTAGTGTTGAAAAACCACTTTTCGCACTTGTGTTGGTGCAGGAAACCACTTTTGCACTTGCATTAGTGTGGAAAAACCACTTTTCGCACTTGTGTTAGTGTTGAAAAACTTCTTTTCGCACTTGTGTTAGTGTTGAAAAACCACTTTTCGCACTTGTGTTGGTGCAGGAAACCACTTTTGCACTTGTATTAGTGTGGAAAAACCACTTTTCGCACTTGTGTTAGTGTTGAAAAACCACTTTTCGCACTTGTGTTAGTGTTGAGAAACCACTTTTCGCACTTGTGTTAGTGTTGAAAAACCACTTTTCGCACTTGTGTTGGTGCAGGAAACCACTTTTGCACTTGTATTAGTGTGGAAAAAACACTTTTTGCACTTGTGTTAGTGTTGAAAAACCACTTTTCGCACTTGTGTTGGTGCAGGAAACCACTTTTGCACTTGCATTAGTGTGGAAAAACCACTTTTCGCACTTGTGTTAGTGTTGAAAAACTTCTTTTCGCACTTGTGTTAGTGTTTAAAAACCACTTTTCGCACTTGTGTTGGTGCAGGAAACCACTTTTGCACTTGTATTAGTGTGGAAAAACCACTTTTCGCACTTGTGTTAGTTTTGAGAAACCACTTTTCGCACTTGTGTTAGTGTTGAAAAACCACTTTTCGCACTTGTGTTGGTGCAGGAAACCACTTTTGCACTTGTATTAGTGTGGAAAAAACACTTTTTGCACTTGTGATAGTGTTGAAAAACCACTTTTCGCACTTGTGTTAGTGTTGAAAAACCACTTTTCGCACTTGTGTTAGTGTTGAAAAACCACTTTTCGCACTTTTGTTAGTGTTGAAAAACCACTTTTCGCACTTGTGTTGGTGCAGAAAACCACTTTTGCACTTGTATTAGTGTGGAAAAAACACTTTTTGCACTTGTGATAATGTTGAAAAACCACTTTTCGCACTTGTGTTAGTGTTGAAAAACCACTTTTCGCACTTGTGTTGGTGCAGGAAACCACTTTTGCACTTGTATTAGTGTGGAAAAAACACTTTTTGCACTTGTGATAGTGTTGAAAAACCACTTTTCGCACTTGTGTTAGTGTTGAAAACCACTTTTCGCACTTGTGTTAGTGTTGAAAAACCACTTTTCGCACTTGTGTTAGTGTTGAAAAACCACTTTTCGCACTTGTGTTGGGGCAGGAAACCACTTTTGCACTTGTATTAGTGTGGAAAAAACACTTTTTGCACTTGTGATAGTGTTGAAAAACCACTTTTCGCACTTGTGTTAGTGTTGAAAAACCACTTTTCGCACTTGTGTTGGTGCAGGAAACCACTTTTGCACTTGTATTAGTGTGGAAACACCACTTTTGGCACTTGTGTAGTGTTGAAAAACCACTTTTTCCACTTGTGTTATTGTTGAAAAACCACTTTTCGCACTTGTGTTGGTGCAGGAAACCACTTTTCGCACTTGTGTTAGTGTTGAGAAACCACTTTTCGCACTTGTGTTAGTGTTGAAAAACCACTTTTCGCACTTGTGTTGGTGCAGGAAACCACTTTTGCACTTGTATTAGTGTGGAAAAAACACTTTTCGCACTTGTGTTAGTGTTGAAAAACCACTTTTCGCACTTGTGTTAGTGTTGAAAAACCACTTTTCGCACTTGTGTTAGTGTTGAAAAACCACTTTTCGCACTTGTGTTGGGGCAGGAAACCACTTTTGCACTTGTATTAGTGTGGAAAAAACACTTTTTGCACTTGTGATAGTGTTGAAAAACCACTTTTCGCACTTGTGTTAGTGTTGAAAAACCACTTTTCGCACTTGTGTTGGTGCAGGAAACCACTTTTGCACTTGTATTAGTGTGGAAACACCACTTTTGGCACTTGTGTAGTGTTGAAAAATCACTTTTCCCACTTGTGTTATTGTTGAAAAAACACTTTTCGCACTTGTGTTGGTGCAGGAAACCACTTTTCGCACTTGTGTTAGTGTTGAGAAACCACTTTTCGCACTTGTGTTAGTGTTGAAAAACCACTTTTCGCACTTGTGTTGGTGCAGGAAACCACTTTTGCACTTGTATTAGTGTGGAAAAAACACTTTTTGCACTTGTGATAGTGTTGAAAAACCACTTTTCGCACTTGTGTTAGTGTTGAAAAACCACTTTTCGCACTTGTGTTAGTGTTGAAAAACCACTTTTCGCACTTGTGTTGGTGCAGAAAACCACTTTTGCACTTGTATTAGTGTGGAAAAAACACTTTTTGCACTTGTGATAGTGTTGAAAAACCACTTTTCGCACTTGTGTTAGTGTTGAAAAACCACTTTTCGCACTTGTGTTGGTGCAGGAAACCACTTTTACCCTTGTATTAGTGTGGAAAAAACACTTTTTGCACTTGTGATAGTGTTGAAAAACCACTTTTCGCACTTGTGTTAGTGTTGAAAAACCACTTTTCGCACCTGTGTTGGTGCAGGAAACCACTTTTGCACTTGTATTAGTGTGGAAAAAACACTTTTTGCACTTGTGTTAGTGTTGAAAAACCACTTTTCGCACTTGTGTTAGTGTTGAAAAACCACTTTTCGCACTTGTGTTGGTGCAGGAAACCACTTTTGCACTTGTATTAGTGTGGAAAAACCACTTTTCGCACTTGTGTTAGTGTTGAAAAACAACTTTTCGCACTTGTGTTAGTGTTGAAAAACCACCTTTTCACACTTGTGTTGGTGCAGGAAACCACTTTGCACTTGTATTAGTGTAGAAAAAACACTTTTTGCACTTGTGATAGTGTTGAAAAACCACTTTTTGCACTTGTGATAGTGTTGAAAAACCACTTTTCGCACTTGTGTTAGTGTTGAAAACCACTTTTCGCACTTGTGTTAGTGTTGAAAAACCACTTTTCGCACTTGTGTTAGTGTTGAAAAACCACTTTTCGCACTTGTGTTGGGGCAGGAAACCACTTTTGCACTTGTATTAGTGTGGAAAAAACACTTTTTGCACTTGTGATAGTGTTGAAAAACCACTTTTCGCACTTGTGTTAGTGTTGAAAAACCACTTTTCGCACTTGTGTTGGTGCAGGAAACCACTTTTGCACTTGTATTAGTGTGGAAACACCACTTTTGGCACTTGTGTAGTGTTGAAAAACCACTTTTTCCACTTGTGTTATTGTTGAAAAACCACTTTTCGCACTTGTGTTGGTGCAGGAAACCACTTTTCGCACTTGTGTTAGTGTTGAGAAACCACTTTTCGCACTTGTGTTAGTGTTGAAAAACCACTTTTCGCACTTGTGTTGGTGCAGGAAACCACTTTTGCACTTGTATTAGTGTGGAAAAAACACTTTTCGCACTTGTGTTAGTGTTGAAAAACCACTTTTCGCACTTGTGTTAGTGTTGAAAAACCACTTTTCGCACTTGTGTTAGTGTTGAAAAACCACTTTTCGCACTTGTGTTGGGGCAGGAAACCACTTTTGCACTTGTATTAGTGTGGAAAAAACACTTTTTGCACTTGTGATAGTGTTGAAAAACCACTTTTCGCACTTGTGTTAGTGTTGAAAAACCACTTTTCGCACTTGTGTTGGTGCAGGAAACCACTTTTGCACTTGTATTAGTGTGGAAACACCACTTTTGGCACTTGTGTAGTGTTGAAAAACCACTTTTCCCACTTGTGTTATTGTTGAAAAACCACTTTTCGCACTTGTGTTGGTGCAGGAAACCACTTTTCGCACTTGTGTTAGTGTTGAGAAACCACTTTTCGCACTTGTGTTAGTGTTGAAAAACCACTTTTCGCACTTGTGTTGGTGCAGGAAACCACTTTTGCACTTGTATTAGTGTGGAAAAAACACTTTTTGCACTTGTGATAGTGTTGAAAAAACACTTTTCGCACTTGTGTTAGTGTTGAAAAACCACTTTTCGCACTTGTGTTAGTGTTGAAAAACCACTTTTCGCACTTGTGTTAGTGTTGAAAAACCACTTTTCGCACTTGTGTTGGTGCAGAAAACCACTTTTGCACTTGTATTAGTGTGGAAAAAACACTTTTTGCACTTGTGATAGTGTTGAAAAACCACTTTTCGCACTTGTGTTAGTGTTGAAAAACCACTTTTCGCACTTGTGTTGGTGCAGGAAACCACTTTTACCCTTGTATTAGTGTGGAAAAAACACTTTTTGCACTTGTGATAGTGTTGAAAAACCACTTTTCGCACTTGTGTTAGTGTTGAAAAACCACTTTTCGCACCTGTGTTGGTGCAGGAAACAACTTTTGCACTTGTATTAGTGTGGAAAAAACACTTTTTGCACTTGTGTTAGTGTTGAAAAACCACTTTTCGCACTTGTGTTAGTGTTGAAAAACCACTTTTCGCACTTGTGTTGGTGCAGGAAACCACTTTTGCACTTGTATTAGTGTGGAAAAACCACTTTTCGCACTTGTGCTAGTGTTGAAAAACAACTTTTCGCACTTGTGTTAGTGTTGAAAAACCACTTTTCGCACTTGTGTTGGTGCAGGAAACCACTTTGCACTTGTATTAGTGTAGAAAAAACACTTTTTGCACTTGTGATAGTGTTGAAAAACCACTTTTCGCACTTGTGTTAGTGTTGAAAAACCACTTTTGGCACTTGTGTTGGTGCAGGAAACCACTTTTGCACTTGTATTAGTGTGGAAAAACACTTTTCGCACTTGTGTTAGTGTTGAAAAACCACTTTTCGCACTTGTGTTAGTGTTGAAAAACCACTTTTCGCACTTGTGTTAGTGTTGAAAAACCACTTTTCGCACTTGTGTTGGTGCAGTAAACCACTTTTCGCACTTGTGTTAGTGTTGAAAAACCACTTTTCGCACTTGTGTTGGTGCAGGAAACCACTTTTGCACTTGTATTAGTGTGGAAAAAACACTTTTTGCACTTGTGATAGTGTTGAAAAACCACTTTTCGCACTTGTGTTGGTGCAGGAAACCACTTTTGCACTTGTATTAGTGTGGAAAAAACACTTTTTGCACTTGTGATAGTGTTGAAAAACCACTTTTCGCACTTGTGTTAGTGTTGAAAAACCACTTTTCGCACTTGTGTTAGTGTTGAAAAACCACTTTTCGCACTTGTGTTAGTGTTGAAAAACCACTTTTCGCACTTGTGTTAGTGTTGAGAAACCACTTTTCGCACTTGTGTTAGTGTTGAAAAACCACTTTTCGCACTTGTGTTGGTGCAGGAAACCACTTTTGCACTTGTATTAGTGTGGAAAAAACACTTTTTGCACTTGTGATAGTGTTGAAAAACCACTTTTCGCACTTGTGTTAGTGTTGAAAAACCACTTTTCGCACTTGTGTTAGTGTTGAAAAACCACTTTTCGCACTTGTGTTAGTGTTGAAAAACCACTTTTCGCACTAGTGTTGGTGCAGAAAACCACTTTTGCACTTGTATTAGTGTGGCAAAAACACTTTTTGCACTTGTGATAGTGTTGAAAAACCACTTTTCGCACTTGTGTTAGTGTTGAAAAACCACTTTTCGCACTTGTGTTGGTGCAGGAAACCACTTTTACCCTTGTATTAGTGTGGAAAAAACACTTTTTGCACTTGTGATAGTGTTGAAAAACCACTTTTCGCACTTGTGTTAATGTTGAAAAACCACTTTTCGCACCTGTGTTGGTGCAGGAAACCACTTTTGCACTTGCATTAGTGTGGAAAAAACACTTTTGGCACTTGTGTTAGTGTTGAAAAACCACTTTTCGCACTTGTGTTAGTGTTGAAAAACCACTTTTCGCACTTGTGTTGGTGCAGGAAACCACTTTTGCACTTGTATTAGTGTGGAAAAACCACTTTTCGCACTTGTGCTAGTGTTGAAAAACAACTTTTCGCACTTGTGTTAGTGTTGAAAAACCACTTTTCGCACTTGTGTTGGTGCAGGAAACCACTTTTGCACTTTTATTAGTGTGGAAAAAACACTTTTTGCACTTGTGATAATGTTGAAAAACCACTTTTCGCACTTGTGTTAGTGTTGAAAAACCACTTTTTGCACTTGTGATAGTGTTGAAAAACCACTTATCGCACTTGTGTTAGTGTTGAAAAACCACTTTACGCAATTGTGTTAGTGTTGAAAAACCACTTTTCGCACTTGTGTTGGTGCAGGAAACCACTTTTCGCACTTGTGTTGGTGCAGGAAACCAAGTGTGGAAAAACCACTTTTCGCACTTGTGTTAGTGTTGAAAAACTTCTTTTCGCACTTGTGTTAGTGTTGAAAAACCACTTTTCGCACTTGTGTTGGTGCAGGAAACCACTTTTGCACTTGTATTAGTGTGGAAAAACCACTTTTCGCACTTGTGTTAGTGTTGAAAAACCACTTTTCGCACTTGTGTTAGTGTTGAGAAACCACTTTTCGCACTTGTGTTAGTGTTGAAAAACCACTTTTCGCACTTGTGTTGGTGCAGGAAACCACTTTTGCACTTGTATTAGTGTGGAAAAAACACTTTTTGCACTTGTGTTAGTGTTGAAAAACCACTTTTCGCACTTGTGTTGGTGCAGGAAACCACTTTTGCACTTGCATTAGTGTGGAAAAACCACTTTTCGCACTTGTGTTAGTGTTGAAAAACTTCTTTTCGCACTTGTGTTAGTGTTTAAAAACCACTTTTCGCACTTGTGTTGGTGCAGGAAACCACTTTTGCACTTGTATTAGTGTGGAAAAACCACTTTTCGCACTTGTGTTAGTGTTGAGAAACCACTTTTCGCACTTGTGTTAGTGTTGAAAAACCACTTTTCGCACTTGTGTTGGTGCAGGAAACCACTTTTGCACTTGTATTAGTGTGGAAAAAACACTTTTTGCACTTGTGATAGTGTTGAAAAACCACTTTTCGCACTTGTGTTAGTGTTGAAAAACCACTTTTCGCACTTGTGTTAGTGTTGAAAAACCACTTTTCGCACTTTTGTTAGTGTTGAAAAACCACTTTTCGCACTTGTGTTGGTGCAGAAAACCACTTTTGCACTTGTATTAGTGTGGAAAAAACACTTTTTGCACTTGTGATAGTGTTGAAAAACCACTTTTCGCACTTGTGTTAGTGTTGAAAAACCACTTTTCGCACTTGTGTTGGTGCAGGAAACCACTTTTGCACTTGTATTAGTGTGGAGAAAACACTTTTTGCACTTGTGATAGTGTTGAAAAACCACTTTTCGCACTTGTGTTAGTGTTGAAAACCACTTTTCGCACTTGTGTTAGTGTTGAAAAACCACTTTTCGCACTTGTGTTAGTGTTGAAAAACCACTTTTCGCACTTGTGTTGGGGCAGGAAACCACTTTTGCACTTGTATTAGTGTGGAAAAAACACTTTTTGCACTTGTGATAGTGTTGAAAAACCACTTTTCGCACTTGTGTTAGTGTTGAAAAACCACTTTTCGCACTTGTGTTGGTGCAGGAAACCACTTTTGCACTTGTATTAGTGTGGAAACACCACTTTTGGCACTTGTGTAGTGTTGAAAAACCACTTTTTCCACTTGTGTTATTGTTGAAAAACCACTTTTCGCACTTGTGTTGGTGCAGGAAACCACTTTTCGCACTTGTGTTAGTGTTGAGAAACCACTTTTCGCACTTGTGTTAGTGTTGAAAAACCACTTTTCGCACTTGTGTTGGTGCAGGAAACCACTTTTGCACTTGTATTAGTGTGGAAAAAACACTTTTTGCACTTGTGATAGTGTTGAAAAACCACTTTTCGCACTTGTGTTAGTGTTGAAAAACCACTTTTCGCACTTGTGTTAGTGTTGAAAAACCACTTTTCGCACTTGTGTTAGTGTTGAGAAACCACTTTTCGCACTTGTGTTAGTGTTGAAAAACCACTTTTTCCACTTGTGTTATTGTTGAAAAACCACTTTTCGCACTTGTGTTGGTGCAGGAAACCACTTTTCGCACTTGTGTTAGTGTTGAGAAACCACTTTTCGCACTTGTGTTAGTGTTGAAAAACCACTTTTCGCACTTGTGTTGGTGCAGGAAACCACTTTTGCACTTGTATTAGTGTGGAAAAAACACTTTTTGCACTTGTGATAGTGTTGAAAAACCACTTTTCGCACTTGTGTTGGTGCAGGAAACCACTTTTGCACTTGTATTAGTGTGGAAAAAACACTTTTTGCACTTGTGATAGTGTTGAAAAACCACTTTTCGCACTTGTGTTAGTGTTGAAAAACCACTTTTCGCACTTGTGTTAGTGTTGAAAAACCACTTTTCGCACTTGTGTTAGTGTTGAAAAACCACTTTTCGCACTTGTGTTAGTGTTGAGAAACCACTTTTCGCACTTGTGTTAGTGTTGAAAAACCACTTTTCGCACTTGTGTTGGTGCAGGAAACCACTTTTGCACTTGTATTAGTGTGGAAAAAACACTTTTTGCACTTGTGATAGTGTTGAAAAACCACTTTTCGCACTTGTGTTAGTGTTGAAAAACCACTTTTCGCACTTGTGTTAGTGTTGAAAAACCACTTTTCGCACTTGTGTTAGTGTTGAAAAACCACTTTTCGCACTTGTGTTGGTGCAGAAAACCACTTTTGCACTTGTATTAGTGTGGAAAAAAACACTTTTTGCACTTGTGATAGTGTTGAAAAACCACTTTTCGCACTTGTGTTAGTGTTGAAAAACCACTTTTCGCACTTGTGTTGGTGCAGGAAACCACTTTTACCCTTGTATTAGTGTGGAAAAAACACTTTTTGCACTTGTGATAGTGTTGAAAAACCACTTTTCGCACTTGTGTTAATGTTGAAAAACCACTTTTCGCACCTGTGTTGGTGCAGGAAACCACTTTTGCACTTGTATTAGTGTGGAAAAAACACTTTTTGCACTTGTGTTAGTGTTGAAAAACCACTTTTCGCACTTGTGTTAGTGTTGAAAAACCACTTTTCGCACTTGTGTTGGTGCAGGAAACCACTTTTGCACTTGTATTAGTGTGGAAAATCCACTTTTCGCACTTGTGCTAGTGTTGAAAAACAACTTTTCGCACTTGTGTTAGTGTTGAAAAACCACTTTTCGCACATGTGTTGGTGCAGGAAACCACTTTTGCACTTTTATTAGTGTGGAAAAACACTTTTTGCACTTGTGATAATGTTGAAAAACCACTTTTCGCACTTGTGTTAGTGTTGAAAAACCACTTTTTGCACTTGTGATAGTGTTGAAAAACCACTTATCGCACTTGTGTTAGTGTTGAAAAACCACTTTACGCACTTGTGTTGGTACAGGAAACCACTTTTGCACTTGTATTAGTGTGGAAAAAACACTTTTCGCACTCGTGTTAGTGTTGAAAAACCACTTTTCGCACTTGTGTTAGTGTTGAAAAACCACTTTTCGCACTTGTGTTGGTGCAGGAAACCACTTTTGCACTTGCATTAGTGTGGAAAAACCACTTTTCGCACTTGTGTTAGTGTTGAAAAACTTCTTTTCGCACTTGTGTTAGTGTTGAAAAACCACTTTTCGCACTTGTGTTGGTGCAGGAAACCACTTTTGCACTTGTATTAGTGTGGAAAAACCACTTTTCGCACTTGTGTTAGTGTTGAAAAACCACTTTTCGCACTTGTGTTAGTGTTGAGAAACCACTTTTCGCACTTGTGTTAGTGTTGAAAAACCACTTTTCGCACTTGTGTTGGTGCAGGAAACCACTTTTGCACTTGTATTAGTGTGGAAAAAACACTTTTTGCACTTGTGTTAGTGTTGAAAAACCACTTTTCGCACTTGTGTTGGTGCAGGAAACCACTTTTGCACTTGCATTAGTGTGGAAAAACCACTTTTCGCACTTGTGTTAGTGTTGAAAAACTTCTTTTCGCACTTGTGTTAGTGTTGAAAAACCACTTTTCGCACTTGTGTTGGTGCAGGAAACCACTTTTGCACTTGTATTAGTGTGGAAAAACCACTTTTCGCACTTGTGTTAGTGTTGAGAAACCACTTTTCGCACTTGTGTTAGTGTTGAAAAACCACTTTTCGCACTTGTGTTGGTGCAGGAAACCACTTTTGCACTTGTATTAGTGTGGAAAAAACACTTTTTGCACTTGTGATAGTGTTGAAAAACCACTTTTCGGACTTGTGTTAGTGTTGAAAAACCACTTTTCGCACTTGTGTTAGTGTTGAAAAACCACTTTTCGCACTTTTGTTAGTGTTGAAAAACCACTTTTCGCACTTGTGTTGGTGCAGAAAACCACTTTTGCACTTGTATTAGTGTGGAAAAAACACTTTTTGCACTTGTGATAGTGTTGAAAAACCACTTTTCGCACTTGTGTTAGTGTTGAAAAACCACTTTTCGCACTTGTGTTGGTGCAGGAAACCACTTTTGCACTTGTATTAGTGTGGAAAAAACACTTTTTGCACTTGTGATAGTGTTGAAAAACCACTTTTCGCACTTGTGTTAGTGTTGAAAAACCACTTTTCGCACTTGTGTTAGTGTTGAAAAACCACTTTTCGCACTTGTGTTAGTGTTGAAAAACCACTTTTCGCACTTGTGTTGGGGCAGGAAACCACTTTTGCACTTGTATTAGTGTGGAAAAAACACTTTTTGCACTTGTGATAGTGTTGAAAAACCACTTTTCGCACTTGTGTTAGTGTTGAAAAACCACTTTTCGCACTTGTGTTGGTGCAGGAAACCACTTTTGCACTTGTATTAGTGTGGAAACACCACTTTTGGCACTTGTGTAGTGTTGAAAAACCACTTTTTCCACTTGTGTAATTGTTGAAAAACCACTTTTCGCACTTGTGTTGGTGCAGGAAACCACTTTTCGCACTTGTGTTAGTGTTGAGAAACCACTTTTCGCACTTGTGTTAGTGTTGAAAAACCACTTTTCGCACTTGTGTTGGTGCAGGAAACCACTTTTGCACTTGTATTAGTGTGGAAAAAACACTTTTTGCACTTGTGATAGTGTTGAAAAACCACTTTTCGCACTTGTGTTAGTGTTGAAAAACCACTTTTCGCACTTGTGTTAGTGTTGAAAAACCACTTTTCGCACTTGTGTTAGTGTTGAAAAACCACTTTTCGCACTTGTGTTGGTGCAGGAAACCACTTTTACCCTTGTATTAGTGTGGAAAAAACACTTTTTGCACTTGTGATAGTGTTGAAAAACCACTTTTCGCACTTGTGTTAGTGTTGAAAAACCACTTTTCGCACCTGTGTTGGTGCAGGAAACCACTTTTGCACTTGTATTAGTGTGGAAAAAACACTTTTTGCACTTGTGTTAGTGTTGAAAAACCACTTTTCGCACTTGTGTTAGTGTTGAAAAACCACTTTTCGCACTTGTGTTGGTGCAGGAAACCACTTTTGCACTTGTATTAGTGTGGAAAAACCACTTTTCGCACTTGTGTTAGTGTTGAAAAACCACTTTTCGCACTTGTGTTGGTGCAGGAAACCACTTTGCACTTGTATTAGTGTAGAAAAAACACTTTTTGCACTTGTGATAGTGTTGAAAAACCACTTTTCGCACTTGTGTTAGTGTTGAAAAACCACTTTTGGCACTTGTGTTGGTGCAGGAAACCACTTTTGCACTTGTATTAGTGTGGAAAAACCACTTTTCGCACTTGTGTTAGTGTTGAAAAACCACTTTTCGCACTTGTGTTAGTGTTGAAAAACCACTTTTCGCACTTGTGTTGGTGCAGGAAACCACTTTTGCACTTGTATTAGTGTGGAAAAAACACTTTTTGCACTTGTGATAGTGTTGAAAAACCACTTTTCGCACTTGTGTTGGTGCAGGAAACCACTTTTGCACTTGTATTAGTGTGGAAAAAACACTTTTTGCACTTGTGATAGTGTTGAAAAACCACTTTTCGCACTTGTGTTAGTGTTGAAAAACCACTTTTCGCACTTGTGTTAGTGTTGAAAAACCACTTTTCGCACTTGTGTTAGTGTTGAAAAACCACTTTTCGCACTTGTGTTAGTGTTGAGAAACCACTTTTCGCACTTGTGTTAGTGTTGAAAAACCACTTTTCGCACTTGTGTTGGTGCAGGAAACCACTTTTGCACTTGTATTAGTGTGGAAAAAACAATTTTTGCACTTGTGATAGTGTTGAAAAACCACTTTTCGCACTTGTGTTAGTGTTGAAAAACCACTTTTCGCACTTGTGTTAGTGTTGAAAAACCACTTTTCGCACTTGTGTTAGTGTTGAAAAACCACTTTTCGCACTTGTGTTGGTGCAGAAAACCACCTTTGCACTTGTATTAGTGTGGAAAAAACACTTTTTGCACTTGTGATAGTGTTGAAAAACCACTTTTCACACTTGTGTTAGTGTTGAAAAACCACTTTTCGCACTTGTGTTGGTGCAGGAAACCACTTTTACCCTTGTATTAGTGTGGAAAAAACACTTTTTGCACTTGTGATAGTGTTGAAAAACCACTTTTCACACTTGTGTTAATGTTGAAAAACCACTTTTCGCACCTGTGTTGGTGCAGGAAACCACTTTTGCACTTGTATTAGTGTGGAAAAAACACTTTTTGCACTTGTGCTAGTGTTGAAAAACCTCTTTTCGCACTTGTGTTGGTGCAGGAAACCACTTTTGCACTTGTATTAGTGTGGAAAAACCACTTTTCGCACTTGTGCTAGTGTTGAAAACAACTTTTCGCACTTGTGTTAGTGTTGAAAAACCACTTTTCGCACTTGTGTTGGTGCAGGAAACCACTTTGCACTTGTATTAGTGTGGAAAAAACACTTTTTGCACTTGTGTTAGTGTTGAAAAACCACTTTTCGCACTTGTGTTAGTGTTGAAAAACCACTTTTCGCACTTGTGTTGGTGCAGGAAACCACTTTTGCACTTGTATTAGTGTGGAAAAACCACTGTATTGGTCAATTCCGATGTACGCATGACAAAGTAACTTAATCAAAGCAATCAACGAAGGTTTGTCCATTTAACACACACAATGTTACCAGAACCCCTCTCCCCAACCAACTCACCAAAAATAAGATTATCTGGAGGTCTTAAACAAAGCTATTGTTACTGTATAATGTATGTAGATTACTGTATGTAGCTGTATGTAGATTGCTTTATATACTTGTATGTAGATTACTGTATGTAGTTATATACAGATTACTATATGTAGATGTATGTAGATGACGATATGTAGATATATGTAGATTGCTATATGTAGATGTTTGTAGATTACTATATGTAGATGTATGTAGATTACTATATGTAGATGTATGTAGATTGTAGATTACTGTATGTAGCTGTATGTAGATTACTGTATGTAGTTGTATGTAGATTACTGTATGTAGCTGTATGTAGATTACTGTATGTAGTTGTATGTAGATTACTGTATGTAGTTGTATGTAGATTACTGTATGTAGTTGTATGTAGATTACTGTATGTAGCTGTATGTAGATTACTGTATGTAGTTGTATGTAGATTACTGTATGTAGTTATATACAGATTACTATATGTAGATGTATGTAGATGACGATATGTAGATATATGTAGATTGCTATATGTAGATGTTTGTAGATTACTATATGTAGATATATGTAGATTGCTATATGTAGATGTTTGTAGATTACTATATGTAGATATATGTAGATTGCTATATGTAGATGTTTGTAGATTACTATATGTAGATATATGTAGATTACTATATGTAGATGTTTGTAGATTACTATATGTAGATATATGTAGATTACTATATGTAGATATATGTAGATTACTATATGTAGATATATGTAGATTGCTATATGTAGATGTATGTAGATTACTGTATTTGATGTATGTTGATTGAAGAACAAAATGTTTTGATGTATTGATGTATTGATGTATTGAACAAATGTATTGATTGATGTATGTTGATTGAAGCTGAAGGGAAAGGTGTATGCTGCATGTGTGAGAAGTGTTATGATTTATGGGAGCGAGACATGGGTAATGAACGTAGAGCAACAACGAAGGTTGGAAAGGGTGGAAATGCGAATGGTTCGGTGGATGTGTGGAGTTTCGTTGAGAGAGAGGAAGACAAATGATGAATTGCGAAAGATGATGGGAATAGAGCCGGTGATGGATGCTGTGAAGAGGAAGAGGTTGAGATGGTTTGGTCATGTGTTGAGGAAGTATGAAAGTGACTGGTTGAGAAGAGTGATGGAAATGCATGTAGAAGGAAGTAGCGGACGGGGAAGACCGAGAAAGACTTGGCTAAAGATGGTGGAAGAAGAAATGCGGGCAAGGGGGTTAACAAGGAGAGATGCAGAAAATAGGGCAAAATGGAGAAGATTGTCATGGGGACCGCAAGGCTAACCCCCGCTCGAGCAGGGAAAATGGCCTTAAAATGCATGTTGTTGTTGTTGTTGTTGATGTATGTTGATTACTATATGTAGATATATACAGATTACTATGTCGAGATGTACAAACATTGGTAAGCGATAGCAAGCCGCTTGCTAATGGAACACACCTGTTTATTTGTTTTTGTTCTGGGGTTATTTACAGATTTAATGGTTGAAAAACATCAGGAATGTAATTCGAATCGATGCACATCCGTTGCCATGGGGATGAGCGGACGACGGAATGAAAAATTAGCTCCATTCGTTCAATTGAAGGATATAAATTAAAATTAAAATATTTAAATGAACGTTTATTTTTAAAATTGTTCATCTAGTAAATGTTAATTGTTTTAATTTTGAATTATCTTCTCTTAATGTTTAGTTATTTATCATGAAACTTCCGATTTCGTTATGCAATGACGTCATTGTCGCCATGGGTACAATGGTCCTCGGTGTTATATAATTGACCCACAAACGCTGTTCCAATCATTGTTCGTGAGAAGAGAGCATGAAGTGTGTATATCTGATCATTGTGCTATTTTTGTTTGTACTGTCCACCATTACCATCTTTCACCCCATTTTCCACCATGGACGCGGTGACATCTTCAAAGAGGTAAGTTTTAAGCTGACAGTTTCTTTATGGAATTCTCCCGACATTTATCGACCGAGTTCTCTGTCCAATGTTGTAGATTAAATTAATATAGTGTTGATGTAACGTCGGCTTGATGGGCCGAATGACCTCCTCCTCCTGCGTCAAAGTTCCTATCGTGTCCTTCATGTGTTCAAGTACCGAGAAGGTTCGCTCGTTCGACACGTTCGTGCCCCTTTTCCACAATAATGTCGACCCCGTGCGGTGGGCGTGGGCGTTGTGCGTTTCCGGGATGTTTTCTCTGTCCGCATTTGCGACGTATCGACGTCATGCCGTACTTGGCGCCCTTCTGCAGAGGTTTGAACGGACGGTTCGTCTCCTGCTGTGGAACCTTCGAGCAGCTCGCAGTCGGACATCCCGCGTTTTCGTGTCGTGGGGACGTCGTGAGGTGAAGAACAGGTTTATTTATTTCAGTGGATCAGTTGTTCACTGATGAAGTAAACTTATAATAAAATGTTCTTTGAGAGGTTAAATTTAGTGATCCGATCTGACGTAAATTTAAATCCCTTGGTGATTATGTTTTTAATGTTTCCGCCGACAAAGTCTCCGGAGGCATTATGTATTCGGGTTGTCCGTCCATACGGGATAAACCGCGTTTTTCTCAGCAACCATATGTCCGATTGAGACAACTTTCAGGGTGGGAGTGACACCCATGCATGCACAATGTCTTCATGATAATTGTGACGTCATAGGTTACGTTGTATGGCAGCCATCTTGGATTAAAAGCGAATAATTAAAAAATTATTTATCGGAAACTGCTGAATGGAAAAATTTGAAACTTGGCACATTGTCAAGTACTCCCAATGGGGAACAAAAGCATGATAATGATGACATCATAGGTGAAGTGGTATACCAGCCAAAAATGTTTCAATCGAATTCCTTCTCCTAAAAATCTGAAATTGCATGCACATGATCTCTGACCCATTTGTATTGAAATATTAAATTTATGACATCATAGGTCACATGGTTTGACAGCCATATTGGATTGAAGGAAAATATTAAATAATTATATCTCCGAAACCGCTCACCCTATCAATGCGGGATTTTACAAATATCATATAACAGCACTGTTGCATATAGTTTGAAAATGATGATGTCGTAGGTCACGTGCTTTGGCAGCCATCTTGGATAGAAAAACGAACCTTATCCGATCAACACGAATCCTCACAAACGTGATCTCCCACCCATACATATGCAGAGTGTACATTTTACTACCCCCATTTTTGGAAGACTGCCAACCAAGGCTAACGAGCTCAACCCACCCGGGGTTGGGATCAGAATTGTCCTTCTTCTAGGCAGATTGCCGGCCAAGGCTAACGAGTTCCACCTACCGGGAGCAAGCTTAGTTTTAAGATGCCAAACACCCGCCTTTCACACCTCCACATTTTGTTAAAACAGGGGTCGGCACGAGAAGCCATACGGTAGGAGTTTGATCAGGAGAGGCTATTTGAGATGCAGACAATATGGGATATTTTATGGATGAGGAGTTGCTCAGTTCTCCACCACCATATTCAGTGAAATATCTTTCATTAATAATCAATTATTGTTTTCTTAATAACTGAAATATCGTTCCGACCTGCTGTCTGAAGGTATGATCGCACACGCACATCACTCCACAAACACACACACGATAATCCTGGAGGACATAAATGATACCACGACCAGTTGGTCGTGCATGTCTGTCTGACATTCCGCGTATGGGTGTTATGAGGACGTTTTTAGGCTAAGAACAGGACTATTTATTTCAGAGGATGAGTTGTTCATTTGTGAAGTAAATTTAAATTAGTGTTCCAGGAAAGGATAAATTTAGCGAACTGATCTGCCAGAAAGTTAAAGTTCATCAATGGAGATCTTGGTGATATTCTTTCCATCCAACACCCTACTCCTCCCTGAACCAGACTGTGATCAGCACTTGCACCCTTTTGGGTCGGACCTGCATTCTCAACCTGAAAAATGCATCACAGAAGGGATTATGAGTTCACCTTTCCTGGTGTAGTTGATACATCTTGCCAGTCCTCACGTGTGGATGATTCCAAAAGAATCCTACCACTCGTCCAATCCTACCAACAACACCAGGAATCTCATACCAAATGATTATCGATAAAATGTTCCTCTGAGTGACCCTCACCCTCAACATTTATCACCATTTCAGTGAAATATCTTTCATGAATCATCACTTCTTCTTCTCTTGCATCCATCACACAGGAAACTGTTCCATCTGTTCCTCAGAAGAATGAAGGAGTTTTCAGCTATTTGTACAAAGGAATTCAGAACATCGTTTCGACCTCCTTTCTGAAGGTATGATCGCACACGCACATCACTCCACAAACACACACACGATAATCCTGGAGGACATAAATGATACCACGACCAGTTGGTCGTGCATGTCTGTCCATGATACCAGGGCAGACATGCACGGCCAACAAAGAGGTCCACACTTTCCAACAGACGAGGGCAACCACATATGTAACCACGCTTCCACCCGCACAAATCTATGACTGTTGAGGAAACGAAACACTTTTCAGGCTCTCCAGTTTTAAGGAACCGGTGGGGTGCATTTGATCCGTTACTTCCTTATTGCACCACCAATGGCCACTTAGATCCTGTGCGGTGGTCGTTGCATACTTCCTGAAGGTTTTCATTGTGCGCATTTGCGACCTGTGGATGTCACTGCGTTATGACGTAACATGCTCAAACTTGGCGCCCGATGTCATGGTGGTTCAACAAACAATTAATCTCCTGCAGTAGAACCTTTGAGCAGCTCAATGTCTGACATTCCGCGTATGGGTGTTATGAGGACGTTTTTAGGCTAAGAACAGGATTATTTATTTCAGAGGATGAGTTGTTCATTTGTGAAGTAAATTTAAAATAAAGCGTTCCAGGAAAGGATAAATTTAGCGAACTGATCTGCCAGAAAGTTAAAGTTCATCAATGGAGATCTTGGTGATATTCTTTCGATCCAACACCCTACTCCTCCCTGAATCAGACTGTGATCAGCACTTGCACCCTTTTGGGTCGGACCTGCATTCTCAACCTGACAAATGCATCACAGAAGGGATTATGAGTTCACCTTTCCTGGTGTAGTTGATACATCCTGCCAGTCCTCATGTGTGGATGATTCCAAAAGAATTCTTCCACTCGTCCAATCCTACCAACAACACCAGGAATCTCATACCAAACGATTATCGATAAAATGTTCCTCTGAGTGACTCTCACCCTCAACATTTATCACCATTTCAGTGAAATATCTTTCATGAATCATCACTTCTTCTTCTCTTGCATCCATCACACAGGAAACTGTTCCATCTGTTCCTCAGAAGAATGAAGGAGTTTTCAGCTATTTGTACAAAGGAATTCAGAACATCGTTTCGACCTCCTTTCTGAAGGTATGATCGCACATGCACATCACTCCACAAACACACACACGATAATCCTGGAGGACATAAATGATACCACGACAAGTTGGTCGTGCATGTCTGTCCATGATACCAGGGCAGACATGCACGACCAACAAAGAGGTCCACACTTTCCAACAGACGAGGGCAACCACATATGTAACCACGCTTCCACCCGCACAAATCTATGACTGTTGAGGAAACGAAACACTTTTCAGGCTCTCCAGTTTTAAGGAACCGGTGGGGTGCATTTGATCCGTTACTTCCTTATTGCACCACCAATGGCCACTTAGATCCTGTGCGGTGGTCGTTGCATACTTCCTGAAGGTTGTGCGCATTTGCGACCTGTGGATGTCACTGTGTTATGACGTAACACACTCAAACGTGGCACCCGATCTCATGGTGGTTCAACAAACAATTAATCTCCTGCAGTAGAACCTTTGAGCAGCTCAATGTCTGACATTCCGCGTATGGGTGTTATGAGGACGTTTTTAGGTTAAGAACAGGATTATTTATTTCAGAGGATGAGTTGTTCATTTGTGAAGTAAATTTAAAATAAAGTGTTCCAGGAAAGGATAAATTTAGCGAACTGATCTGCCAGAAAGTTAAAGTTCATCAATGGAGATCTTGGTGATATTCTTTCGATCCAACACCCTACTCCTCCCTGAATCAGACTGTGATCAGCACTTGCACCCTTTTGGGTCGGACCTGCATTCTCAACCTGACAAATGCATCACAGAAGGGATTATGAGTTCACCTTTCCTGGTGTAGTTGATACATCCTGCCAGTCCTCATGTGCGGATGATTCCAAAAGAATTCTTCCACTCGTCCAATCCTACCAACAACACCAGGAATCTCATACCAAACGATTATCGATAAAATGTTCCTCTGAGTGACTCTCACCCTCAACATTTATCACCATTTCAGTGAAATATCTTTCATGAATCATCACTGCTTCTTCTCTTGCATCCATCACACAGGAAACTGTTCCTCCTCCATCATCCTGAACCGGATTGCTAACTTGAAAATCACAACAAACCCAATTTGTTATCAATGTTCGTCTTTCATTAATCATCCACTTTCTAAACTCCCCTCTTGCCCCTCCCATCCAAATCCCCCCCCTTGCACCTACACTCCGAAACTTCCCCCTTGCCCCTCCACTCTTAAACTCCCCCCTTGCCCCTCCACTCCTGAACTCCCCCCTTGCCCTTCCCCTCCTAAACTTCCCCTTTGCCCCTCCCCTCCTAATCCCCCCCTTGCCCCTCCACTCCTGATCTCCCCCCTTTCCCCTTCCCTCCAAAACTCCCCCCTTGCCCCTCCCCTCCTAAACTCCCCCCTCACTCCTCCCCTTCAAAACTCCCCCCCAATCCCTCCCATTCAATTCTCCCCCCATACCATTCCTCTCCAATTCTCTCTCCTCCCCCCTCCTCCTCCAAGCTGCCTCCTCCCCACTTCGTCTCCCTTCTATCTCATACCTCCACCCCCCCAAACCTTCTACTTTCCTCTGCCCCCCCTCAAACAACCCCTCACTGTGCCGCATCCCTTCACCAGCAAACCTTTCATCCTCCTCATCCTTCCCTTTCTTGGAACTCTTCTGCAACATCTGAAACACTATCAACTGCTCTCCCTACCTCCCCCTCTCATCCTTCATCTTACCCTACTCCTCCCCTCCCCTGTCCTGTACCCGATGCTCCCCCTCTCTCTTCATTAACCGTATGGACCTCAAACATCCGGGGCCTTCGCTCAAACCTGACTGATCTCTCCATACAGGTTGCTTCTGACAATCCAGACTTGATCTGCTTAACAGAGACTTTCCTCCTTCAAGATGTCTCTGATTCCTTAATATCTCTTCCTGGTTACTCCCTCCTCCGGTATGATAGACCTGAGCCTCGGCCTGGTGGTGGGGTGGCTATCTTTGTCAAAAACTCTCTTCCTCACTCTCCTTGCACTGCTCTCTTTCCTCCGCACCCGCAGGAGTACCTCTGGTTACGGCTTCCTCTCCGCTCCCACCTTTTGTTCATATGTGTTCTGTACAGTCCCCCAAACAGTGATGACTCCATCTACATTTCAATGTCTGACAACATGGACCAACTCTCTCTTCCTCATATGTGGTGACTTCAACTGTCATCATGCCACCTGGTTGGGTGTGGGTTCCTCTCTCACTAGTCATGGCACCTCAGCAAAGGACTTCTGTGACTCACTGGGATTGACACAATCTGTCAATTTCCCGACCCGGATCTCAGCCAATGGAGTATCTTCTCTTCTAGACTTGGTTATGACAAACTTCCCTGCTAATGTCTGCTGCTCTTCTTCTGCTCCAATCGGTTCTTCTGATCATGTGCTTGTCAAAGTGGACATCTCTCTGGCCATTCTCAGAGAGCCTCCTCAGCGTCGACGAGTCTGGCATTTCACTCAGGCCGACTGGGACGGTCTTCAAGCAGCCATCAATCGTCTGGATTGGTCTCCCATCTCCACTGCCTCTGACATCAATTCGTCCTGGGAATTCTTCCAAAGCAAACTGATCTCTCTCATGCACAGATTTATCCCATCTCGCCTTCAATTGTCTTACCCTTCCTCCCGTCCATGGTACACTGAATCTTGTGGTGAGGCAGTTGCCCTGAAACAACTTGCCTTTGCCTCTTGGAAGGCTAATCCAACTGAAGGAAATCTCAGTTCCTTCCACCAAGCTCGGAACAAGTGTGTGTCTACCCTCAGGAGTGCCAGGAAGCACTATCTCTCCTCACTCAAGAATGAACTCTCAAACCTGTCTCCTTCCTCCAAATCCTGGTGGCGTCTGGTCAAATCCGTTTCTGGTGTTTGTTCCCCCTCCATCCCCTCCCTTACCTCAAATGGCCACACAGTTGACATCGCACGTGACAAAGCCGAATGCCTCAACTCTGTGTTCGCCTCGAAATCCTTAGTCCCAAACCCATCTCTCTCTGTTCCCACCTTTCCCAGTCGAACCCAAATGCTCCTGGACTCTGTGTCCTTCTCTCCTGACAAGGTGGAGGGGTTTTTGTCAAACCTCGACTCTGTTTCTGCAACTGGACCAGACGGCATCAGCCCACGGGTCCTAAAATCCTGCTCTGCCGCTCTATCTCACCGTCTCTCTGTTCTTTTCACCCTATCTTTTGCTCAAGGTCATCTGCCAGCATCCTGGAAATCAGCTAACATTACCGCTTTACACAAAAAAGGTGCAAAAACAGATCCTTGCAACTACAGACCAATCAGCCTGCTCCCAATTATCAGCAAAGTCATGGAATCCATCATTGCTTCGGATATGAAATCTTTCCTCTTCTCCAATGGCTTGATCTCTGATCATCAATTTGGTTTCAGACCAGGTCACTCTACTCTGGACATGCTGCTTCTGCTGTCTCAACAATGGATGGAGGTCCTGAATGCCAAACAGGAAATCAGAGCTGTCTCCCTTGACATATCAAGGGCCTTTGATACGGTCTGGCACCCAGCTCTGCTCACCAAACTCTCCTCCTATGGTATCCATGGAAATCTCCATGCATGGCTTGCGGACTTCCTCTCTGGTCGTAGTCAACGTGTGGCCCTGAATGGATTTCTCTCATCTCCCCTTCCTGTTCAGGCTGGAGTTCCCCAAGGAAGTGTGCTGGGCCCTGTGCTTTTTCTGGTCTTTATCAATGATCTCTCTGACTCTCTGGAAAATCCTCTCTATCTCTTTGCCGATGACTCCACTCTCTGCCGCTCCATTCCTCTTCCCTCAGATAGGCAGTCTGCAGCCTCCTCACTCTCTGAAGACCTGGACAAAATCACAGACTGGTCAAACAAGTGGAACATGTCTTTCAATCCTGCCAAATCTCACTCTCTTACTATGTCTCTCCGAAAAGATCGACTGGACAACCCTCCCATCTACTTTCTCAACAATCCTCTCCAAGAAGTTCTGTCACTCAAGCTTTTGGGTCTCACTATCTGCCATGATCTTTCTTGGGAAAACCACATTTCCAAGCTGGCCTCCAAAGCCAGTCGCCGACTGGGCATCTTCCGTCGTGCGAAGTCCTTCCTCGGCACACCTGAGCTCCTCACCACATACAAGGCTTTCATCCGCAGCTCAATGGAATACTGTTCTCCCCTATGGGCTGGTGCTCCTGCCTCACACCTGGCTCGGCTTCACGCTGTTGAATCCAAAGCTTTCAAAATCATTGGAATCTCCCGCGATGAAGCTATCTCTGAGGGCCTTTCACTCACTCACCGCAGGCAGGTAGGTGGTCTTTCTGTCTTCTACCGACTCCTCTCCGGCCTTGCTCCCCCAGCTCTCTCCGTGCTCTGTCCCCCAAATATTCCTACAGGTCGCACAAGATCTGCCAGCAACCCTCTGATGGTTAAACTGCCGAAATCTCGGCTCTCTGCTCACCTTCACTCTTTCATTCCTCTTTTCTCCCGCCTGTGGAACAAACTCCCACACTCCCTTCAATCCCTCTCCTCCCTCCAGGTCTTTAAAACAGCTGTTCACCACCATCTCTTATCTTCCCCCATCCATAACCTTGATCTTTTCTACCCCCACTAATTCACCCCAGATCCACCTTGTTTGAAATTCCAACTTATTTCCTGGAAATCCTGGCAGTGTCCATATGTTTATACCTCTCCCACCCCCCCCCCCTTCACATGCCTCCCCCCCTTCACATGCCTCCCCCCTTCACATGCCTCCCCCCCAAAGCCCTCTCCCTCCCACAGATCTCTCGATGTCTAAATGTCTCTCGGTCCCTGCTCTCAAATGTTGTGTTTGTGTCCTTCCCCCTCTCTCCCCATCTTGTCTACCGCTCCCGATGTTATTTGTTTTATGTGTCTGTTTGTCTTTCTGTGTGATTAATTTTCGCTCTTTCACGAGCCCCGATGTTGTATACAAAAAAAAAAAAAAAAAAAAAAAAAAAAAAATCTGTTCCTCAGAAGAATGAAGGAGTTTTCAGCTGTTTGTACAAAGGAATTCAGAACATCGTTTCGACCTCCTTTCTGAAGGTATGATCGCACACGCACATCACTCCACAAACACACACACGATAATCCTTGAGGACATAAATGATACCACGACCAGTTGGTCGTGCATGTCGGTCCATGATACCAGGGCAGACATGCACGACCAACAAAGAGGTCCACACTTTCCAACAGACGAGGGCAACCACATATGTAACCACGCTTCCTACCGCACAAATCTATGACTGTTGAGGAAATGAAACACTTTTCAGGCTCTCCAGTTTTAAGGAACTGGTGGGGTGCATTTGATCCGTTACTTCCTTATTGCACCACCAATGGCCAACTTCGATCCTGTGCGGTGGTCGTTGCATACTTCCTGAAGGTTTTCATTGTGCGCATTTGCGACCTGTGGATGTCACTGCGTTATGACGTAACACGCTCAAACTTGGCGCCCGATGTCATGGTGGTTCAACAAACAATTAATCTCCTGCAGTAGAACCTTTGAGCAGCTCAATGTCTGACATTCCGCGTATGGGTGTTATGAGGACGTTTTTAGGCTAAGAACAGGATTATTTATTTCAGAGGATGAGTTGTTCATTTGTGAAGTAAATTTAAAATAAAGCGTTCCAGGAAAGGATAAATTTAGCGAACTGATCTGCCAGAAAGTTAAAGTTCATCAATGGAGATCTTGGTGATATTCTTTCGATCCAACACCCTACTCCTCCCTGAATCAGACTGTGATCAGCACTTGCACCCTTTTGGGTCGGACCTGCATTCTCAACCTGACAAATGCATCACAGAAGGGATTATGAGTTCACCTTTCCTGGTGTAGTTGATACATCCTGCCGGTCCTCACATGTGGATGATTCCAAAAGAATTCTACCACTCGTCCAATCCTACCAACAACACCAGGAATATCATACCAAACGATTATCGATAAAATGTTCCTCTGAGTGACCCTTACCCTCAACATTTATCACCATTTCAGTGAAATATCTTTCATGAATCATCACCTCTTCTTCTCTTGCATCCATCACACAGGAAACTGTTCCATCTGTTCCTCAGAAGAATGAAGGAGTTTTCAGCTATTTGTACAAAGGAATTCAGAACATCGTTTTGACCTCCTTTCTGAAGGTATGATCGCACACGCACATCACTCCACAAACACACACACGATAATCCTGGAGGACATAAATGATACCACGACCAGTTGGTCGTGCATGTCTGTCCATGATACCAGGGCAGACATGCACGACCAACAAAGAGGTCCACACTTTCCAACAGACGAGGGCAACCACATATGTAACCACGCTTCCACCCGCACAAATCTATGACTGTTGAGGAAACGAAACACTTTTCAGGCTCTCCAGTTTTAAGGAACCGGTGAGGTGCATTTGATCCGTTACTTCCTTATTGCACCACCAATGGCCACTTAGATCCTGTGCGGTGGTCGTTGCATACTTCCTGAAGGTTTTCATTGTGCGCATTTGCGACCTGTGCATGTCACTGCGTTATGACGTAACACCCTCAAACTTGGCGCCCGATCTCATGGTGGTTCAACAAACAATTAATCTCCTGCAGTAGAACCTTTGAGCAGCTCAATGTCTGACATTCCGCGTATGGGTGTTATGAGGACGTTTTTAGGCTAAGAACAGGATTATTTATTTCAGAGGATGAGTTGTTCATTTGTGAAGTAAATTTAAAATAAAGTGTTCCAGGAAAGGATAAATTTAGCGAACTGATCTGCCAGAAAGTTAAAGTTCATCAATGGAGATCTTGGTGATATTCTTTCGATCCAACACCCTACTCCTCCCTGAATCAGACTGTGATCAGCACTTGCACCCTTTTGGGTCGGACCTGCATTCTCAACCTGACAAATGCATCACAGAAGGGATTATGAGTTCACCTTTCCTGGTGTAGTTGATACATCCTGCCAGTCCTCATGTGTGGATGATTCCACTTGAATACCACTCGTCCGATCCTACCCATAACACCTGGAATCTCATACCAAACGGTTATTGATAAAATGCTCCTCTGAGTGCCCCCTCACCCTCAACATTTATCACCATTTCAGTAAAATATCTTTCGTGAATCATCAATTCTTGTTCTCTTATATCCATCACACAGGAAACTGTTCCAGGTGTTCCTCAGAAGATTAAAGGGGTTTTCAGATATTTGTACAATGGCATTTGTGTCATTCCGACATCCTTTCTGAAGGTATGAACACACACCCATCACTAGAAACATGCACACTTTAATGCCAGAGGATATAATTTATACCAGGACAGACACGCACACCCACCTGAGCATGCAGACACTTCATAAAAGGCCAGGACAACCACATACACAACAACATAGCAACTCGCAGAATCACATATGTACTGTTGTGGCCAAAAATATTGGCACCTTTGCACTTCTTTCAAACAATGCACCATTTCTTTCAGAAAATTGTTGAAATTCAAAAAAAATTGGTATCCACAAATGTACGTCTTTGGTTTGCAGTGGAACAAAACAACAAAAGCTGAAGATATTCCTAAATCTTAGCTTATTCCACACAAAAATCCTAAAATGGCCCGGACAATATTATTGGCACGTTTTAGAAGTTGTCAGAAACAATTGGATTTCAAGCAGGTGATTCTCCTTTGCTTTGGAATTGAACTCGCCTTTGGTGAGTTGCAGGTGCCTGCAATATAAGAATCACTCTTTCAACCAGTTTGAATGGAGAAAAGGAGTCATTCTGCTGTTTTGTGTCACTGTGTGTACCGCAATGAGCATGGAGAAAAGAAAGAAAACCAGAGAATTGTCTGAGTACGTCAGACACGATTGTACCCAAGCGATTGTACCCAAGCCCATACGTGTACACACGATTGTACCCAAGCATGGACAATCTCAAGGCTTCAAGTCCATCTCCAGAGACCTTGATGTTCCTGTGTCCACCATACGCAATGTTATCAGGAAGTTTGAGGCCCATGTCACTGCAGCCAACCTCCCTGGGCGTGGCCGCAAGAGAAAACTTGATCGAAGATTGCAGCGAACGATTGATCGAATTATGGAGAAAGCATCTCAATCAACTGCCAAACAGATTCAAGCTGACCTTCAGACACAGAGGATATAAATTTCAACACAGTCAGTCAATTAAATCACAACACAGTATGACAATATAAACTCGCACCATCCGTCGCCAACTCAATGAAATGGGGTTCTTTGGTAGGAGAGCCAGGAGGACTCCACTGCTGAGAGAGAAACATATGAAAGCACGACTGGAGTTTGGCAAAACACACCTGAACAAGCCAAAATCCTTCTGGGTAAATGTCCTATGGACAGATGAGACCAAATTAGAGCTTTTTGGTAAAGCACGTCATCTCTATGTTTACAGAAAACAAAATGAAGCATTCAAATAAATAACACCTTTCCTACATTCAAACATGGAGGAGGATCAGTGATGTTTTGGGGTTGCTGTACTGCCTCTGGCACGGGGTGATTGAATGTGTGCCTGGCATCATGAAATCAAGAGATTACCAAGGCATGTGGGAGTGCAATGTTCAACCCAGTGTCAGAAAGCTGGGTATCCGTCGAAGGTCATGGGTCTTGCAGCAGGACAATGACCCCAAACACACTTCAAAAAGCACCCTGAAATGGTTCAAGACAAAATGCTGGACTGTTCTGAAGTGGCCAGCAATGAGTCCAGATCTAAATCCCACTGAACACCTGCACTGAGATCTGAAAACAGCAGTTGGGAGAAGGCACCTTTCAAATCTGGGAAATCCAGAGCAGTTTGCACAAGAAGAGTGGGCCAAACTACCAGTAGAGAGGTGTAGGAAGCTCATTAATGGCTATAGGAAGCGCTTGACTACAGTTATTTTGTCCAAAGGCTGTGCTACCAAATATTAAGTATAGGGTGTCAATAATTTTATCAACAGCATTTCTTTTTATTTTATGATTTAAAAGGATATATTAAGTTCTGAATGAAAAACAATGGTTCTGTAAAATTAACAGTAAAAGAGAGAATTGTGGAGGCCAAATACTTTTGTCCATTTGAACTTAGTTTTTGAGAAAATTGTGAGTTATTTGAAAAAAGTGCAAGGGTGCCAATATTTTTGGCTTTGGCTGTAGCCTCACACCATCCAGAACATATCCCTGACTGTTGAGGGATCACTGATCATTTGTGGCCACTTTGGTGAAATATCTTTCGTTAATTCTCAATTCTTGTTCTCTTGTGTCCATCACACAGGAAACTGTTCCATCTGTTCCTCAGAAGATTATAGGGGTTTTCAGGTATTTGTACAATGGAATTCATAACATCGTTCCAATCTCCTTTCTGAAGGTATGATCACACACACACATCATTCCAGAAACATGCACACTTTAATGCCACAGGATATAATTTATACCAGGACAGACACTCACACCCACCTGAGCATGTAGACACTTCATAAAAGGCCAGGACAACCACATACGCAACAACATAGCAACTCGCAGAATCACATATGTACTGTTGTGGCCAAAAATATTGGCACCCTTGCACTTCTTTCAAACAATGCACCATTTCTTTCAAAAAATTGTTGAAATTTAAAAAAAAAAGGTTTCCACAAATGTATGTCTTTGGTTTGCAGTGGAACAAACCAAAAAAAAGCCGAAGATATTCCTAAATCTTAGCTTATTCCACACAAAAATCCTAAAATGGCCTGGACAATATTATTGGCACGTTTCAGAAGTTGTTAGAAATAATTGGATTTCGAGCAGGTGATTCTCCTTTACTTTGGAATTGAACTCACCTTTGGTGAGTTGCAGGTGCCTGCAATATAAGAATCACTCATTCAACCAGTTTGAATGGAGAAAAGGTGTCATTCTGCTGTTTTGTGTCAGTGTGTACCACAATGAGCATGGAGAAAAGAAAGAAAACCAGAGAATTGTCTGAGTAGGTCAGACACACGATTGTACCCAAGCATGGACAATCTCAAGGCTTCAAGTCCATCTCCAGAGACCTTGATGTTCCTGTGTCCACCGTACGCAATGTTGTCAGGAAGTTTGAGGCCCATGTCACTGCAGCCAACCTCCCTGGACGTGGCCGCAAGAGAAAACTTGATAGAAGATTGCAGCGAACGATTGATCGAATTATGGAGAAAGCATCTCAATCAACTGCCAAACAGATTCAAGCTGACCTTCAGACACAGAGGATATAAATTTCATCACAGTGAGTCAATTAAATCACAACACAGTATGACAATTTCAACTCGCACCATCCGTCGCCAACTTAATGAAATGGTGTTCTATGGTAGGAGACCATTGAGGACTTCACTGCTGAGACAGAGACATAAGAAAGCACGACTGGAGTTTGGCAAAACACACCTGAACAAGCCAAAATCCTTCTAGGTGAATGTCCTATGGACAGATGAGACCAAATAAGAGCTTTTTGGTAAAGCACGTCATCTCTATGTTTACAGAAAACAAAATGAAGCATTCAAAGAAAGGAACACCTTCCCTACAATCAAACATGGAGGAGCTTCAGTGATGTTTTGGGGTTGCTGTGCTGCCTCTGGCACTGGGTGACTTGAATGTGTGCATGGCATCATGAAATCAAGAGATTACCAAGGCATTTTGGAGCGCAATGTTCAACCCAGTGTCAGAAATCTGGGTCTCCGTCGAAGGTCATTGGTCTTCCAGCAGGACAATGACCCCAAACACACTTCAAAAAGCACCCTGGAATGGTTCAAGACAAAATGCTGGACTGTTCTGAAGTGGCCAGCAATGAGTCCAGATCTAAATCCCATTGAACACCTGTGTGGAGATCTGAAAACAGCAGTTGGGAGAAGGCACCTTTCAAATCTGGCAAAACCGGAGCAGTTTGCACAAGAAGAGTGGGTCAAACTGCCAGTAGCGGGGTGTAGAAACTCATTCATGGCTATAGGAAGCGCTTGAGTGCAGTTATTTTGTCCAAAGGCTCTGCTACCAAATATTAAGTATAGGGTGTCAATAATTTTATCAACAGCATTTCTTTTTATTTTATGATTTCAAAGGATATATTAAGTTCTGAATGAAAAACAATGGTACTGTAAAATTAACAGTGAAATCGAGAATTGTGGAAGCCAAATACTTTTGTCCATTTGAACTTCGTTTTTGAGAAAATTGTGAGTTATTTGAAAAAGGTGCAAGGGTGCCAATATTTTTGGCTTCGGCTGTAACCTCACACCATCCAGAACATATCCCTGACTGTTGAGGGATCACTGATCATTTGTGGCCACTTTGGTGAAATATCTTTCGTAAATTCTCAATTCTTCTTCTCTTGTGTCCATCACACAGGAAACTGTTCCATCTGTTCCTCAGAAGATTATAGGGGTTTTCAGGTATTTGTGCAATGGAATTCATAACATCGTTCCAACCTCCTTTCTGAAGGTATGATCACATACACATCATTCCAGAAACATGCACACTTTAATGCCACAGGATATAATTTATACCAGGACAGACATGCACACCCACCTGAGCATGTAGACACTTCATAAAACGCCAGGACAACCACATACGCAACAACATAGCAACTCGCAGAATCACATATGTGCTGTTGTGGCCAAAAATATTGGCACCCTTGCACTTCTTTCAAACAATACACCATTTCTTTCAGAAAAGTGTTGAAATTTAAAAAAAATTGGTTTCCACAAATGTGTGTCTTTGGTTTGCAGTGGAACAAAACAAAAAAAAGCTGAAGATATTCCTAAATCTTAGCTTATTCCACACAAAAATCCTAAAATGGCCCGGACAATATTATTGGCACGTTTTAGAAGTTGTTAGAAATAATTGGATTTCAAGCAGGTGATTCTCCTTTACTTTGGAATTGAACTCACCTTTGGTGAGTTGCAGGTGCCTGCAATATAAGAATCACTCATTCAACCAGTTTGAATGGAGAAAAGGTGTCATTCTGCTGTTTTTTGTCGCTGTGTGTACCGCAATGAGCATGGAGAAAAGAAAGAAAACAAGAGAATTGTCTGAGGAGGTCAGACACAATATTGTAGCCAAGCATGGACAATCTCAAGGCTACAATTCCATCTCCAGAGACCTTGATGTTCCTGTGTCCACCGTACGCAATGTTATCAGGAAGTTTGAGGCCCATGGCACTGCAGCCAACCTCTCTGGACGTGGCCACAAGAGAAAACTTGATCGAAGATTACATCGAACGATTGATCGAATTATGGAGAAGGCATCTCAATTAACTGCCAAACAGATTCAAGCTGACCTTCAGACACAGAGGATATAAATTTCAACACAGTGAGTCAATTAAATCACAACACAGTATGACGATTTCAACTCGCACCATCCGTCGCCAACTTAATGAAATGGGGTTCTATGGTAGGAGACCCTTGAGGACTCCACTGCTGAGAGGGAGACGTAAGAAAGCACGACTGGAGTTTGGCAAAACACACCTGAACAAGCCAAAATCCTTCTGGGTGAATGTCCTATGGACAGATGAGACCAAATAAGAGCTTTTTGGTAAAGCATGTCATCTCTATGTTTACAGAAATACAAAATGAAGCATTCAAATAAATAACACCTTTCCTACATTCAAACATGGAGGAGGATCAGTGATGTTTTGGGGTTGCTGTACTGCCTCTGGCACGGGGTGATTGAATGTGTGCCTGGCATCATGAAATCAAGAGATTACCAAGGCATGTGGGAGTGCAATGTTCAACCCAGTGTCAGAAAGCTGGGTATCCGTCAAAGGTCATGGGTCTTGCAGCAGGACAATGACCCCAAACACACTTCAAAAAGCACCCTGAAATGGTTCAAGACAAAATGCTGGACTGTTCTGAAGTGGCCAGCAATGAGTCCAGATCTAAATCCCATTGAACACCTGCACTGAGATCTGAAAACAGCAGTTGGGAGAAGGCACCTTTCAAATCTGGGAAATCCAGAGCAGTTTGCACAAGAAGAGTGGGCCAAACTACCAGTAGAGAGGTGTAGGAAGCTCATTAATGGCTATAGGAAGCGCTTGACTACAGTTATTTTGTCCAAAGGCTGTGCTACCAAATATTAAGTATAGGGTGTCAATAATTTTATCAACAGCATTTCTTTTTATTTTATGATTTAAAAGGATATATTAAGTTCTGAATGAAAAACAATGGTTCTGTAAAATTAACAGTGAAATAGAGAATTGTGGAGGCCAAATACTTTTGTCCATTTGAACTTTGTTTTCGAGAAAATTATGAGTTATTTGAAAAAAGTGCAAGGGTGCCAATATTTTTGGCTTCGGCTGTAACCTCACACCATCCAGAACATATCCCTGACTGTTGAGGGATCACTGATCATTTGTGGCCACTTTGGTGAAATATCTTTCGTTAATTCTCAATTATTGTTCTCTTGTGTCCATCACACAGAAGGTTGTGTCTGTGGAGCCCCAAGACATTTCCAGGTCTTTGTGTGAAACAATCTGTAACATCGTTCCGACCTCCTTTCTGAAGGTATGTTCGCATATATGTCACTCCAGAAACACACACGTTTTAATGCCGGGGAATATAAATTATACCAGGGCAGACATGCTCGTCCAACAAAGTGTTTCCACACTTTCCAAAAGACGAGGGCAGCCACATATGTAACCATGCTTCTACCCGCACAAATCTATGACTGTTGAGGAAATGAAACACTTTCAGGCTTTTCAGTTTAAAGGAATCAGAGGGGCCGTTTGATCCGTTACTTCTCGACTGCACCACCAATGGCCACTTCGATCTTGTGCAGTGTTCATTGCACACTTCCTAAAAGTTTTCATTGTGTGCATTTGTGACCTGTGGACATCACGGCGTTTTGATGTAACACACTTAAACTTGGCATTCTATATATCTCAAGGTGGTTCAATAGTCAATAATTCATCTCCTGCGATTTGGGTGTTGCGAGGATTCCATCTCCATCCCGAGTTTGGGTGTTGTGAGGACGTTATTCGGCTAAGAACATATTTATATATCTCAGAGGATGAGTTGTTCATTTATGAAGTAAATTTACAATAAAATGTTCAAATAAAGGTTACATTTAGTGATCCGATCTGCCAGGAACTTAATTTTCACTAATGGAGATTTTGGTGATGATTTTTCGATCCAAAACCCCACTCCCTGAACCAGACTTATCAGCACTTGTACCCTTTTGGGTCGGACCTGCATTCTCAACCTGACAAATGCATCACAGAAGGGATTATGAATTTACCTTTCCTGGTGTTGTTGATACATCCTGTCAGTGCTCACGTGTGGATGATTCCAATAAGCATATCACTCGTCCAATCCGACCCAGAACACCACTAATCTCATACCAAACGAATATCGACAAAATGCTCCTCTGAGTGCCCCCTCACCCTCAATACTGATCACGATTTCAGTGAAATATCTTTGATTAATTCTCAATTCTTCTCCTCTTGTGTCCATCACACAGGAAACTGTTCCATCTGTTCCTCAGAAGATTATAGGGGTTTTCAGGTATTTGTACAATGGAATTCATAACATCGGTCCGACCTCCTTTCTGAAGGTATGGTCACACACATCATTCCAGAAACACACACACTTTAATCCCAGAGGATATAAATACCACCATGACATACATGCAGAGCCAACTGAACATGTACACACTTCATAACAGGCCAGGACAACCACATACGCAGTGACATAGCCACTCGCAAAACCACATCTGTAACCACACACACCATGCAGAATATATCCCTGACTGTTGAGAGATAACTGATCATCTGTGGCCACTTTGTTGAAATATCTCATTAATTCTCAATTATTGTTTTCTTCTGTCCATCACACATTTTTTCATGTCCCTTTTCATGTCTCTCAGAAGTCCGAAGTTAACATCCTTCCGACCTCCTTTCTGAAGGTATGATCGCAAACACATCACTCAAACACACGCTTTAATCCCAGAGGGGTCCTGACTTAACACACTCAAACATGGCGTCCTAGCTCAAGAGGGTTGAACGCACGGTTAGTTTCCTGCAGTAGAATCATCAAGCAACTCATGGGCCGAAATTACACGTGTGGGTTTTGCGAGATTGTGTGATGTCTAGAACAGGTTTACTTATTTCAGTGGATGAGTTGTTCATTTATGAAGTAAATTAAAATTTAAATGTTCCTCCATAGGTTAAATTTAGCGATCTGATCTGCCCGAAATTTATGGAGATCTTGGTGATGATCATTAGATCCAAGACCAGACTCGTCACCGGGGTGGTCCCTCATCATCACTTGTACCATTTAGGGTCAAACCTGCATTCTCAACCTCCTATAACGAAACAGAAGTAAAGCAGCAGAGGTTGTGAGTGCAGAGGACAATGTAAAAGATACAGGTGATGTGATGAAGATGGCTAATGGACATCAAAAGGCAAATTCGGAAAAGTATCACCGCTCAAAAAGAGCTTGAGCGAATGTAGAAAAATAAATATTTTCCCGGTGTTACCAGTGTTGCTTCGTTTGGGTTGAAGTCGCGTGAACGGAAATGGACAGTTTGTGTTGAAATCACTTTGACGAGTATGGGTTAGTTTGGGTTGAAATGACGATTACGAGTATTGGTTAGTTTGGGTTAAAATCACTTTGACAGGTGTTATTAATTATAATAACTAGAACTGCCACTTTGTAACTGTTGGCAGTGATGGTCGGGTGCAAAGACATCCCACTTTGATCAGACACGTGACCAATGAAATCCTCTTAAAAAAAAAAACTCGATTCAGAATTTGATTTTTAAAATGAAATTTAAAGGAAGTCAAACAATACTCAGATTCAAAATAATTTTTAATAATGGCTGCCAGAAATGCAAACGCCGATGTTTAAATTACCAAACTGTATTCCAAAATACTCGTTAATAATGTGTGTGAAGTTTCACATCGTTCTTTTAAGCCGTACTGGAGTGTAAAAATAATTCTTTTTCTTCATCATAAAGGTTTCTTCTTCTTCACATATATATAATATCCTGGCTGCCAGACCATGTGATCTATCACATTTAAATTTTGTAAAGTTTGACTTCAACAGCATAAGCCGTTTCATGGAAAGTTATTTATTTATTTTACTTTGATCCAATATGGCTGCCCAACCACATGGCCTTTGAGATAAAAAAAAATGTCCGCCGCTGAGGATTGGGAAGGAGTTCATGTGTGTGATTTTTGTGTTGATCGGATAAGGTTCGTTTTTTAAATCCAATATGGCTGAAAAACAATGTGACCTATGATTTGATCGTTTTCAACATATATTTCCCAAGGCTGTTAGATCATATGTGTGGCGTTTCACATCGATCTAGTGAGCCGTTTTGGAGAAGGTTTGCATTTTCAAGCCAATATGGCTGCCGAATCATGCGACCAATGACATCATCAATACGAGAACGGCACTCGCTGGAGAGCACACCTCCGCCTAGTTGGCCATATCAATCAATTGTGAAGAATCCCTTAAAAAATTCTGCAAGCTGGATCGGATCTGGATCTTCACCAAAATTGAATCGATTCTTCTTTGTCTCACACACACAACCTGTCCAACAAGTTTCGTCCAAATCCATCCATAAACTTTTGAGATATCCTGCTATGCATCGTTTTTGGCCCTATCTCCCAATGGTGAAGAATCACTTGAAAAAAATAAATAATTATCATATCCGAATCCATATTCAGATCTTCACCAAAATCCAATTGAATCGTCCTCGTCAGACACCCAACCAATCCACAAAGTTTCGTCCAAATCCGTCCATAACTTTTTGAGATATCCAACTATGTATTGTTTGGGCCCTATCTCCCAAAGGTGAAGAATCACTTAAAAATTCTAATAGCCGGATCCAAATCCGGATCTTCACCAAAATCTAATCATTTCGTCCTTGTCACATACGCTACATCTCTGACATATTTCGTCCGAATCCGTCCACAACCTTTCGAGATATTTTGTTCACAGACAAAAGGACAGACAAACAGACAGGGGTGAAAACATAACCTCCATCCACCTTTGGTGGTGGAGGTAATAATTCTCCCATACAATTTTTGCCTAGATTACGCTCAATACATTTCAAACTGATTGGATTAAGCATTGTACTTATGACCGGATTAAGTCTTGTATATGAAGGCACCGATGATGTCATGATCAACATATATTTTACTCCTCATGGGGAGTTCTTGACAATGTGTCAATTTTCAATTTTTTTCATGGAGCGTTTTCAGAGATACAGAGGTGCAAAGTTTTTTTGTTGTTGTTTTTTTTTTCTAAAATGGCACCCGCACCTCGTGACCTATGATATCATTCTTATCATTTAAAAAAATCTACTGCATGAGGTGCTCCTTTGGTGAAAATTCCGTGGCAATCGCTCAAGCGGGTTGCAGAGAAAATGAATTTAAAAGAAAATAAACGTGCAAAAACGGGAGAATAAAAAATATTAATAAACTTAACAAAAACAATTAGGTTCCAGTGTTCTGTCATTGTGTTCATTGAAACTGTCATTCTGGTGTTTCGCAGGCAGGTTGTTTCATCAATGTATGTGTCGTCCTTCAGATGTCGGTAAACCTGGTCATCCCGTTTGTCGGCATGAGTTAATGGACATTAAATATCCCATGGTGTCATTCGCGAAGAGTTGGCAACCTATCACTGGCACCATGAACAAATTACAAATTTCTTATACAACTATTGCTGGGAAGGTAATGGCAAATCACCCAGTATAACCTTTACAAAAAAACTGCTTACATTTATATATACTAGGGCATGCCCGTACGTGGGTGCCCGTTCCTTGCCAAAAAAAAAAAAAAACGCTACCCGTACGCTCTACCCCGCCCGTACGCCCGTACGCCCGTAAACAAAAAAAACAACGCTCTTCGCTTCCGCCCTTCGCTCTGACTGAATTGGGAGAAATAATGCGCATAAGAAATCGAGAAATTATTATTTTCTCCAGAAGAAATCGAATTACGAACCGTAATGGCGCACGCGCTCGGCTCGGCTCGCTCTCACAACCGCAACAACGCGTTCTGTGATTGGCTGCCGGAAGTGCAGTCTTCACTGTCCGGAAGGTCGCAAATCGCAGTTACGATGAATCGCAAGTTAGTTTTAATTAGTTTTAAAACATAGTTTAACGGCAACATAGTTTTCCAACGTGAAATAAATGAATACGCTCTCAAATGTGCCGTCCGAGGCAGAGTCTGTTCGCCACGTTCGGCACACGTGATAGCTCGCTGCTCTCTGATTGGTTGAATCGTTTTTTGGACATAGCTCGGTAACTACTTCTCCGATTAATATGAAACCTTGAAAAGGCACATCCTCGGGTCCCCAGCAATATACCTGGCAAGTTTCAAGTATATCGGACCCGTGGTTGTCGAGAAACAGCGGTCACAGACATACAGACATACAAACATACAAACATACAAACATACAAACATACAAACATACACACAGAGATTACTGGAATTATAGATAGATAGATAGATATATATATATATATATATATATATATATATATATGTATAGATATATAGATATATAGATATATAGATAGAGATATGAGTAAATGTGCATGTATTTGTATCATGTGTAAGGGTAAGTGGGATCCATAGCTATAATGTATGAAGGATTTAATAATGCTTTGTCTAAATGCGTTGTGGGACTAAAACATTTTTCCTGAACTCAGTTTTCTGACTTTTTTTTTTTTTTTTAGATCGAACCTGACACCTGCCCATGGGAGCCCTCCATATGGAGCTCCCCAAAGTGCGCTCCAACACATTGGTTGACCCCAGCAACTGAGATCCCTGGAAATGAAACCGCATGTCTGGATGATATGGATGTTCACCGTAAGTTGATTTTGATGCTGAATGTAAAATATGTTGAGAGAACAAGAAAATGGTAGTGATTCGTAAGTTGGGCGGACTGATTTTGATCCGTTGATCTGATCGGTTGGGCGGACTGACTGATCATTGCATTACCTTTTGTAATAATTTATTCATTGCAGATATAACAACAGGTTGAGAATTACTTGTATAACTGTGATTTTTGTGATTTTAAATGATATTTGGCCTCGTTTTATTTTCACACTGAAATGTTGGAATCATAATTGATTATGATTTATTGATTAGGAACGGCTGATCTGCGTTTGTTTTGCTTAATTTGATTTCAAAGTCATCCAAGTAAAATTTTCTCTTCCTTTTGCTCATTGCAAACACAAACCCTTCAGAATGTCTGGAGTTCATTTCAATGGAAGATCAGGAAGAAGAGATGGTGGAGATTAACATCTACGAAATCATCTTTCAGGTTGTGTGCAATTATTTGGCAATTCGCTGGATTATTTTCTGTTTTACAAAGTGGATAAAGAGGCTGAAAAAGATGTACACCAATAAAATGCACCACAAAAAGAGGAAGAGGCGATGCACTTGCAAGCTTGAAAGCAAAGGACCAACCCTATGGTCAAGTTCCTGGGGTAAGGTGCTGCAGGATATGTGGGCAAGAAGCTGACCCAATCATGGAGCGTTACCATGATGCTCCCCTACAACGAGCACACCCTACAACGACAACGACACCCACACCCTACAACGAGCTGACCCAGTAATGGAGCATTACCATGATGCTCCTCTACAACGAGCACACCCTACAACGACAACGACACCCACACCCTACAACAATGACATGATGCTCCCCTACAACGAGCTGACCCAGTCATGGTGCTTTACCTCAAGCTTGAGAGGGGTTGGATGACGTGATGCTTCCCTACAACGAGCTGCACAGAAACTTGCGGCAATGTTCCAGGCAGCCATGGTAGCCAATCCGCAAATGTAATAATACAAATGTAACTAATACATACAAATGTAGCTAATACATACAAATGTGACGAATACATACAAATGTAACTAATACATACAAATGTAACAGTAATACATACAAATGTAACTAATACATACAAATGTAACAGTAATACATACAAATGTAACTAATACATACAAATGTAACTAATACATACAAATGTACGGTAACTAATACATACAAATGTAACTAATACATACAAATGTAACTAATACATACAAATGTGACGAATACATACAAATGTAACTAATACATACAAATGTAACTAATACATACAAATGTGACGAATACATACAAATGTAACTAATACATACAAATGTAACAGTAATACATACAAATGTAACTAATACATACAAATGTGACAAATACATACAAATGTAACTAATACATACAAATGTAACTAATACATACAAATGTAACTAATACATACAAATGTAACTAATACATACAAATGTAACTAATACATACAAATGTAACTAATACATACAAATGTAACTAATACATACAAATGTGACGAATACATACAAATGTAACTAATACATACAAATGTAACTAATACATACAAATGTAACTAATACGTACAAATGTAACAGTAATACATACAAATGTAACTAATACATACAAATGTAACTAATACATACAAATGTGACGAATACATACAAATGTAACTAATACATACAAATGTAACTAATACATACAAATGTAACTAATACGTACAAATGTAACAGTAATACATACAAATGTAACTAATACATACAAATGTAACTAATACGTACAAATGTAACAGTAATACATACAAATGTAACTAATACATACAAATGTAACCAATATGTACAAATGTAACAGTAATACATACAAATGTAACTAATACATACAAATGTAACTAATACGTACAAATGTAACAGTAATACATACAAATGTAACTAATACATACAAATGTAACTAATACATACAAATGTAATACATACAAATGTAACTAATACATACAAATGTAACAGTAATACATACAAATATCATCGCAGTAATTTGTGTGGTCATTATGACATTAATACATATAAATGTAACAGTAATACATACAAATGTAACTAATACATACAAATGTAAGTAATACATACAAATGTAACAGTAATACATACAAATATCATCGCAGTAATTTGTGTGGTCATTATGACATTAATACATATAAATGTAACAGCAATACATACAAATATAACAGTAATACATACAAATATAACAGTAATACATACAAATGTAACTAATACATACAAATGTAACAGTAATACATACAAATGTAACTAATACATACAAATGTAACAGTAATACATACAAATGTAACTAATACATACATATGTAACTAATACATACAAATTTAACTAATACATACAAATGTGACGAATACATACAAATGTAACTAATACATACAAATAGAATAGTAATACATACAAATATCATCGCAGTAATTTGTGTGGTTATTATGACATTAATACATATAAATGTAACAGTAATACATACAAATATAACAGTAATACATACAAATGTAACAGTAATACATACAAATGTAACTGTAATACATACAAATGTAACAGTCATTTAATTTGGCCCACATACCATGTATGACCCGGGGATTGTCCGAAGGGTATTTTAAGTGCTCCAATGGAACGGTTGATAAGGAACAGCTGGCTTCGCAAGTGACAAGTAATTCGGACTTGTGAAGATCAGGCATTCGAAGATGAGCACTTGGAGTTCGCTCGTCCTGTCGTTGCTTTAATCATTGTAATCCTCCACAATCGTAATCCACAATCATTGTAATTGTAATCTATTGTAAATAACCCTGTATGGTTAAGCACTTTTAATAAACTGTAATCACTGTCCTTCAATAAACATTGTAAACAGTACCTGGTGTCATCGTTTTTGTTTTTTTTATTTAAGCATATTTAATGAAACTAATCATGTGCATTCATGGTTGCAGACATTTTTTTAACTTTAAAAATGTTCCCCTATGCATCAGGAAATGCCAGGAACAAATCCCTCTCTTCCTCATTGAAACAATGTCCTGACATTTGTGGTGTCGACATTCGTGGGATTTTCCCCTATGAATCGGGAACCGCAGTTACCTATCCCTCGTTTCCCCCATTAAAACAATGCCCCGACATTTGCGGTGTCGACATTCATGGGATTTTCCGTGAATCAGGATCTGCAGAGAACCTGTGACCCAACCCCCTTTTCCCATTGAAACAATGCCCCCACATTTGTGAATTCGACATTTGCAGCATTTTCCAGGAACGTATCCACCACTAATGTCGGGGCCTGACTTTATATAAACTACAGCGACACTTGGAAGAGCACATACCTCCACCAGTCGGAACAGTTTATACTTTGTATGCCATTGACAGGCCGCATCTGGATCCCGATCTGAACCAAAATCCAATCGCCTTTTTCTTGTCACCTAACCAACTCATCCAATAAGTTATCATAATCTGTCCATATATTTTTGAAAAATCATGCTGTATATCGTTTTTGGCCCCATATCTCAATGGTGAATAATCAAATAAAAATGAAAAAGCTCTTGTGTCCGGATTCGGATCTTTATTGGAGATAGGGCCGAAAACAATACATAGCAGGATATCTCAAAAAGTTATGGACGGATTTGGACGAAACTTGGTTGACAGGATGGGTGTGTGACAAAGACGAAACAGTTAGATTTTGGTGAAGATCTGAATTTGGATTCGGATACGAGAATTATTTAAAATTGTAAGTGATTCTTCACCATTGAGAGATCGGGTGAAGAGTGACAAACAACGTTATATTTGAAAAAGTTATGGACGAGTTATGACTAAACTTGGGATGAGTTGATTCGGTGACAAAAAAGCCGATTCGATTTTGGTTCAGGTCCGAATCCAGATCCGGCCTTTCAGTGGGATACAAAACGTACCTGGTGGAGGAATGCTCTCTACTGAGTGCCGTTCTAGTTATTACTTTTCTTGATGGTGCATCACCAACTTGGAAATGTCTTCTGAATTATCTTTGTGTCATGATCGTAGAATATCTAAGGAGAAATACTGCTCAACCACAAATGTCCAATTTGCCATTCCTGAGGATTCATTGGTTGTTTGTTTTTAATCTTCAGTTCGTCTGATACAACCTGAAAGAAAACAAAAAACAATAATTACCTTGCATTATCATGGAATTATTCCACCCTGAAATCTGTCCCATATTTTTACCACACCCTGTATAAGGAAAAGGTCATCAACTGCATCATGCACGTATTACTTAATTGAACCAATACCCTTGATGACCACAAGTACCAAAACGAAGAATAGACAAAAGAGTAGGGACACAAATCTAAAAAGACTACTACATGTCATGCCACAAAGAGGTTTTAAAAAGGGAAACATATGACCAGGTGTATATATGGATGAGGTGGCATTGGGATAAAAAGGACACATTTGTACCACCAGCAGCAGCTTCATAGACTGGATTGTCTACACAGGATATATGGACCATTGTACAAAATGGGGGTTCAATACAATGAT
Source organism: Myxine glutinosa (assembly GCF_964187855.1). Classification (NCBI taxonomy): domain Eukaryota; kingdom Metazoa; phylum Chordata; class Myxini; order Myxiniformes; family Myxinidae; genus Myxine; species Myxine glutinosa. The sequence goes on from NC_136266.1 coordinate 84,502,364, forward strand.
CACGTGATGCAAATGGCGTTCAGTGCTTGATGTGATCTTTAACACAACTGAATCCTTCCTTCATTTGCTAACAGTCAGCATTTTAAAAAGGGCAGAGCATGGACAAGCATGGACAAGCATAAAAAAACCATTGCACAGCCTTGATAAAGGAATATTTTTTTGTATACAAAGTCAAGGCTCATAGAAAAGATAATGCACTGAACAGACCAGGACGTAACCGGACGAAAGAACAGTAGAGAGAGGGGGAAAGCGGGGGACGACACCAACTGCGGAGTTGAAGGACAAGATAGAGGGAGACTTGGACAAACAATCGGTGTGGGAAGGAATGGGGGACAGGAAAGGATGCATGGGGTGGACAAGATGAACACAGAAGGAAACTCTCAGGAAGGAAAGGATGCATAGGGTGGACAAGATGAATACAGAAAACTGTAAATTTGTAAGAAATAGGGCTTGGGGGTGAGGGGAGAGGATAGAGGAGTTAATGAGGATAGAAAAGATCATGGTTTTGGATTGGGGATGATCAGACATTGGTGAACAGCTGTCTTGAATACCTATAGGGAAAAATGAGATTGAAGAAAATGTGGAAGTTGGTTCAACAGGTGGGAAAAAAAGAGGAACGGATGAATTTAGGTGAGAAATGATCCCGGATTTAGGGAGTTTCACCAGAAAGGGGTTGATGGTGGACCGTGTGTGCCCTGCAGAAACCTGAGGGGGAAGGACAAAGCACAGAAAGAGCAGAGGGTGCAAGACCAGAAAGAAGATGGTAGAAGACAGAGAGACCACAGATCTGTCTGTGAAGGTGAAACGCTCATCTCTTAGACTCAGCTTCATCATGTGAGATTCCATTGATCTTGAAGGTATTAGTTTTCACTGTGTCAAGCTGAACAAAGTGTGAGGCAAGGGACCAGCCCAGAGCGAAGAGCAGTACTCCATCAAGCTGTGGATGAAGGCTTTGTTGGTGGATAGGAATTCAGGTGTACCAAAGAAGGACTTTGTACGACGGAGGATGCCCAGTCCGGCGACTAGCTTTAGAGACCAACTTTTAAATGTGGTTTGCCTATGAAAAATTGTGGCTGATAGTGAGAACATAGGAGGTTGAATGACTGAACTTCCTCAAGAGGATTGTTAAGAAAGTAGATAGGAGGGTTTCACTCATGGTCCTTTTGGAGCGAGAGAATGAGAGTGGCATTTGTCTGGATTGAAAGACATATTCCAAGTGTGATCAGCTTGTGAATTTGTCATGGCTGCTGCCTGCCTATCTGAAGGATGAGGAGTGGCAGATGGTGGAGTTATCGACAAATAGATAAAAGGGATTTCCCAGAAAGTGAGAGAGATCATTAATGAAGGTTAGGAATAAGACTGGGCCCAGAACACTCCCCTGGGGCACTCCAGCCTTGACAGGGAGAGAAGATGAAAGGATTCTGTTGAGAGCTACATATTGGTTATGAGTAGAGGAAGTCACTAAGCCCTGATTGTGTGGAGTTGGCCTTGGATGCCATTGTTAGAGAGTTTGGAGAGGAAGGCAGGATGCCAGACTGTATCAAGAGATATGTCTAGACAGAAAGCCCAGATCTCATGTTTCACAATGAGGGCCTCCATCCATTATTGGGTGAGGGTGAATAGCCACAGAATGTCCAAGGTAGACCTGGTCTGAATACATATTGGTGATCTGAGATGAGGCTGTTAGAGAAAAGGAAGGATTTCATATCAACTGCGATTATGGATTTCATGACTTTGCTGATGATTGGAAGTACGCTGATAGGGCTGCCGTAAAGGGGGTCCGTTTTGCACCCTGTTATCCATTGCATGTGAATCGAAAAGGGGGGTTAAGCAATTGTTTCACTTCTGTCTGTCTGTCTACAAACATCAGTTTATGATTGAGGAACTTGATTTCAAATGAATGTTATATTTTGTCATAGAATGTTAAGGTGTTGAGGTGGAGGAGCCGGGGTGAAGAAAATGGGCGATTGAAAGGTGTTTCGCTGAGTGCTGCAGGTTTCTATGCAGCAAAACATCATCCAACCCCCTATTGAACGGGAGGTACTGCTCCATCACTGGGTCGGCATCTTGCAACTTGTCAGCGACTGACCTCATATCCTGCAACACCTCAGCTAGGAACTTGATGGTCAAGTTGGGCCTTGCAACCTCTTCCCCCTCTTCACTGCCCTCCTCCTCATCCTCCACCTCCTCGGAAGCCCTGGTGATGGCCTCCAACTCCTCCTTATTCGGCTCCTCGCCATGCGAGGCTATGCACTCCTCCAATTCCTCAGGCTCCATGTTGTCGAAACCTTCCTCTCCCACTTGTCGTGCCAACCCAGCAATTTGCCACCTGTCTTCCATGCTGTCTGGAAAGCCTCTAAAGTATTTGACTGCCTGTGGCCATAGATTTTGCCAGCAAGCATTGATGGTGGAGGCATTGACTTCGTCGATAGAGTCCATGATGGCGCTGATACAGTGCACTATGTCGAAGTTCTTCCAACATTTCCCGACGGTAAGTTCAGGGGCAAACACAATAGCATCCAATATGTGATGGAAGGTGTGGCAGGTGTAATGTTTTAAACATTGAAATCACCCCTTGGTCTCGTGGTTAGATCAGGGAGGTGGTGTTGGGTGGCAGGACGATGACCTTGACATTGGCATGGGCCACCCTCGGTGACTCAGGAGAATCTTGAAGGAGAGGTTCTTGTCTGCCATGTGCCTATCCACTTGAAGGACAAAACAGTTGTGAAACCAATCCACAAAAATGGTAGCTATTACCCACGCCTTTCTGTTGGCCATCCAAAATACAGGCAGAGTTTGCTTGTTTTTTCCCTTGAAAGCACGTGGGTTGGGTTCAAGGTACGGTACACCATCAATGGCTTAATCATGCAGTCCGCTTTGACATTGGGGCATAGGAGAAGAGATACCCAATCATTAGCATCCTTGAAGCCTGATGCTGTCCTCTGTCACTTCGAGATGAAAGTCGTCGTGGGCATTTTCTAGCAGAACAGGCCAGTCTCATCTGCAATGAATACCTGCTCCAGTACATACCCCTTCTCCTCGATTAGCTGTGCAAGTTGAGCAGGGAAAGTTGCAGCTACGTCGTGGTCATATTTTGCACATACCTGCAGGTTCAATCTGTCAGTATGTTCTTCCAACCAAATTGTTGATAGCTCATGGCTTACCAAGCGTCCACTTCCCAAGCGTGCCATAAAGATTGTTGTACCATCTTCAGAGAGTGTAAGTGAGGTCTAGAAGGCCTCAATGATCCACTATAGATCTTAGTTTTGCATTGATTTATTTTACATCAGTCTGTTGATATCAATGTTATCATATCAGATTTGTTAGTCAGCTAACATGGAGCATTGCCTTGCAGATATGTCCATATTGTTATGAATTTGGTAATGCAACATCTAGAGCTAGGTAGATCTGAATAGGTAGGTATACGGCTGTCGTGACAGGGACTCTACATGTAATAAGTTCTTGATGTTTAGGCGGTTGTCGGGGTAAGATGTATGAGTGTGGATCTACCTGGAGATTCGAGTGTTAAATAGTGAGGGATTAAAGGTAACGCCCCTGTGATTCTCACCTAGTAGTCAAACCTTTGTCCATTATGGCACTGCAAACCACATAAACATTAGTTAGGTCCTTAGCGCAACATTAAATAATCCCCTTTCCCTGACAAGGACTTCGTATTAAATTGACAGGAAACCAGGCCAAAAACACCGCCACGGCTGGCCGCCACCGTGTACACCTCCAAAGGCCTACAAACCGGGCCGGCACGTGTTATGCCAGGACCGCAGGGTCGCGTAACGGGGGAGATGTTAGGAGTCGCATGCCGTAGAGGGCGTGACCGGCGAGCTGGGACCATATGATTGGCTGAGGAGGGCGCGAATGTGACGTCATCGGGGAGAGATATATGCGACGGTCGGACGCCATTTTCGCGAGTTGAGTTCGCCAGTTGAGTTGAGTTGAGTCTCTCTGAGTTCGCCAGTTGAGTCTCTCTGAGTTCGCCAGTTGAGTCTCTCTGAGTTCGCCAGTTGAGTTGAGTTGCGATCTGATCTCGAGTCGTCCCAGTTCGTTGAACAGTTGAGTGGAGCGTCCCAGTTCGGTACCGGAGTGGCAGTTGAGAGAAGTGAGAGCTCGTGGCAGTTGACGGTTCGTGCCATTTTCTACAGTTCGTGACCACAGCTCGTTGCAGTTGGCAGTTGGCACTCGGCACTCAGCAGTTGGCAGTTGGCACTTGGTTTTTGGTTGCTTCGTGCAGCCCTGCGTTGGACCGACGAGGCCTGGTGGCGCTTGGAGGCGGAGGCAGAGGGCCGTGGAACTTGGAGCGAGGTGTGCGATCGGGCCGAAAGGAGCGGTGTTGGACGGCAGCCACAAGGACGACAAAGACAGATAAGCCCGAATCCGCGTACACTGTACACGACGTGACTTGTTATTTTCGTATTAATCTCCCTCGTTTGTGTTTGATATCAGTCGTGTGGGGACGTCCCGATTTAGTTATTAGTATTACCGGCGCGTGCTTTTTCACTGGCTTTACTTTTAATAATAAATCCTTATATTATTTTCTGTACATATTTGAACGCAGTTTCCTGGGTGTTTCATTTTAATAGATAAGGCTGCGGAGCCTTCGCTGCGTCCCGCCATTTCGCGCGTTGGTGTTGAACGTGAGTCCGCCATTGAGTGTTCGCCTCGGGAGTTAAAGTCTCGCAATCGGTCATCCGTAACGGTGGTGTTAATCACGGTTACGCGACAAGTGGTGTCAGGAGTGTAGGATTTGAACCCGTCGGACAAATTTTTTTGTCCGCGGCGAGACATCGACACGGTCGGGCGTACATTGCGTCCGACGTTCGAACGCAAAATTTGTATAGGCGAGGCGGAGAAATTTAATAATCAATTGGGCATACGGAGCGCGATATCGCGTCTTCGTCAAATTTAAATTGTGTTTTTGGTATTAAAATAAATACGCGCGCGGGAAACAACCTTCCGAAAGGCGGATGTCGGAGGTCGACGAAATGGAGGTGCGCAGCGAGGCCTCCGTCAGCGTCGGGAGTGAGCCGGAAATGGGGGATAAGGAGGATAGCGTTGGAACTTTCCCCGCCGCTGGGACGGCCCCGATAGATCTCCAGACCATAGTAAATTTACTAAAAGACATGAGGGCTCAGAGGGAGCGATTGGGGAAGGAATGGAGGAATGAAATAAAGGAAAGGAATGAACAATTGGAAGGAAAAATTGGGGAAATGGCACAGCAGCTGGGGGAACGAATTGATGGCATAGAAGGGAGAGTGCAAAACCAAATTACGGACAGACTGGGGAAATTTGAGGGTAAAGTAGAAACTCAAAAGGGGGCACAGGAGAAGCCAAAGGTGGCAAAAATTGAATCGGAACGGGGTGAAGCTAAATTGGGAATGGGAGAGAGTACGGCCCATGCAGATGTGCACGGGGCTCAGGAGCCGGGAATGGCAAAATTGGGAATTGCACAGGGAATGGCAATTGAAGTAAATAGGGAGACTGCAGGTGCAGAGGTGGATGGGGAATGTCCACAGGTGGATGAGGAATGTGTACAAGTAGAGGGGGAATGCCTGCAGGTAAACGTGGAGAGTCCACAGGTGAGCGGGGAAGGAAATTTGGAATGTGAGAGTTGTAATGGGGAATGTTTCCCACATTCTGGCCTGGTTGTTTATCGGGACCGTGTGGATGTCACAACACCCCAACCGGGGGATGAATTTGGAATTGTGCAGCACCAGGGCGGTGGTGCGGAGCAAGAGGGGGTAGAGTTTTTGGGGGTCCGTGCAATGGAGCCGGACCAGGTATTTATTGGGGATATTGATCAAAGCCTGGCGGGGCCAGGAATGATTTCTAATGATGAGGATGATTTGATCCAGCGGCTGGAGACCTGTGACAGTCCCATGGAGGTAGAGCTTGTTCAGGCCCAAAGGAGTCTGGGGGAAGAGGTGAGTTGGTCCGAGGAGGTGGTTGGAATGACCGAGGGGACGCTCACTGTACACTGCTATTTGGAAACAGAGGCTCCAAAATTGGACAACCAGTTGGGGGAGTGTGTTGGCTCTGGGCTGGATTTGGATCTTGGAGGATCGGGAGATAGAGCTTCTGGAGATTTGGTCCCTGCAGGGAATTTGGATCAACTGCAGGGAGGGGCAGAACAACCGGTGGTAGAGGTTGTTCCCTGCAGCTGCGGAATGGCAGTGGGAATGAAAATTTGTAAAATAAAATTACAATGGGAAATTGATTTGGAGCAGCCATGGTTTGGATTGGTCCCCGGGCTGCGGGATCTGGATATGGAGAGGTCATGGGTGATGGCCTCGGGCAAAAGTTGCCCCTTTCAAAATTTGGGTATGCCGGCCAGCTGGGGGGCTGTGATGGCGAGATTTGGACGTGGGGTCCAGCCTTGGGTGTCGAGGTACGACCTGGGTCCCACGGGGGGTCTGGTGGAGTGTGGCGTCCCTTGTCCGTCGGGGCGCCGTCCGAGCTGGTGGCTCGGGCCGGCAGGGTCACCGGACCCTGGTGGGGGTTAAGACCTCCAGGGAGGTCCGAGGTGGTTTCTCAAGCCTGGGATGGCAAATATTGAGGACCACCAGGGGGAGGTGTTGTGGGTCGCGCTTTGGTGGTGGCACTGCGGACGGCCAACTTGGGACTGATGTGGTGACCACCCGGGCATGCGGCCTGGCACTCTCCTCCAGGGACTTTGGGACAACCAGCATGTGGTGACCTGGCATGGTGGTTGGTCTATGGACGCGGGTCAAACCGAATGGACAGGGATGGAGATAGCCTGCCGGACAACCATTGGGGCATCTGTGGAACGTGATGGTGTGAGTGACCTTCCACAGATGCTCCGTTATGATTTATGGACTCTCGGGTTGGGAAGAGAGCCATGGGGATGTGAATCGGGAGATGTGTAACGCGCCGAGCATATGGGCCATGCTCGGCTGGCATGTGTATGGCAAAGCATCCTTCTTTGGTGAGGTGAGTGAAATGTGACAAATGGTTGGCATGGGTAATCTGTGGGTTAGATGGAAATTTAAGGGTGGATTTTGAAATGCCATGGTGGACACTGTACAGTGACGCCATTATTGATCCAGGTGTGTAGACCAAAGTGTTGGAGGCTGTGATGAAATTAATAGGGTAGCAAGACACAGCTTTCAACTGGTTGCGGGGGCAACTGTGCTGATATTTGGGACGCGGGATGATGGGGATGTAGTTGTGTAGCCTGAGGGTCAACGTGGTGCTGTGCGTGTCCGAGGTGTGTGGACCATGTCTTCTGGGTGGGTCTCCTGGTGGAGCATGGCTGTTGACTGGACCTTGGTGTGGTCAAGTGTGGGTGAGCACTGGGGGGCTGCAGTTCTGTAGTCGGACTGGGGGATGATGGGGAGGTGCAGGGGACGTGGCTGTAGGGATGCCACGCACTGCGACCGTGCCCCCCAGGGCCGAGGTTGTGTGTGCGGTAGTGTGTGTTTTGGCAGCAAGTGCTCACCACATTGGCCAGCTGGGGCTGCTGCAGCTGTGTTCCTCGCAGGGGGGGCCGAAGGATGGATGGTGGGTCGCACCCTTATGGACACTCATGGGCCATGTTGGCGTTTTGACTGCTCACCTTGTCCCGGTGACCCTTGCACGGTAGAGGTGCAGAGCTGTCGTGGCCACAGGTAGTTGTGTAGTGATGATCACCGTTGGATGCGGATCCACATACCTGCCAGTGTAGTGGGGACAAAAGAGAAATTTGGAAGTATTTGGTAGGCCCAATGTGAAATTTTGGGATTGTGAAGGGTGGATGACGCTCTTGGACCTGACCAACCTGCAACTACCTGCACTTGAGGTGAGTGTTTTGAGGAGTACTGTCCCAGGCTTCAGGATTTGCTTTGGAAATTGGGGACATGTAAATTGGAGTTGGGAGGCGGGTGTGAGTGATGACATGGCCGGTGAGGGGATGGAATGGGAGCCACAGTGTCTTGTGGGTGGCGTATGTTTTTGTATTGTGGTTATGTGTTTTGATGTGGTCGTGAGAGTGGAACCTGGAGAGTGTGTGATGATTATTGGAGATAATGAGGGGTGATAATTGTGCTTTTGGAAATGTGCTTTTGGGAAGATGTGATGGTTTAAATGTGAACTGGGGGAATTTCACATGTAGCAGGCCATGGCAAGCCTTGTAACACCTTTTACACCATCTATGGAATTGTACTGAATTGTGCTGAGTTGTGTGGAGAATTGAATGGCAGTGGGGGAGGAAGTGTGTTTTGGGGTCTTGTGGGTGGGGAAGGTGTGTGTGTCCGCAGGTACAGAGCAAGCTCTGAGGAGCGATGCCTGCGGGCCCCCCTCTGCGGCAATTACCCCTGGCAGCCGGTGGTAACTGGAAATTGGAGCTCGTCGGTGGAGGGTCTGGTTGGGCGCCGCGGGGTGAGGAAGTCCCCCGGTGACCCGTGTTGCTGCGTGAAAGCAGGAGGCAAAGGAGCCTGGTGTGTGTGGAGACCCTCACCGGCGAGGTAACGGCGGAAAGGGGCTGTTGGGCTGTCATGGGGCCAAGAGGTAAAGGGGGGGGGGGCAATGAATTTGTAAGTCGGTTGACTTGTTTTTGGGACTGCGGGCACCACAGCCTGATGCGCCCCCACCATCTTTTGTGCGGTACCTCCCCGCTGCCTAGTTGAGGAATGCACACACACGTGAATGACATCAATGCCATGGTCCTGCAGGGGGTGTATTGGGAATAAGTGCTTTGTTGATTTTTGAAATGCCTTGATGACCTATGGAATGAGAATGAGTGGTTAAGGGGTCTGTGTTGCATGAATGTGGGCGAAATCCACCGAGCCGTGTCACTCACCTGTAACATCTGGACAGGGCCCGTGGAAATTTAGGGGGGATGCATTGGGGATGGCCCCGCAGGTAAGGTTGTGTCTTGTGGCATCCACCGGGGGACGCGGTCTGTAGACCGGGGTATGTACAAAGGTTAGAGTTTTGAGTTTTTGGTAAGATGGTTAAGTTTTGTGGTTAAGTTAGTGTTGTGTGTTGTTGTTTCCTCCCTCCACAGGAACAACGAAGAAGATGTACATACTTGCATGATGGTTAAGGGGTTCAGCATGTTAAGGAAGTGTAGGTAGGTAGTCCGACTCACTTCCCACAGCCCTTCCTGATTTATTTCGTAGGTTAATTAAGTGTGTGACAGTAAGTGTTAAGGCTGGAATGGTAGCCCTGCGGTGAACCTTGCAGGAGCTACGGTTCCAGGGGGGGGGCTGTGTTATGAATTTGGTAATGCAACATCTAGAGCTAGGTAGATCTGAATAGGTAGGTATACGGCTGTCGTGACAGGGACTCTACATGTAATAAGTTCTTGATGTTTAGGCGGTTGTCGGGGTAAGATGTATGAGTGTGGATCTACCTGGAGATTCGAGTGTTAAATAGTGAGGGATTAAAGGTAACGCCCCTGTGAGTCTCACCTAGTAGTCAAACCTTTGTCCATTATGGCACTGCAAACCACATAAACATTAGTTAGGTCCTTAGCGCAACATTAAATAATCCCCTTTCCCTGACAAGGACTTCGTATTAAATTGACAGGAAACCAGGCCAAAAACACCGCCACGGCTGGCCGCCACCGTGTACACCTCCAAAGGCCTACAAACCGGGCCGGCACGTGTTATGCCAGGACCGCAGGGTCGCGTAACGGGGGAGATGTTAGGAGTCGCATGCCGTAGAGGGCGTGACCGGCGAGCTGGGACCATATGATTGGCTGAGGAGGGCGCGAATGTGACGTCATCGGGGAGAGATATATGCGACGGTCGGACGCCATTTTCGCGAGTTGAGTTCGCCAGTTGAGTTGAGTTGAGTCTCTCTGAGTTCGCCAGTTGAGTCTCTCTGAGTTCGCCAGTTGAGTCTCTCTGAGTTCGCCAGTTGAGTTGAGTTGCGATCTGATCTCGAGTCGTCCCAGTTCGTTGAACAGTTGAGTGGAGCGTCCCAGTTCGGTACCGGAGTGGCAGTTGAGAGAAGTGAGAGCTCGTGGCAGTTGACGGTTCGTGCCATTTTCTACAGTTCGTGACCACAGCTCGTTGCAGTTGGCAGTTGGCACTCGGCACTCAGCAGTTGGCAGTTGGCACTTGGTTTTTGGTTGCTTCGTGCAGCCCTGCGTTGGACCGACGAGGCCTGGTGGCGCTTGGAGGCGGAGGCAGAGGGCCGTGGAACTTGGAGCGAGGTGTGCGATCGGGCCGAAAGGAGCGGTGTTGGACGGCAGCCACAAGGACGACAAAGACAGATAAGCCCGAATCCGCGTACACTGTACACGACGTGACTTGTTATTTTCGTATTAATCTCCCTCGTTTGTGTTTGATATCAGTCGTGTGGGGACGTCCCGATTTAGTTATTAGTATTACCGGCGCGTGCTTTTTCACTGGCTTTACTTTTAATAATAAATCCTTATATTATTTTCTGTACATATTTGAACGCAGTTTCCTGGGTGTTTCATTTTAATAGATAAGGCTGCGGAGCCTTCGCTGCGTCCCGCCATTTCGCGCGTTGGTGTTGAACGTGAGTCCGCCATTGAGTGTTCGCCTCGGGAGTTAAAGTCTCGCAATCGGTCATCCGTAACGGTGGTGTTAATCACGGTTACGCGACAATATGTAGAATTGAAGAAGGCAAAAGTTAATGTCGTATGAGGGAGAAATAGTCAAACAGATTGTTGTACTAAATAGTCTCCAGCAGACAGTCTGGAACTTATCTGAACTAGAACAAATCCAAGGTAAAACCAAAGTCTGTGTCCCCAATAGCAAGGGGCAAAGCTTAATGCTGATCATTATTCTATCAAAATAGTGTCCCAATTCCAACCCAACTCTGAACCTGAGCCTAAACACTAAAGCTGAACCAGGTCAAGCGAGATGATGAGGCTACCCAGACCAGCTTGGTTCACATTTAAGTAGTGAGTGCCTGTCCTCGCTGTCTTCGCACTGATGATGGCAAATGGCCAGAAACGTGTATCTGTAAATGGTGCTCCCTTCAGCTGTACTGGTATAAAATTGAGGATTTAAAATCCTCAGTTAGTGCGGTAGATCACCCAGCAAGAATGAAGTTAATTTTGTTCCTGGCTGTGGATCGGAAGCTTTTCTCTGCCAGTGTCATCAACACTTCAACGGCAAAGGAGTGTAAATGAACACTCAAACACATACACACAACACAGGACTTGCAGGATGGCTTAGGCCCTAGAGGTATGCACACTCCCCTGTAAGCTGTCTCGCCTGTGTTTGAATCCAGACCCAACTATAAACTGTCATCCTGGTGTTTCACATGTAGGGAGATTCATCAGGGTGTGTGCCGCCCCTCGGATGGGATGGATGTTAAACTCGACATCCTAACTGCCAGCATTAGTTGTGGATGTTAAACATCCCACGGTGTCCTTCACGAAGAGTAGGCGAGTTATCCTGAATAGACGGCACCTGAATAAGTAACAAATTCCTGCTCTAACCTACAGGGGGAACTGCAGCAGCGGCACAGGAATCTTCACCACTCCCCCAGAAAATGATGTTATACGCAGGCATGAGCTGTATAAGAAAGAAGGCAAACACTCATGATCAACCAAAAAGTTCTGATACCCTACTACAACTTTTAAAATTAAAAAAACTTTACAATCACAATACAGATTGCATATAGTCTCATTATTTCCTGATAACTGTGGGAGGTACCAAGTTTCTCTCACTATTTGTTTGGGTTCATGATTTAATTGCATCGAGGACAAAAAGGATGTGGCTGTGGCAGAAAGTTTCATGAAAGAATATACCTGAGCTCTTGAAGTTGTTATATAAACCCATGGTGATGTGGAAGAAACACGCAAGATGAAAAACACTGAGAAATGTTTGCAATTCTTCCCAAAATTTCTCCACTCTTCGGAACCGTTTACCTATGAGACAGGCCTTCCACCAGACGATGTGAGGACAATGTCTCTTTTATTGACGAACTCTTGCTTCAAGATCCGCATATTGTTACGGACACGACTTAAGATGTTGCTTGACCGAGCGGAATGGCCGCCGAGTTCGCACAGTTTACCCGATTACCCCCAACTCACCCGATTCCACTCGAACGTTGGCCGAATCGCGCTACGCTAAATCAATGATGGAAAGGACACAACGGCTGGGATAAATGAAACGACACAAGGGGTACAGTTCTCAAGACCTCCGGAGGAGGATATAATTGGTGGTGCAGAAAAGGGGTAGATTACAAGGTAAGAGGTAAAGCACAGAAAAGATGGGCACTTAGACACAATCTTATCTATCCCCGACAGACCACAGACAAACGGAACAAGACAGACTTACACAGGGATTGATGGCAGGGAAGGACAGGCAGTCGATAGCACAAGGTGCACCTTGGCTCAAGGGCAGAATCAACACGGTCCGGTCCAGAGATGCGGGGAGGTATTGCAGCGCTCGGAGGTGGCGTCTCTCTTCCTTCAAGTCCAGCGCACATCTGACGTCACCTCCCTCTTCCTGCGCATGCTCAGCGGGGAGTGACACGCCCTCGGCTCGTTGGCTCCGCCCCCAGATGGAATCGGTCCGCCGCTTCTATTGGGTGCAGGGGGTTACCGGGCTCCGCCCTTGACGAGGAGCTGACAGCGAGCCCCTACGTGGTAACCCCGTCGGAGCACATGTTCGATGGCGGCTAACCAAGCCGGAGTGAGGACGCGCACTCCCCGCGCCGCCGCCGTTGTTGTTGCTGTTGTTGTTGTTGTTGTTGCTGAACCGTGAGGAAGAGCTGCTGGGAGGTATTGGGAGGTCCTAAACTTCCTAACGGTGCCATACAATCACATTCTGGTGCAACGAAGAGTCAGAATTAATGGAAACGAGTCCTTAACTGACATAGACTAAGAATAACTAGCAAGATGTCCTATAGTTGTCTACGTGAGATGCGGTGGACCTGGATGCGACATTTAATGGGGTAAATAGGGGAAGGTCGGGTCTACAGAGTGTTGTTTACAGAAAATGGGACTAGGGAATGGGGGATTGGGGATAGTTGGGAAGTATTGGGGAAATAGGGGAATATTTACAAGCGGATATGGATGGAGGCCAATCTCATATCCGCAACATTGCACCCTTCTCTACCTCGGGGCGTCCCGACCCGATAAATTTTTACTTACTTTAGTGTGGCACTCAGATGTAGTTCCCTCTACTATTAACTCAACCCTGAGTGCGACAGTTTTACAGATGTTCACAAATGAGTAAATATGTCCCCCTGCGACGTTGCACCCTTCTCCTCACAGAAACACACCCACAGGATAACCGAATCGCGGAAAGAATCCTCAAACTAAACATACAGCCGGTAGGGAGCATTATTTACACAAGACTGATATTTACACTACGATCCAGGACCTGTTCTTTGAGGAACACATGCAGATGTTATGCATAGAGAGAGAGCATGCATGCCAGCATCGATACACCAACCCACGAGTGCCCTGTGGCCCTACGGCCTTTAATAATGTGCAGAGCACCCCGTCCAAGCACCAAAAGCACCACCCCATACACACAGTCAGCACCATCCGGTGCACCAATAAAGTGTTCAACAATAATGCACAATTAAGTATCCATGGTCACCGGTGGTGTCGCAGCCGGCCGATGTTCTGCCGCTGGTCTTGCCTTCATGGAGCACTTGGCCTTCTGGCTTCTTTAAAAATAAAGAAAGGCGCCAACCGCGTCCATTTCTAAATTGTGGCCGTCAGGGGGCCAACTAAAAGTGGTTCACCTGTATGGCATAGGTGCCACGTTGACCCATAGGTCCATCCACGGGTGGTGCTTGCCCGCAGAAGAACTGCGGTCCATGGTGGGCGGCCACAAAAATTGCGGTCCATATGGTGTATCGATCCAGGCAGCAAGCAGCGAAAGTACAGGCCCACAACTGCGGAGCCAGCACCTCTCTCTCCTCTCTCTCTGCCCCAAAGCCAGATCCTCGGTGGTGGGAGACAAAAGAAGACAATTGAGTAAGGTGGTAAGGGCGCAAAAGTGCACGCAATACAAGGTAATGCACACTGGGGGCACATGGGAACCAGGTGAGACAGGTACGTTCCTACCGTACGCCCCCCCCCACCCCCCCACCAGGTAACCTACATTGCCCCTCCCTTACCCCTTACTGTATCCACAAAACACAACACTACCCATAAACATCTACTTTACACATCAACAAACGTCCCTACTGTCTTCCCCGTTCCTCCCATAAACCAAATTCGTCTTCTCTCCCTCCTAACCAATCAAATTTGCCATTTCCAACTCTCATCAAAATTTGCCATCTCCAACTCAACATCAAAATTTGCCATCACCAATTCATCATCAGTCCCTCCTAGGGAGGGAGAGATGGAATCACCCCAATGTCTCATCCACGTCGTGATGCGTCTCACAAATCCACACAGCAATTCTCCCTTCCTGCAACACAGAACAAAGGAACACAGGTGTGGAGTCATCATCCTCACCTCAGGTAAGTGGCTGCGTATGGTGCGACAGGTTCATCAATCCTAACTATTTCCTAAATGACTTTAACAACTTTACATTACCCGGGGTCTTTCCCTGCCAATCCATTGGCCAACTTACACTATGGGTTCTAAAAACCAATTCCCATTGACCAAACTGTGGTGCTTCTCAATTTGGGGTCTCACTCCCCCGATTCATCTCCCGGTGCCCTCGCACAATTTCTGGGCTGTGACGTGTAGCTCTCCCAGCAGGTCTACCCACCTGCACACCTCCACCACTGTAGTTGCCACCCGAGCTTACCTAGCTCCTCACCCTAACCTAACTAACTGGGGAAGGCCCTCTCCTGGCTCTGTCACCCCCTGGTGCCCTCTGGCACTGGGCTACCCGGGTCCGTCCTCCGGATCCTCGGGCCCCATCCACAACTACCGGCTCCCAGAGCCCACCTGCGTCCTCACCTGGCCGACATCCTCACAGTGGTGGAGTGCCCAAACCAACTACACACACAAACAGGCTACATGCCCAGCCATTTCCACAACACTAATGCACCCATCCACAATACCATTCTGCAACCGCACCACAAATGCCAATATCCAACCACAATTTACCTATACCCTCTACCTAACACTTACACTACCCGCCCCGGGTACTCGTGAAAGTGGTCCACTCTTCCCCCATCCACACCTTCGCACCATGCACACCACTCCGTACCACTTACTCCAACTCTCTCCACACCACTCATTCTCTGCTCCATATATTCCACACACCTGTACTTGCACACCTGTGCTCTCATACTTGGTGCCGCCTGCACCCTTCTCTCCCCCAAGCGCATTCGCGCTGATCCACAACACTCACTACTAGGGTGCATCAAACGCCCCTATGTCAAGAAAACAATCTGTCCCCAATTTTATTTTGTTCCAGTCATAAAATAAAGTTCCTATGCAAAATTTGGTAAGGTTTTGATATCATCTTCTGGGTCCACCTCAGCAAATTAGATTTTGAGTCGGTAGTATCAGAGTCAGAAATTTGACACGCAGCTGTTTTGAGGCCCATAAATAAAAATGAAACGATTGACCGATTGCTACATACAATACCTCTTTGGAAAGGTATTATTGTGCTCTGTAGCAATATATAATCGTCATAGGGATAGGGATATAATTCACTTATACACAAATAGTCAACCATGATTTTATTGGTATAATCATATGTATTATAGATACCAGAATGATATAATTTTTATTACAGTAGAATTAAAGCGCGGCGTTACGCGCGCTGCTTGTGAGCAAGGAGGAAGCGGACAAGCGGTAACATATAAACGTCTTTATTGTAAGACTACACTGTAACACTGAACTCCTCCGGGCTGGTCGCCCGGTGTATATCATGAGGCCACGCCTACCCCTCGGGCGTGGCCACCGCCCACTTGGTGCGTGGAATGATGTCACCACGCCAGTGGGCTTTTGTGTCCGCCACACGCGCCCCCCCAGAATTCCCGCGCACCTGGAGGGCCAGTTTGTGGGGCAGTCGAATGACCCGGCCGAAGCGCCCCCTGGCGATCGGCGGCGTCCGGGGTGCAGGGATACCAGGTGGGATGCCCCTGGCTGCCCCTGGGATGGGTGCAGGACCGGGGGGCGCCGTGGCGGCGGGGCTGGGCGGTGCCGGGGGTCTGCCCGCAGGAGGGCGGCCCCGACGTGGGGGTCGGGCCACTGGCGGTGGATGGTCCACATCGAGGTGGGCCGGCTTGAGGCGGTCTACCGAAACGCGGTCAGGAGTACCGCCGATGTCCAGGGTGAAGTGCTTCGCCCCGGTCTCCAGCACGCGGAAAGGCCCGTCGTACGGGGGCCACAGTGGTGTCCGATGGGCATCGTGGCGGACGAAGACGTACTCCGCCGTGCGAAGCTCCGGGGCGACGTGCGTTGGTGGGTGCCCGTGGCATGCCGTTGGCACCGGGGCGAACCTCTGGGCGGTCTCTTGCAGAGCGGAGCGCTGCTGTGCCGCGGACCATGGTGCCGTGGAGTCGGGGAGGAACTCGCCCGGCACCCGCAGCGGTTGCCCGAAGACCAACTCCGCCGCGGATGCGCGCAGGTCCTCCTTGGGCGCCGTCCGGAGGCCCAGCAGGACCCAGGGGAGCCTGTCGACCCAGCCGCCGTCGCGGAGGGTGGCCCGGAGCGCGGCCTTCAATGAGCGGTGAAATCGCTCACACAGGCCGTTAGCCTGGGGGTGGTAGGCCGTGGTTCGGTGCAGCCGGACGCCGAGCCCCTGCGCAACCGCCCCCCAGAGCTCCGAGGTGAACTGGGGGCCGCGGTCGGATGAGATGTCTGAGGGGGCGCCGAACCAGGCGACCCAGGTGGCGATGAAAGCCTGCGCGACATCGGCCGCCGTTGTCGACGCCAAGGGCACGGCCTCCGGCCACCGGGTGGTGCGGTCCACCATGGTGAGGACGTGGGTGAAACCCCGCGAGGGGGGCAGAGGTCCCACCAGGTCCACGTGGACGTGGTCAAACCGGCGTTCCGGCACCGTGAACGGGGCCAACGGGGCCTGGGTGTGCCGGTGCACCTTGGCGCGCTGGCACGCGAGGCATGTCCTGGCCCAGCCGCGGACGGCCTTCCGGAGGCCATGCCAGACGAACTTGTCGGCGATCAGCCTTTGGGAGGCCCTCGCGCCCGGGTGGGACAGGCCGTGGATGGCGTCAAACACCTGGCGCTGCCAGCCCGCGGGCACAATGGGGCGAGGACGCCCGAGGGAGACGTCGCACAAGAGGGCCGCGCCCGCGCCGTCGAACGGCACCTCGGTGACGCGGAGGCCCGTGACGGCGGTCCGCAAGGCCTGGACGTCGGGGTCAGCGGCCTGGTCCGCTGCCATCCGGGCATAGTCGATGCCGAGGTGGACTGCGTAGGCGACGGCCCGGGAAAGGCAATCCGCAACCGGGTTGTCCTTCCCCGCGACGTGCTGGATGTCCGTCGTGTACTCGGACACGGCCGAGAGGTGACGCTGCTGCCGGGCCGACCACGGCTCGGTGACCTTGCCCATCGCGAAGATCAGCGGCTTGTGGTCGACGAAGGCAGTGAACGCCCGGCCCTCGAGCAGATGGCGGAAGTGCCTGACCGCCAAGTGAAGTCCGAGCAACTCGCGGTCGAAGGTACTGTAACGGCGTTCTGGCGGGCGAAGCTGCCGGCTAAAGAACGCCAGCGGTTGCCAAGCTCCACGCACCCATTGCTCGTGCACCGCACCCACCGCGTAGTCCGAGGCATCGGTGGTGAGGGCGATCGGTGCATCGGGCGCCGGGTGCGCGAGCATGGTGGCGTTAGCCAAGGCGAGCTTCGCGCCCGTGAACACCGTGTCCATCTGCTCGGTCCAGGTAACGTCGCCTTTGCCCGGCTTACCTCGGAGAGCTTCGTGCAGGGGGCGCAGGAGCTGGGCGATACGGGGCAGGAACCGATGGTAAAAGTTCACCATGCCCAGGAACTCCTGCAGCCCTCTGATCGTGCGGGGGCGCGGAAACCCCTTCACCGCCTCCACCTTGGCCGGCAGGGGGACGGCTCCGTGCCTGGTGACACGGTGCCCCAGAAAATCGATTGTGGCGGCGCCGAACCGGCACTTTGCGGGGTTCACAATCAGGCCATGCTGGCCCAGGCGTTCGAAGAGCGTGCGGAGGTGGCGTAGGTGCTCTTCGCGGGACGCGCTGGCGACGAGGATATCGTCCAGGTAGACGTAGACAAAATCCAAGTCGCGCAGGACGCTGTCCATCAGTCGCTGGAATGCCTGAGCCGCATTCTTCAGACCGAAGGGCATGCGCAGGAACTCGAAGAGTCCGAATGGCGTGATGACCGCCGTCTTCGGGACGTCCTCCGGCCTGACGGGGACCTGATGGTAACCGCGTATGAGGTCCACTTTCGAGAAGAAGGACCTGCCCGCCAAACGGGTGGAAAAGTCCTGAATGTGGGGGACGGGGTAGCGGTCGGGAGTCGTGGCGTCATTGAGACGGCGATAGTCCCCGCACGGTCGCCATCCCCCGCCGGGCTTCGGCACGATGTGCAGCGGCGACGCCCAAGCGCTCTCTGAGCGCCGAACGATGCCAAGTCGCTCCAGGGTAGCGAACTCCGCTTTTGCCACCGCCAGCTTCGTCGGCTCGAGGCGGCGTGCCCGGGCGTAGACCGGTGGCCCGACGGTGGGGATGTGATGGGCCACCCCGTGCTTGACGGCCCCCGCCGAGAAGGTGGGCCGTGTGAGGGCCGGGAAGCCGGCGAGGAGGCGGGTGAATGCGTCCGCTGCCGGAAGCGTACAGACCAACGTGGCCGGAACCGAATCGTTCGGCAAGCCGCTTGGCAAGCCGCTCGTTGAGCTGGGCAACGCACATGCGAGCGAGCTGAACGTCTCGGCCTGGACAAGCCGTCTGCGCTTGACGTCGACCAGGAGCCCATTAGCGCACAGGAAGTCCGCGCCAAGCAGTGCCATGGGCACGTCGGCGGTGACGAACGTCCATCGGAAAACCTGCCCTCCAAACCGCAGAGAGAGGCAGCGTTTTCCGTACGTACGGATGGGCGTCCCGTTCGCGGCAAGCAGCGCGGGGCCCCCACCCGCGGCGTGCTTGTCTGACGTGCCGGCGGGAATGACACTCACCTGTGCTCCCGTGTCGCACAGGTAACGGCGCCCGGAGAAGGTGTCCGTTATGAACAGCAGGCTGCTCGAACGGCCGGCGCTCATCGCCACAATTGAGCGCCGGCCCGAGCGTTTCCCGACCCGTTGAAGGAGCACGGCGGATGACACCGCCGAGCTTCGTGGCCGAACTTGGCGTGGAACCAGCACCAGGTGGTGGAGCTGGAGGAGCGCGGCTGGCTCCGCCAGGCCGGTGGAGTCGACGGGTTTCCCCGCGGTGGCGGTTTTCGCCGCGGCGGTGGGCGGGGCGTGGCGGCGTTCACGAGGTGCGTATCAGCATGCTGCTGAACCACAGCGTGCTGTAGAAGATGATGCTGTGGAACATCAGCGTGCTGTAGAAGATGATGCTGTGGAACATCAGCGTGCTGTAGAAGATGATGCTGTGGAACATCAGCGTCGAAGGCCGTGACGGCCACGCCAACGCTCGCCCGCGTGTCCGAAGCGGCGAAGTACTTGTCCGCCTCGGCCGCCAATGCTCGGGGTTCCGTTAGCCCGGTCCCGGCCAACGCGAGGCGAACCTGCGCTGGAAGTTGGCGACGGAAAAGCGCCCGGAATAGCGAACCGGGGGCTTCGTCGCCCAACAGTGACAGCATATGGTCCATTCGGACCGACGGGCGCGTCTCACCGAGCTCGGGGAGATCCAGGAGGCGATCGGCCCGTGCGTCGTCCGTGAGGCCGAACGTGGCTAGGAGTAGCCGCTTGAGTGCCTCGTACTTGTGGCCGTCCGGTGGGTGGCGAAGGACGGACACAACTCGAGCGGCCGTGCCGGGCCCGAGGGAGGCGACGACATGGCAGTAGCGCAGGTCGTCGTTGGTGAGGCGCCGAAGCTGAAATTGGGCTTCGGCTTGAACGAACCAGACTTCGGCCTGGGCCTCCCAAAATTCGGGAAGTTTAATCGCCATTGCCTTGTCGTTGGCCATTGCAATGGCGTCGTGTTCGGAAGGATCGCTACGGCAGATCCAACGTCGGGGTCACCAGTAAAGCGCGGCGTTACGCGCGCTGCTTGTGAGCAAGGTTGAAGCGGACAAGCGGTAACATATAAACGTCTTTATTGTAAGACTACACTGTAACACTGAACTCCTCCGGGCTGGTCGCCCGGTGTATATCATGAGGCCACGCCTACCCCTCGGGCGTGGCCACCGCCCACTTGGTGCGTGGAATGATGTCACCACGCCAGTGGGCTTTTGTGTCCGCCACAGAATCATATATACACAATCTTAGCATTTATCATCTTAATACGAGTACATCTGACTATGGATGAACATGAAAATAGAAACAAAACAAAGATACTGTAGTTTTCATGGATATTTCTGACAGTTTAGTCTTGAGCTGCTCGCTTTCGAAGATTCGGTTGCTCCTTGCGGTTGTGCTCAACAACTTGTAGAACATTTTGGTAGTGGTCTTCACTTCTGGCTGCTGAAAGGAAGTCAGAGCTAAGCTTAACTCCCCTTTCTGCAGAGTCATTCACCACATTCAAGGCTTCAACATTAGTCCATGATGTCTGGTAGGCTGCAGAGTTAGTCCATTCTTGAACATCGGTAACTAGAAATGCCCAGTCAAGCTTCAGATGATGAAATAGGTACCATGAATCTGGTCCAACAAAATCAGCCAGAGTGGTCTTCTCAGTCAAGTCATCAGGAAATCTGGGCTTTCCAACCCCAGTACCAAACCGTCCTTGTGGGTTGGTTACTGGAAAATCTGGATGAACCTCCAGAAGTCTGTCTGCCAGAGCACGGCGATGGTCACGAGGAACAACTGAGCTGAAGAGGGCAAGTGGAACCATCTCTTCTGTGAGGTACCAGAGATGTCGTTTGAAGGCTTTCAGGGCACTTCTTGAGATTCCAGCATTGACAGCTTCATACTGTTTCAGTTTGGAGATGAGCTGCAGGTCATTCCATGGGGCATCGGTGACAGAGGTACATGTCATCCACCAGGAGCTGTATACTAGAGTGACAAACGTGACAAATTCTCTGATCTTTGGCACTTGTTTTTCTGTGGTAATTGTACCTGCTGGAAGATCAGCGATTTGTTTTTCGAAGAGACATAATTTGATTGAGTAGAGGAGCTTCGCCATCCATCTGGCTTTATGCAGTGCACCAGGACGCTTGAAGGTTATTTGATGTTCAGCTACTTCACCATCAAGGAATACAGTACACAGATCAACAAATTCCAAATAATCATCACGTCTTAGAGATTGCTCAGTGTGACAGAGTCTGAGAACATTATTTTGCCAGTCACTTGTCAAACTTGTTGCTGCTTCATTTAGTTGAGATGGATCAAATCGTGAAAGTGGTTCATTGAATGTGTGTGGAAACATTTCAAAGTTCTTGCGAAACCTTGAGAAGAGGAAGATATCTGGTGACTTAGATGCTTCAACTTTAAGATCAGTAAAAATGTGCGTAAGAATGACTTCACCAATGTGGTGTCTGCAGCCTGACCACAGAAGAGCTTTGTTAAGCCGTTGTTGAATTGTTACACAAGCTGCACTGATGTGGCCGGTGTTAGATGCAGTTGTGTCAAATGTCAAGTTGACAACATTCTCTTGGCAGTTCCATGATTCAAGTAGGTTATTAGTCAGCTGAGCAATTATATCTCCAGATTTACGGTCTGTTCCAGGCTTGTAGGATGGAACACCCAGCAGCTTCATATCAGTTTGAGAACCCAAAAGCACAGCCAGGCGTTCTTCAAAAGTGTTTTGGTTAGTTAAGCATGGAAGCAGCTTTGAGTCCCAGTGCAACGTAGCAAGCTTCGGAGGTATCCATTTGTCCTTACAGGTAGTAGCAATATGCTGTCCAATTTTGTGTCTTGATTTATCTGCTGTAGCATATGATGTTGACACCTTCGCTACATCCCCTCCTGTTTCTTCAATAAGAGCTTCTGTGAAAGCAGCCTGTTGGGTTGGTGTCATCTTCATCCTTGTTGCCAGTGAAACAAGACTGGGCCTCTTCAGGATGTCATGTGGAATGAAAACTGATGTGCCAGGTCTAACTAAATGATGATGACTTCTTGAGGTTGTTGGTGTGCTTGTTGAAGGTCCAAGAGTTACTTCTTCATCACTGTCACTAATATTATCCACAGTGGTTGTAGTATTTATGTTGAACTCCAGCTCCATACTTGCTCGCCTCTCCGATTCTTTTTCCTCGCGGTTCACTTTCCGCTGCATCTTATCTGCCAACAGTTTATCTTGGCAGCCAAATGTTGCACAGCGATCTGTCTTCATAGATTCCAGGAATGCTAAGTCTTCAGGATTCTTGATGTGAGAACTAGCATCATTGGGCCACAAGGGAAATGTCTCCATAAATTTCATCTCCATTTGATTCACCTTTGTGATGCTTGCTGGAGTTGTTCTTCGGTTGATAGGGATTGATCTAAGCTTGGAATTATCATCTGCAAGTTTGATAATTTTCTCAATAGCCTTGCATTCAGAGATGATAGGAATATTAGCCTTGCCATAAAATGGTGTCACTTTCTGCAGTACAAGCTTTGCTGATTCCCACCGAGAGCGTCGTTCAAGTTTGCCATCTTCCGTGTGCCACATGAAACAACGTAGTACTTGTAAACAAGTTGGAAGTCTGGTGCCATTGATCTGGGAATCTTGTTCAGTTATGGCACTTCCAAGACCAAACACCTTGGTGGACTCTCTTGTTGCAACAGATGCTTTCTTTACTGTGCCATTCATTGTTTTATCTGAAAGAAAAAGGTAGTATTAGTAACAATAATGTCATTTCATAATTATGTACAACAAATAAATCAATTATCCAATTTTATTAGAGTATAGCCTAATAATTGTTTTAATCATCTTGTCTAGTTAAAAGATCTCTGTAAAGACAAGATACTACAACATTCAGGATATTCTTTAATTTATATATTATATTTTAAAAATACTCTTCATTTAGCTTTATATCCATATTTTGAAAAAAATCATTATTTTGACTATTTGTATATAAATGAATTGTATCCCTATCCCTATGATGATGATATATTGATACAGAGCACAATAATACCTTTACAAAGAGTTATTATATGTAGCAATCAGTCAATCCTTTCATTTTTATTTATGGGCCTCAAAACAGCTGCGTGTCAAATTTCCAACTCTGATACCACCGACTCAAAATATGAAATGGTGAGGTGGACCCAGAAGATGATGTCCAAACCTTACCAAATTTTGCATAGCAACTTTATTTTATGAATGGAACAAAATAAAATTTGGGACAGATCAATCCAACATCTTTTTTTAAATAGTTGGGCGTTTGATGCACCCTACTCACTACTCATACACTGCTCCACACACCTGTCCAGTTCTCACACAGCATCATCTCATCTAACTACTCCCCTCTGAAACTTGCGCTTCCCAGTCGTCCCTTTAAACTATTGCGCTCCCTCGTCATTATCATCCACTCTAATCTACCTGCGTCCCCACTACAGGTATCAGTCACTAACTAATCTTAACGTTACCTAATGTCATCTCTTCTAGATCCCTACAATATAACCTAACCCACCCGGGCTAGTTTTCACTGCCATACACCCCATAAACTATAGCGCATTTGCCCCCATTTGGGAAGGGTGGCAGGGATGCCACCCTTACCGACCGGGCCCATCGCTCATCAATCCCCCAGTCCTCTGGCACTAATAAGCCCCCCTTATTCAGAGGTACTGGGTCCCGCCTCGGCATCTAAAGCCGAGGCAATCCACGGGGGCGCCTGCTCGCCGGTGTAAGGCCTTATCCGGTCGGCGTGGACGATCCGAGGGAGGGCTCGTGGCCCCATTTTGATTTTTACTACCACGTCACAGACTTGCGACAGGACGACCCCCGGGCCTTGCCAGGGAGAGGTGAGTTTCGGGCACCTACCCTTCCTCCTCCGGGGATTGAAGAACCAAATCTTCATCCCCGGAGTGTACTGACTCCCCTGGCTCCGGTGGTCGTACCTGCGCTTCATCTTTTCCCCCGCCAGATGGAGTTGGCGGCGGGCGAAGGCATGGACTAGCTCCATGCCTTCCTCTAGGTGACGTGCGTACCCCTCCCTCGGCGGGTTAACCCCTGTGTCTGGCACGGGACCGCATAGCAAGTCGGCGGGAGCCCGTAACTCCCGCCCATACATAAGCAACGCTGGACTGCATGCGGTGGCCCCGTGCTGGCTGGTTCGGTAGGCCATGAGCAAATAAGGGAGATGTTCGTCCCAGTCATCCTGACGGGTGGCGGTGAACAGTGCCAGTTGTTGGATTAAAGTTCGGTTGAATCTTTCCACCATCCTGTCAGATTGAGGTCTTAAAGGCGTTGTTCTTGTTTTCCGAATTGACAGGAGACTGCACACATCTTTTAGCAATTTGCTCTCAAAATTTCGTCCCTGGTCGGTGTGCAACTCCTGTGGAATCCCATGCCGGCACACAAATCCTTCCACGAAGGCCTGCGCTACCACCCCTGCTTCTTGGTTGGGGAGGGCGTAGGCCTCCGGCCACTTGGTGAAGTAGTCCATCACAACGAGGATGTACTTATTACCTAGGCGGGTGCGGGGTAGTGGGCCTAGGATATCCATGGCCACCCGCTCTAGGGGGGCCCCCACCTGGTGTAATTGAAGGGGGGCCCTCATCCTCCGTGCTGGTCCCTTTTTGGCAGTACAGGCGTCGCATCTCCGACACCAGTCCTGTATGTCGCGCCCCATATTCACCCAATAAAACCTCCGGCGTACCTGCGATGTCGTCTTTGTCCTGCCCAAATGGCCGCCGGGGCGGGTACCATGCACCTGTTGCAATATATCGGTCTTAAATTTATTTGGGACTACCACCAGCCAGGAAGTTTTATCAGAGCGAACCTCCACCCACTTGCGATACAAGATGTTATCCTTCAATTCCAGGGTTTTCCACTGAGCCCAATATGCCTTGGTCTGTGCCCCGAGGGGGGTGACCTCTTCCCCATTAGGTCTTTGCCCCAATCTCACCCATTCGTGCACCGGCCCCAGTACGGGGTCCTCCCGCTGGGCCGTGCTCCAAGCCAAAGTTCCAAATTCCTCATCTGCGGTTAGTGGCAAAATTGGCCCTCTCACCCGGGTTGCCCGGACGACGAGAATCGGGGCGGAATCGCCCAATTGCTCCCTCTCCTCGTGTCTCGCACAAAATTTACAGTTTTCCCCCAGACAAGGACGCCGAGAGAGTGCGTCCGCATTACCATGGGCCTTCCCGGCCCTGTGGGCCACATCAAAATCGTACTGCTGCAGCTTTTCCAACCATCTTGCAATTTGGCCCCCCGGTTCCTTGAACCGAAGGAGCCATTGCAAGGAGGAATGGTCAGTTCTAACCAAAAATTTCCGCCCGTACAGGTATGGGTGGAAATGGTTCATGGCAGCCAGCATAGCCAATAACTCTTTGCGAGTGACACAATAATTTCGCTCGGGCCTACTTAAGGCCCGACTATAGTAACCAATCACTCTCTCCACGCCCTCCTGTGTCTGAGACAAAACTGCGCCCAATCCTTCCTGGCTCGCATCCGTGTCCAGGGTAAATGCCCCGTTGCTAGTGGGGTAAGCTAGAAGGGGTGCGGATGTTAGACACCCCTTCAATTTTTGGAAGGCCTCGTGGCACTCCCGTGTCCAATTAAATCGCGTCCCCTTCTCCGTAAGCCGGTGGAGGGGACGGGCCAACTCCGCAAATTTCGCCACAAAGCGCCGGTAGTAGGAGCAGAGTCCCAAAAATCCCCGCACCTCCTTGATGGTACGTGGTGCGGGCCACTCCTCTACCGCTTTAATTTTGTCTGGGTCCGTTTTTACCCCCTCGCGGCCGATCACGTGACCTAGATAGGCCACCTCTCTTGCAAACAAAGTGCACTTACTTGGGTTCAGCTTCAACCCTGCCTGTCTGAGGCACCCGAACACCTGGTCCAAATTAGCTACTGCCTGGGGGAACGTTTTGGCATGTACTAGGACGTCATCCAGGTACACCAGGCATGACTGCCATGGCATGCCGCCTAGTACATGTTCCATCAATCTTTCAAAGGTGGCGGGGGCGTTACACAAACCAAACGGCATCACAGTAAACTGATACAGTCCCTTACCTGTGGAAAATGCCGTTTTCTCCTTCCCTGCCCTATCCATCTCCACCTGCCAATACCCACTCTTGAGGTCCAAAGTTGAGAACCAATTTGAGCCCGCAACGGCATCGAGGGTGTCATCAATCCTTGGCAGGGGATATGAGTCCTTGAGTGTCACGTTGTTTAGCTGGCGATAGTCCACGCAGAACCGCGTGGTCCCATCCTTCTTTTTGACCAGCACAACAGGTGACATCCAAGGACTTCCCGAGGGCTCGATCACGCCTGCGTCGAGCATTTTTTCAACCTGCTCGTCAGCTTCCGCCCTCTTGCTCCAAGGGAGCCGTCGGGCAGCCTGACGAATAGGCCGGGCCTCACCGGTGTGGATCTGATGTTTCACCAGGCCCGTACGTCCAATATCCTCGGTGGACAGGGAGAAGAGGTCCAAATGGGACCCAACCAGTTTGTGTAAGGCCTCCCTCTGGGTACCTCCCAACTCTACGCTACTACGATTTACCATCTCGCAAATGGGATTGGGCCAATTCCTACTTCTTATTGAAGGCTCCCCCCGGGGCCGGCTCGGCTGGACGTTCTCGCCCCTCACTGTCGCGACTTCCTCCACTGGGGTGCAGCCAGCTACCCTCGTGCCCCTTACTATAGTGCGTGGTTCTGTGCTTATATTTATTACTCGGACGGCCACTACCGGTCCGTCCGTTTTTACAAGGGTGCGGCCCACGACTAAACCCGGTATGGACTGCGCTGCCACCGGTTCGACCAGGCCGCAGGACTCCTGCCATGTTGGGCGAGCTGCCCACCGGGCCGGCACTATCGCCTCGGCCCTTGGGGGAATGGTCACGGCCTCGGAAGCCTCCAGCTCCGCTCTCTCGGCCGTGCTCACTCCCCCTAACGGCAGCTCTTCTACTCCCACCTGCAGGACCCCCCGGCACAAGTCGATTTTACAACCGCTGGCAGTCAACAAATCCAACCCTATTAAACATGGGTCGCACACCTCCGCCACCCAAACATCTATCTCCCTCCTTACCGACCCTAACTTGAGGGTCACAGAACCACGCCCTATGATCGGGGCCGTTACCCCGGTAGCAAGTTGCAAACTATAATTTTGCAGGCGCTGGATCTTATCCCAGCCACCTGCGCTCGAATCAAGGACCACAGGGCTAATGATCGTGGCGCTAGCTCCTGTGTCCACTACGGCGTCTACCCCCATGCCGGCAATTTTGCATCTGATTGTCAGGCTACCGGTTCCGATTTGGCCACAATAAATGACCTGTCGCGTCAATGAGGGCTCTCCTCCATCCTCTTCTGCCGAACACCGCCCTACGTGCCCGACACCTTCTAGTTTCCCGGGGTCTGGTGGGGGGGTGTCTGGGGTCGGCTAACCCGCTCCCCCCTGGGTGGAGTTGAGGACCTCAACCGCCGGGGATCATCCCGGCGCGTGGCTCGACAGTGCCGCGCCAGGTGACCCAGACGGTTGCAAGTATAGCACCTCACCTGATAAGGTGCTTGTCTCCGGAATTCCAAATTCCCCCCCCTGAAGGTCTGAATTGGATTACCCGCTCGTGGTCCACCGCGGGCCACCTCCGGGGCCGCCTGCCATGGTCCAGGTCCCGCCAGGCGCTGGTCCACCAGCCTCCGGACCATGCCCACCAGGTCAGGACTCACGTCGGGGGCGGGCCCCCTAAGGGGTCCGCCCTCCATCGGGGGTCCCACCTGGCGGACCACCATTGCGTGACGCTCGCTCCCCCGGGCCAGGGGCCTCGCTGCTTCCCAACGGGCCGCAGCGTCAGCCGCCTGGCTCAGAGTCTGCGGGCGCCACATGGCGAGCTGTTGCCGGAGCTCAATATCCGGGAGGGCCTGGATAAAATGGTCCAGCGCCAGGCTTTCCCGGGAATCCGCTGCCATGCTAGCATGTGCGATCCCCACTGCGCGGCGAATGTCGTGGGCAAGTTCCCCGATGGCTTCCTGGGGCTTGCGTTTTCGCAGCGCGAGCTGAGCTTTAACAAGCTCGCTCTGCTGTTCAATGCCGAATCGATTAATTAGGGCGTCGCGGAGGGCTGGCAGGGTGAGAGCACCCGGTGGTAATGCCGTCAGCACCTCCGCCGCCGCGCCGCGCAATGCGGCCACCAGGTGTACTCCACCTTCGTCCTCACCCCAACCGTTACCCTTACACACACAGTCAAACTGCGCCAGGTACGCGCGTAGATCACTCTTGCCGTCATACGGCGCGAGTGGGACCTTGTGGAACCACCTCGTATGCGAGTCGTTGCCCGCCTGCCGGACCCCGTGCGTCGCCCCTTGCGGGGTCAGCGCAGGGCCGAACTGGCCGGGCCCCCACAGTACATTACCCCCAAGGGGGCTCCCGTGCCTCCCCTGTCCCTCTAAAAACTACCCCTGTTGGTGTCGATGCATGGGTCACACTTCCGCAACCCGCTACCCATTCCATACCACCACAACCCTGCTCACCCACACCTCGCACCTCTCCCATCACCGGACCCTCTCGCTCGCACCCTCGTTCCATACCCTCCGGACCAGCCATACACCTCACTCTTGGCCTCTCACGAACATCCGGGTCTATCTCGACCCCCAAGCTTATTAAATCACCTGGCGCATCATACGCACGACCATATTGGTCACCACTTACACCGGGTCCTCTTTCTCTTCGCTTCTCCTCCATCACCTGCGAATCCCTCATCCGGTTAATGAGCACATCATCACGATCCGAACACAGACTTTGGACCAATTCTTTTACTTCCTCCTTTATCTCTTTCTTATCCTCTCTCCGTCGCTTCTTAATTTCGCTCACCCCTTCTTCCACTTCTTCTAATTTCTGCTTCACCTCCTTCATCTCCTCGTGCGCCCCTTTAAGTTCTTCCTCTAACTCCACTTTATTTTTTTCTATGTGCTCCCGCACCTCCCGCTCTTTAACCTCCATCACCTCTACCACCTTGTTCATTTTCCTCGTCAGGTCCTCATGTACCGTCTGACACTCTTTTTTAATTACCCCTACGTCCTTTTTCATCTCCTTCTGTGTCGATTTTAAACCCTCTATTACCGCTGTGTTCTTCTTTACCTGGTCCCCCAACTCCTTTTGTCCCACTGTCAGTTGTTCTACTCCCAGCGTCAACTCCTCTATACCACCTTGCAATTTTACAGTCCCCTTTCTCACCTCCTTCTCCATGCGCTCCTTACAGTGCCTCACCTCCTCGCGCACTCCTCCGACCTCCTCACTCACACCTCTTCTGATCTCTTCTCCCATCACTTGCATCTCCTGCCCAGATGCCACCCTCATCTGCTCCATTTCCTCCCTGTGAGCATCCAATTTAGTTTCTACCCCCATTCTGACCCCCTCTATCTGCTGCCCCATTTGTTTAACTTCCCTTTCCGCTTGGTCCCTCATGTCCCTCAATTTGCCTTCCATACTGTTTTCTAACCCCTCTAACCCCTTTTTCATCCCTTCCATTTGATTCTCCTGAACGGCCATTCTGTTTTCTACCCCCATTAACCCCTCCTGTATTTCCCCTAATCTATTGTCTAATCCCTCTATTCTACTCCCTAACCCTCTGATCTGGGCCCCCATCCTTTGTTCTAACCGTTGGCTATTGGCCCCCATGTCCTCCCTCAATTTCTCGCTATTGGACCCCATGTCCTCCCTCAATTTCTCGCTATTGGACCCCATGTCCTCCCTCAATTTCTCGCTATTGGACCCCATTACCCCCATTTGGCCCTCCAATCGCTCACCCTGAGCATCCATCCGGTTCCCCATTACCCCCATTTGGCCCTCCAATTGCTCACCCTGAGCATCCATCCGGTTCCCCATTACCCCCATTTGGCCCTCCAATCGCTCACCCTGAGCATCCATCCGGTTCCCCATTACCCCCAATTGCTCACTCTGCAGTTTGAGGGACGCCTGCATTTGCGCCATAAATTGCTCCATGAGGGCCTGCATTTGGGCCATCCCTCCCACTTGTGCAGCGGGTGCGGCCACCGTAGCTATGTGCGAGGCGCCATTTTGCACGCCCGCAACCTCGTGCGCGAGGACGCCATTTTGCGAACCTGCTGCCCTCACTGCTTCGCTCTCCTCATGTCCCTCAATTTGGTCCTGGATCGACCCTGCCTCACTCTCCTCTACCGGAACCCAGCCGTCTTGATCTGCCATAGCGCGACTTTCAAAATTCGGGTTTGTATTTTTGTAAAACAAAATCAAATTTCGCCGTTAATAATTTCGAGCGCGTGAAGCGCGCTTCGGGTCCAATCCCACTTCCCGACACCAATTGTTATGGACACGACTTAAGATGTTGCTTGACCGAGCGGAATGGCCGCCGTGTTCGCACAGTTTACCCGATTACCCCCAACTCACCCGATTCCACTCGAACGTTGGCCGAATCGCGCTACGCTAAATCAATGATGGAAAGGACACAACGGCTGGGATAAATGAAGCGACACAAGGGGTACAGTTCTCAAGACCTCCGGAGGAGGATATAATTGGTGGTGCAGAAAAGGGGTAGATTACAAGGTAAGAGGTAAAGCACAGAAAAGATGGGCATTTAGACACAATCTTATCTATCCCCGACAGACCACAGACAAACGGAACAAGACTGACTTACACAGGGATTGATGGCAGGGAAGGACAGGCAGTCGATAGCACAAAGTGCACCTTGACTCAGGGGCAGAATCAACACGGTCCGGTCCAGAGATGCGGGGAGGTATTGCAGCGCTCGGAGGTGGCGTCTCTCTTCCTTCAAGTCCAGCGCGCATCTGACGTCACCTCCCTCTTCCTGCGCATGCTCAGCGGGGAGTGACACGCCCTCGGCTCGTTGGCTCCGCCCCCAGATGGAATCGGTCCGCCGCTTCTATTGGGTGCGGGGGGTTACCGGGCTCCGCCCTTGACGAGGAGCTGACAGCGAGCCCCTACGTGGTAACCCCGTCGGAGCACATGTTCGATGGCGGCTAACCAAGCCGGAGTGAGGACGCGCACTCCCCGCGCCGCCGCCGTTGTTGTTGCTGTTGTTGTTGTTGTTGTTGTTGCTGAACCGTGAGGAAGAGCTGCGGGGAGGTATTGGGAGGTCCTAAACTTCCTAACGGTGCCATACAATCACATTCTGGTGCAACGAAGAGTCAGAATTAATGGAAACGAGTCCTTAACTGACATAGACTAAGAATAACTAGCAAGATGTCCTATAGTTGTCTACGTGAGATGCGGTGGACCTGAATGCGACATTTAATGGGGTAAATAGGGGAAGGTCGGGTCTACAGAGTGTTGTTTACAGAAAATGGGACTAGGGAATGGGGGATTGGGGATAGTTGGGAAGTATTGGGGAAATAGGGGAATATTTACAAGCAGATATGGATGGAGGCCAATCTCATATCCGCAACAATATCATGATTCACAACTTAAAGGCAGACTCGGGAATACCATGTCAACAGTGCATCACGTTGTCACTGAAGATCGAGGAGAGAGAATGGTGATGGCAAAATGACTGCCACATGTTCGCACGGATGAACAGAAACTCAGCAGGCTTGCTCTCCATGTCTTCAGCATTTTCCTTGGGATATATGAAACTTTCTTGGAACAAATCATTACTGGAAACAAAAAGTGGTGTCGCAACTGTGGGCCAAAACCAACGTCTTGTTCGTCAGAGTAAGGGCTGACCTCTATGCGTCGAAAAACATACCAAACATGCACCAACCAGGTAGAATAGAGGTGCTTCACATCTTTTACAATGACATTGGAATTTTGATAACTTGAATGGTGGATCAGGACTACTACACCTTGGATTTTTAATGAATGAAATATTCATCCCAGGTTTAAAGTTGACACTGAAAGTCATTATTGGCTAACTTACTGAGAATGTCAACAAGCTCTCAGAACGAGGTATAATAGTCTATGAAACGCCACAAAGGATTTTCATATTTAAATACTGTATATCACTATTAAGGAAGTTGTTCTCTTGTAACTTATCAGGAAGTTGATATAGACTTCCTATGTAAGGATGGCATGGACACTCCATTGGTTCAATGCAATACAAATCCTCAAAAAAAAAAAATCTACCAATATACTTTAGTGAGGACACTTCATTTGAGTGCGTAATATGTTTTATTAACACTCCAAGTAAGCAAATCAAGAAAAAAAAACTGCGAGAGCATCCTTCATGTCTGACCATGCACAAAACCTCTCGAGAGTCTCAGTCCCTTTCTCCCCCTCCTATTGGTTAGAGGGTAACCCCTGGCCTGTGATAATATGGCCTGCTTATTGAAGCTTTCAGGCACCGACCCTGAGCAAAAGCAGAGTGGACGAGAAGACGCGGCTTGATAGCTCTCCCCTTACAAAAACAACCCCAATTGTATTCTTTCCATCCTGTCTTTGAAGTTAGTTTCATTATTTCCTGTCGAGTATAAAGACCCTAGCCTGATTTGTTTTGACGAGAAGCTGTCATTACTTTTAAAATGGCAGCTTTCCCATGTACATGTTGAGACCCTAATAAATTCTCCTGTAACTGTCTAAGATGTCTCAGATTCATCCCTTGCGGGGTTGGGGGGGGATAAATCCCTAACAAACTTGGCATTCGTTCGATTCGTCCGAAATCATTCGATTCAAATTGCTGCCCCCTACCTGTGAT
The DNA here is from genome assembly GCF_964187855.1 of Myxine glutinosa. NCBI lineage: Eukaryota > Metazoa > Chordata > Myxini > Myxiniformes > Myxinidae > Myxine > Myxine glutinosa. Next base: position 84,535,084 of record NC_136266.1, read on the forward strand.
GATGGTAGGTGGTGTGCCATACTTTTAAATCCAATGATGTACCAATACTCCAACGACTATGTCTGCTATAATGTCATGTGGAGGAATGGCATCAGACCACCTGGTATAGCAATCAATACAGGTGAGCATGTAACTGTACCCACTTGATGGAGGTAGTGGTTCTCTGAGATCGATATGGATGCGCTCAAATCTCGCATCTGACGTAGTAAAGGTACCTAAAGGGGATTTGACATGGCGATGGCCCTTAGTTTTCTGACATGGAATGCAATTCCTTGCCCACTCACGAGTTATCCTTGTTAACATCTGGCCAAAGGAAACGTGCTGATGTCAACTTCTGAGTGGATCTGATGCCAGGGTGTGACAAACAGTGGAGTGCATTGAAGATTCCATGACAGTGTTTTTTTAGGCCCAAAAGGTCATTCGTGGCTTGTTGAGACATCACATCAGATGTATCCACCTGAAGCAGGGAGTGGTACTTTCCGAAACGACAGTGAGGGAGATGATTCTTGTAGCTCGCAGAGCTCATCATTCTCCTGATTAGCTGCTATCTGGCTGTAATCGATGGAGGAAGAGCGAAAGCACAGCAATGTGCGAATGTGAGTGTGCATCCGCTGGCACATTATCGAGTTCCTTAACATGTCTGATGTCTGGTGTGGACTGGGATATGTAGTCGAGATCTCCCTTGGGGAGTGACGATCAGGCTTTGAGTCTAAGGCCGACACCAAAGGTTTGTGGTTGGTGTAGATGATGAAAGTGCTTCCTTCCAATAGATATCTGAAGTACTTCATGCTGAGATAAATGGCTAATAACTCCCAACCAAAGGTACTGTAGCGAGTCTCAGCCAGTTGCAGTCCCTGTGAGAATAATTAAAGAGGCTGCCATTCTCTGTTGGCCAACTGTTGCAGTATCCCGCCCATTGGCACCGGATAGCTTCTTGTCTTGGAGGTGTGGCACTGGATAGCAATCAGGCACAGTGGATCTGTTGAGTGCCCGATAATCTTTACAAGAAGGCCGCCAGTCTCCTGGTGTCTTCTTCAGGACCATGTGTAAGGGGGAGGCCCAGTTATTCCGAGAGGGGCAGATAATACCAAGTGCAAAAATGTGATCAAACTCTGCCTTGGCAATAGACTTACAATCAGGTGCTTGGCAGCAAGGTCTCGCTGCTGCAGGTGGGCCTCAAGACTCTATGTGATGTGTGATGGAGTGTCTGATGACTACTGCATCGTTGTACACTGGTCGAGTTATGCTGGGGTATTCATGAAGGAGGGTATTAAATCGTGAGGAGTTGGCACTCTTCACATACATCAGACTGATGGTGGATGCTTGTGAATTAATCCCTCGCACAGTAAGGATGGCCGTGGTGTCAATAAGCCGACGATGTTTTACATCCACCAAGCCAAACTGGTTGAGAAGATCAGCTCGGACAATGGGAGTGGGTAGCTCAGCGATAATTAATATCCAGCGGAAAACTCAGCACAGTCCCAGATCAAGCGTCAAAGACATCTCTCCGTAGGTGGCGATAGGTGTGTGGTTAACTTCTTGAAGTTATGGTTGTGTTGCTATACCGAGTATTGCTTTCTGTCGTGCGAGGCAACATGGTCACTTCGGCCCCAGTATCAACTAGGAAGCGTGTGCCAGTGTTCCTATCAGTGACGTAGAAAAGGCGACTCCAGGGTGACCGCAGAGCTCGTCGCCCCGAGCTGCTTCTCCCACCATTTCCCTGAATGCTGGAAGTAGGCTTCTTAAATGAACAATCTTGTCAGCGATCTCAGCGAGCTGTTCGATGGTCACAGCTACGCTGGTAAAGGCTGCAACAAGAGCTGCTTCAAAATGTTATCTTACAGCTTGGCATCACCCAAAAGCTGCTTCATCCTCATAAGGAACTGCGACGGTTTCCTGTCTCCAAGCTCTTCTGAGATGAGCAGCAGGTGTACGCATTTCTGTTCAGATGTGGAGGTATGCCGTATGTACTCAGCCTTGACCTTGTCATATCTGTTCATCCTCGGCAGGTGGACTCTCTGACCTCTTGAGCAATCTCTGGTTGTATGGAGCCAACGATGTAAGCAAATTTCGTACCCTGCATTATGATCGTTCGAGTGAGGAACTGTGCTTCCACATGCACAAACCATAAGGTTGGGACGTTGGGCTAAAAGGGAGGGAGGGAGTTTCAGTCCAACTGCCACAACTGGGGAAGGTGATGTGGCCTCTGGAGACGTGTCATCGGCAGGAACATGTCTTTATTTTGGATAACCAATCAGCATGTCTGATTCCGAGGTACGAGTCCAAATGTGTAGAAACTCTTGAGCTAAGCCACCGTATCACGTCGGGGTCACCAATGTAGAAATTATGTGTCTATGTATACTCACGTGTGGTCATATAGTGTTTAGAAGCTTACTGGCAATCTTTACCTCCGCCACAGAGAGTGGATGGAGGTTATGTTTTCGCCCCTGTCTGTTTGTCTGTCTGTTTGTTTGTCTGTTTGTCTGTCTGTTTGCGAACAGGAAAACAACAACCCTCTTCACATACTGAGAGTTGATCAGTTGTTCCTGGTTTTAAACTACGTCCCACTAACCGACCATTTGCTATCAGAGCGTCAGTCTGTGAGGAACAAGCTTGGTGAAGTGATTCTGCCTGCACCTTCTGTTCATGTAGAAAATGATGCAGGTAAAACTAGATGTCACTGCCCGTGACCCATCCCTCAACTATTTGCTATTTTTGCTACCCCTCCCTTATCACCCAGCTGATTGTTATGAAACTTCAAACATGAATACAAGACAGTAACACGCACAATAGCGCTCGGGCTTCGATTTTTAGATTTTGGGTCATTGGGTCTTAGATTTTTCGATTTTGGATCAGGGAGGATCCTAGAGGATCACGAGGACTCCCAAGGGAGATCCTCCAAGGTCTGAACTATAACCTCAAGAGATGACCGTCAGCCCACTCGGGGCTATTCATTTTGCCTTTGGTTTTGTAATTTGTTAATATTAGCAAAGGTACCCGCCCGGCAGGATTTCAATTGGGAAGCCCAAATGAAAAGGCAAAATATCAGAAATTTAAGGCTTATTTATTTTAAACGATTTATATAAACATCCGTTAAATCATATCACACGCAAATCGTCAAAATCTAAACTGTATTTGTAGAATTTTAATAAAAGCCACATCACTGTTCATATCGCGAGATCTTGTCGGGGCGGTCACGGTTTTTCGAAGCTGTTCCACGATCTTCACGCACGCTCAAAGTTAAGTAATTGTCACATTTGTATTTTTGTCGAAACTGTATTTATCTTACGTGTGTGTACCTTTTGCGTGTCCCTCGGACGATTATATTATCGGTGTTAATCTTTCATACCTGTAAAAAATAGTCGAGTATTTCGCGCCACGCGGCCTAGTTGTTGAAGCTTCCGACCTTGAGGCCTGGTTCTCTCCGGGCATCCAAAGCGGTTATTTTTTCATTCGTGTGTTTGTCAAATTTCAACTCGCTATTTTATCGTCCATGCGTTATTGTTTGTTTATAGTTAGTTTTGGTTTGAATTTCCTGTAACTCGTAATTAATTAATCGTGTTCTGCTCCTCGTGTGCGGCCTTGTACCCCCATCGGTGCTTGTTTACTTAAGTCCCCTACATCGTGTTTTGCCTGCCTCTTAGTTTTTTCCCTTCGACCCCGAACATAATACTCTTTGTCTAACGTTTTAAATACATTTATTTTAAATACCCCCACCCCCCCCCAAAAAAAACAAAAAAAAAACAAAAACATTTATTTTCCTTTCTCCACGTGTGCTTTGTCTCATCCTGTACTTTCTGTTCAGGTGTGCTGTTCGCCCCACCCCCATTATCTCCTTGCCATCCACCTTTTGCCCTGTCCACGTGACTCGTGGTGGTCCCTCTCGGCTCTCCCCCCTTTAGTACTTTGTGCATATAAGATTGTTTACGGTTCTGTTTTAATATTATTTAAATATGTATAAACTTTCCCCTTCAGTGTTTTATTCAATGGTATATTACAACACGCTGTTTTTCTTCCTATTTAAAAGGCTTTTTTCAAATTCCTCTCCATCTCATTCCACGTCAAAAAAAAGAAATTCAATCTCTTATACGTCTCCCTCACTACATGGTCTAAATTCACATTCATTCCACCCCTCCTCCATCGTTCTGAATCGGATTGCTAACTTGAAAATCACAACAAACGCAATTTGTTATCAATGTTCGTCTTTCATTAATCATCCACTTTCGAAACTCCCCTCTAGCCCCTCCCCTCCAAATCCCCCCCCCCTTGCACCTACACTCCGAAACTCCCCCCTTGCCCCTACACTCCTAAACTCCCCCCTTGCCCCTCCACTCCGAAACTCCCCCCTTGCCCCTCCACCCCTAAATTCTCCCCTTGCCCCTCCACTCCTGAACTCCCTCCTTGCCCTTCCCCTCCTAAACTCCCCCCTTGCCCCTCCCCTCCAAATCCCCCCTTGCCCCTCCACTCCTAAACTCCCCCCTTGCCCCTCCACTCCTAAACTCCCCCATTGCCCCTCCCCTCCTAAACTCCCCCCTCACTCCTCCCCTTCAAAACTCTCCCCCAACCCCTCCCATTCAAATCTCCCCCCATACCATTCCTCTCCAATTCTCCCTCCTCCCCCCTCCTCCTCAAAGCTGCCTCCTCCCCACTTCGTCTCCCTTCTATCCCATACCTCCACCCCCCCCCCCAACCTTCTACTTTCCTCTGCCCCCCCTCAAAGAACCCCTCACTGTGCCTCATCCCTTCACCATCAAACCTTTCATCCTCCTCATCCTTCCCTTTCTTGGGACTCTTCTGTAATCTCTGACACACTATCAACTGCTCTTCCTACCTCCCCCTCTCATCCTTCATCTTACCCGACTCCTCCCCTCCCCTGTCCTGTACCCGATGCTCCCCCTCTCTCTTCATTAACGGTATGGACCTCAAACATCCGGGGCCTTCGCTCAAACCTGACTGCTCTCTCCATACAGGTTGCTTCTGACAATCCAGACTTTATCTGCTTAACAGAGACTTTCCTCCTTCAAGATGTCTCTGATTCCTTAATATCTCTTCCTGGTTACTCCCTCCTCCGGTATGATAGACCTGAGCCTCGTCCTGGTGGTGGGGTGGCTATCTTTATCAAAAACTCTCTTCCTCACTCTCCTTGCACTGCCCTCTCTCCTCCTCACCCCCAGGAGTACCTCTGGCTACGGGTTCCTCTCCACTCCCACCTTTTATTAATATGTGTTCTGTACCGTCCTCCAAACAGTGATGACTCCATTTACATTTCACTGCCTGACAACATGGACCAACTTCTATCCACTCATCCCAACTCTCTCTTCCTCATATGTGGTGACTTCAACTGTCATCATGCCAGCTGGTTGGGTGTGGGTTCCTCTCTCACCAGTCATGGCACCTCAGCAAAGGACTTCTGTGACTCACTGGGATTGACACAATCTGTCAATTTCCCGACCCGGATCTCAGCCAATGGAGTATCTTCTCTTCTAGACTTGGTTATGACAAACTTCCCTGCTAATGTCTGCTGCTCTTCTTCTGCTCCAATCGGTTCTTCTGATCATGTGCTTGTCAAAGTGGACATCTCTCTGGCCATTCTCAGAGAGCCTCCTCAGCGTCGACGAGTCTGGCATTTCACTCAGGCCGACTGGGACGGTCTTCAAGCAGCCATCAATCGTCTGGATTGGTCTCCCATCTCCACTGCCTCTGACATCAATTCTTCCTGGGAATTCTTACAAAGCAAACTGCTCTCTCTCATGCACAGATTTATCCCATCTCGTCTTCAGTTGTCTTACCCTTCCTCCCGTCCATGGTACACTGAATCTTGTGGTGAGGCATTTGCCCTGAAACAACTTGCCCTTGCCTCTTGGAAGGCTAATCCAACTGAAGGCAATCTCAGTTCCTTCCACCAAGCTCGGAACAAGTGTGTGTCTACCCTCAGGAGTGCCAGGAAGCACTATCTCTCCACACTGAAGAATGAACTCTCAAACCTGTCTCCTTCCTCCAAATCCTGGTGGCGTCTGGTCAAATCCGTTTCTGGTGTTTGTTCCCCCTCCATCCCCTCCCTTACCTCAAATGGCCACACAGTTGACATCGCACATGACAAAGCCGAATGCCTCAACTCTGTGCTTGCCTCAAAATCTTTAGTCCCAAACCCATCTCTCTCTGTTCCCACCTTTCCCAGTCGAACCCAACTGCTCCTGGACTCTGTGTCCTTCTCTCCTGACAAGGTGGAGGAGTTTTTGTCTAACCTCGACTCTGATTCTGCAACTGGACCAGACGGCATCAGTCCACGGGTCCTAAAATCCTGCTCTGCCGCTCTATCTCACCCTCTCTCTGTTCTTTTCACCCTCTCTTTTGCTCAAGGTCATCTGCCAGCATCCTGGAAATCAGCAAACATTACCGCTTTACACAAAAAGGTGCAAAAACAGATCCTTGCAACTACAGACCAATCAGCCTGCTCCCCATTATCAGCAAAGTCATGGAATCCATCATTGCCTCGGATATGAAATCTTTCCTCTTCTCCAATGGCTTGATCTCTGATCATCAATTTGGTTTCAGACCAGGTCACTCTACTCTGGACATGCTGCTTCTGCTGTCTCAACAATGGATGGAGGTCCTCAATGCCAAACAGGAAATCAGAGCTGTCTCCCTTGACATATCACGTGCCTTCGATACGGTCTGGCACCCAGCTCTGCTCACCAAACTCTCCTCCTATGGTATCCATGGAAATCTCCATGCATGGCTTGCGGACTTCCTCTCTGGTCGTAGTCAACGTGTGGCCCTGAATGGATTTCTCTCATCTCCCCTTCCTGTTCAGGCTGGAGTTCCCCAAGGCAGTGTTCTGGGCCCTGTGCTTTTTCTGGTCTTTATCAATGATCTCTCCAACTCTCTGGAAAATCCTCTCTATCTCTTTGCTGATGACTCCACTCTTTGCCGCGCCATTCCTCTTCCCTCAGATCGGCAGTCTGCAGCCTCCTCACTCTCTGAAGACTTGGACAAAATCAGACTGGTCAAACAAGTGGAACATGTCTTTCAATCCTGACAAATCTCACACTCTTACTATGTCTCTCCGAAAAGATCGACTGGACAACCCTCCCATCTACTTTCTCAACAATCCTCTCCAAGAAGTTCTGTCGCTCAAGCTTTTGGGTCTCACTATCTGCCATGATCTTTCTTGGGAAAACCACATTTCCAAGCTGGCCTCCAAAGCCAGTCGCCGACTGGGCATCCTCCGTCGTGCGAAGTCCTTCCTCGGCACAATTGAGCTCCTCACCACATACAAGGCTTTCATCCGCAGCTCAATGGAATACTGTTCTCCCCTATGGGCCGGTGCTCCTGCCTCACACCTAGCTCGGCTTCACGCTGTTGAAACCAAAGCTTTCAGAATTATTGGAATCTCCCGCGATGAAGCTATCTCTGAGAGCCTTTCACTCACTCACCGCAGGCAGGTAGGTGGTCTTTCTGTCTTCTTCCGACTCCTCTCCGGCCTTGCACCCCCAGCTCTCTCTGTGCTCTGTCCCCCAAATATTCCTACAGGTCGCACAAGATCTGCCAGCAACCCTCTGATGGTTAAACTGCCGAAATCTCGGCTGTCTGCTCATCTTCACTCTTTCATTCCTCTTTTCTCCCGCTTCTGGAACAAACTCCCTCACTCCCATCAATCCCGCTCCTCCCTCCAGGTCTTTAAAACAGCTGTTCACCACCATCTCTTATCTTCCCCCATCCAAAACCTTGATCTTTTCTACCCCCGCTAATTCACCCCAGATCCACCTTGTTTGAAATTCCAACTTCTTTCCTGGAAGTCCTGGCAGTGTCCATATGTTTTATACCTCTCCCACCCCCCCCCCCCTTCCCATGCCCCCCCTTTCCCATGCCCCCCCCCCAAAGCCCTCTCCCTCTCACAGATCTCTCGATGTCTCCATGTCTCTCGGGCCCTGCTCTCAAATGTTGTGTTTGTGTCCTTCCCCATCTCTCCCCATCTTGTCTACCGCTCCCGATGTTATATGTTTTATGTGTCGGTTTGTCTTTCTGTGTGATTAATGTTCGCTCTTTCACGAGCCTCGATCTTGTATACAAAAAAAAAGAAGAAAAAATATATCGGCAAATATTATTCCATAGTGTTTGGAAAATTGAAAAAATTTGGAAACTTTTGAAAAACATTATATCGCCTATTTTACTCAAGGGGGTCCCAGGATTACCCACACCCAAAATGTCGTTGCGATCGGTTCAGCTGTTTTTGCGGTACCTGGGAACAGACGGACGGACAGACAGACATTTGGTGAATTATAGTAAGACCAGCAACGGTACCCGCCCCATGGGCGGGGCTTCAATTGGGAAGCCCAAATGAAAAGGCAAAATATCAGAAATTGAAGGCTTTTTTATATTTTAAACGATTCATATAACCATCCGTTAAATCATATCACACACAAATCATCAAAATCTAAACAGTACATGGCGCCCATTTTGAAAGAAGATAGAATTCTGCAAAACGGAAGCGCCCGCCACACGTCTTTCTCAGTCGCACGTTTATCTGTGAAGAGTGCACGCCGAATCTGTTACACGGAAGCGGCCGCTACACCTGTTTCTCAGTTGCTTTGCACACGCTGCTGTGTTTCTTCGGAGCCGCACGTTTATATAGGAAGAGTTCAACAGGAGTCGATCTACGCTCTCCTGGTACGTAGAATAAACAGTATTTGTAGAATTTCAACAAAAGCCACATCACTGTTCATATCGGTAAATATTATTCCATCGTGTTTGAAAAAACTGGAAAATTGGAAAAACAATATAGTGAAGGAGCTGCGCTCCAACGCGAGTCGAAAGAATTGACGCGACCAAAGACGGAATTCGTCCGAGTTGCTTTATTGAAACAAAACAGCTCAGGTATTCTGACAAGCCCGTTTATCGGGCAGCAATATATATACACATTTATGCCGGGGCGTTTGCCCTGGAAAACCGAGACTGGGCATGCCCGGGTGTCAAGGGCGAGTCCTGGAAAGGCGAGTCTGGACATGCCTGGGCGTCCTGGACGCGGCCTGGCAAGTCGAGGCTGGGCATGCCCGAGCGCTCTGGGCGAGCCCTGGAAAGGCGAGAGCGGGCATGCCCGGACGCTCTGGGCGAGCCCTGGAAAGGCGAGTCTGGACATGCCCGGGCGTCCTGGACGCGGCCTGGCAAGTCGAGGCTGGGCGTGCCCGGGCGCTCTGGGCGAGCCCTGGAAAGGCGAGAGCGGGCATGCCCGGACGCTCTGGGCGAGCCCTGGAAAGGCGAGTCTGGACATGCCCGGGCGTCCTGGACGCGGCCTGGCAAGTCGAGGCTGGGCGTGCCCGGGCACTCTGGGCGAGCCCTGGAAAGGCGAGAGCAGGCATGCCCGGGAAAGACGAGACCGGGCATGCCCGTGAGGTTCGGGAGTGCCCGGGAACAGCGAGTCCGTGCATGCCCAGGAGAGGCGCGTCTGGGCCCGTCCGGACGAGCCCGGCATGGCGATCGCGCCCTGGCCGCGTCCTGGCAGGTGCAAGGCGATTGTGTACATTCAGCGGGAACCGCTACACACGCCCCTCCAGAATCGACCTGCACCGGCAGGGTCAATTTAAGGGGGGTCAGGATGACCCAGCCGAAGCGACCCCTGGAGGGTCGTGGGGGGGGGGGGTCCGATCCGGTGGTGGGTGGTTGAGCGGGGGGAACTGTAGACGGGGGGCGGCCTCGCCGCGGAGGAAGGGCCAACCGTTGTGGTCGGTCGACGTCCACGTGCGCCGGTTTGAGGCGGCCCACAGAGATCCGGTCCGACCGGCCGCCGACGTCAACGACGAAGGACTTGTCGCCCCGTCGCAGGACCCGGAAGGGCCCGTCGTACGGCGGCCGGAGTGGCCCCCGGTGTGCATCATGACGCACAAAGACGTACTCCGCTGTGCGAAGCGCCGAGGGGACGTAGGACTGGGGGCCACCGTGGCGGGACGTTGGCACGGGGGCAAATCATCGGGCGGCCTCCTGGAGGTCCGAGCGCTTGTGTGCGGCGGACCAGGGACTGGTAGCGTGGGGCACGAACTCGCCCGGGACGCGGAGCGGCTGGCCATAGACGAGCTCGGCGGCGGACGCCCGGAGGTCCTCCTTGGGGGCCGTGCGGAGGCCCAAAAGGACCCACGGCAGCCGGTCGGTTCAACCGTCGTCTTGAAGGCCGGCTATGAGTGCGGCCTTCATGGAGCGGTGAAACCGCTCGCACAACCCGTTGGCTTAGGGGTGGTAGGCCGTGGTGCGGTGCAGCGTGACCCCCAACGAGCGGGCGACCGCCCCCCAAAGTTCGGACGTGAACTGTGGGCCGCGGTCGGACGAGATCTCCACCGGTGCGCCGATGCGCGCGACCCAGGTGGCGATGAACGCCTGCGCCACGTCGGGGGTGGTGGTGGAGGTGAGGGGCAAGGCCTCCGGCCACCTGGTGGTCCTGTCCACCATGGTGAGCAGGTGGGTGAACCCCCGCGATGGGGGCAGGGGACCCACCAGGTCCACGTGGACGTGGTCGAAACGCCGTGCAGGCACGGTGAAAGGTGCTAGCGGGGCCTGGGTGTGGCGGTGGACCTTGGCCCGCTGGCAGGCCATGCAGGCGTTGGCCCAGTCGCGGACATTCCGTCGAAGGCCGTGCCAGACGAAACACGCCGACACCAGCTTCTGAGAAGCTTTCCGGCCCGGGTGAGAAAGGCCGTGGATGGAGGCGAAGATGTGGCGCTGCCAGGAAACGGGCACGATGGGGCGAGGCTGGCCCTGGGAGACGTCGCAGAGCAGGACGGTGCCCGCGAAGTGGATGTCGGCCAGGCGGAGGCCCGTGTCCGCCGCCCGGAGGGCCTGCACCGAGGTGTCGGTGGTCTGGTCGGCCGCCATGAGCGCGAAGTCCACGCCGAGGTGGACCGCATTCGCGCTGGCCCGAGAAAGACAGTCGGCCATGGCGTTGTCTTTGCCGGCGACGTGCCGGATGTCCGTGGTGAATTCCTACACGGCGGAGAGGTGGCGCTGCTGGCGGGCCGACCACGGCTCCGTGACTTTGGCCATTGCGTAGACCAACAGCTTGTGGTCGACGAAAGCCGTGAACGGGCGGCCCTCCAGGAGGTGTCAGAAATGGCGAACGGCCAGGAATAGACCGAGCAGCTCGCAGTCGAACGTGCTGTATTTTAACTCGTTCGGCCGGAGCTGCCGGCTGAAAAAAGCGAGTGGCTGCCAAACCCCGTCCACCCATTGTTCATGGACGGCGCCCACCGCGTAGTTGGAGGCGTCCATAGTGAGGGTGATGGGCGAGTTGAGCACCGGGTGAGCCAGCAGCGTTGCGTCGGCGAGGGAGAGACATGAAATATGGTTACTCACGATACGATTACTCACGATACACTTTGTCAATACTCTATCTGAATCACGTATCACATTTGTTTCTTATAAAAACAAGTCGTAATCAATCTATTTTCTTTAAAAAATATCATTAGTAGTTTTGTTTATTTTCATAACTTTTTTTATTTCATGACATAACGTAATTTTCAAATTTTTATTTCATAACATAACTCTATTTTCCACAGGCAAGTTTTGGCATAACAGGAGAAAAGCATATGCAGTAAAAAAAAAAAAGTATGCACAAATGTATTAACCTGAAGTACAAATATAGAAATAGTCCAAATAACCTCCGTTCATTTTTGTGCATTGAAAGCCTCTTTTTCTCTTGACCTACAAAGTACATTAAAATTAGTGTTTACATTTAGTATGAGTGATTGAATATGAAGCACATCAAATACTGTCTGAAGCAGCACTGTACAAATCAAAGTAGCACAATAAAGCATCGTTCAGCAGATAAAGACCAAAATAACACACCCAAATGATAATAAATTGTCCTGAAAACATTGTTTCGATTGTTAGAATTCTTCAGAGAATTTGAAGTGGCCACGGGTATTTGCAATTTCTGGTGCCTCTAGTTTCTTCTTGAGCTTCCCTCTAAGGTAGAAGATGTTGTCTCGTTATTTTGGGCCATTTCCAGTACTTGCCTGCTTGCTCCATCACAGAGACTGGATAATCGTTTTGATTACCAAGGACAAGCACTTCTCCTGGATATAACTTTTCCTTGTACTCCACTACAGACCAATCTCCAACCCTAACAACAGACACATCTGACTTTACACTTGTACTGGTGTCAATTATTGTACTGCTCCTTGCTGTGTTCATGCATACAATGTCCTTGGTAAGAACGAAGGCAGAGACCTGATCGTGTACTCCCTCTCGCCAATGCATTTTTGCGATACTGTGAATCGGCTGGGCATCTTCAAATACTGTCTTGAGATCTAGGCTGCTGTTCCTCTTTTCAATTTCAGCATGAGGCAGGTCTGTAATAGTTACATCAGGCATTCCATGTGCAGCTGCTACAAATGTTGCTGCATCTGAGACAAGTGCTTTCCTTGATCTTACTTGTCCCACACATGGCGTTTCACTACCCCCTCCTATTCCATTTACAGGACCTTTTCCATGTGATGTCGTGAGGAAGTTCCATCGAATTTTGATGTGACGTTTTTCCCGGCGTGCAATTATTACTCCCGCCATGGAGTAATGCATTCGATCGTGTGTGTGTGTGTGTGTGTGTGTGTGTGTGTGTGTGTGTGTGTGTGTGTGTGTGTGTGTGTGTGTGTGTGTGTGTGTGTGTGTGTGTGTGTGTGTGTGTGTGTGTTCGTGTGTGTGTGTTCGTGTGTGTGTGTTCGTGTGTGTGTGTTCGTGTGTGTGTGTTCGTGTGTGTGTTCGTGTGTGTGTGTGTGTGTGTATTCCTGTGTTTGTGAACAAGATATTTGGAAAAGTTCTGAACGGATTTGGATGAAAGTTGGTGGGATGATTGCCCTTGGGATAAGGAAGAATTGATTAGTTTTTGGTGAAGCTCAGGATATTATTCCGGATCCAGGAATTTTTTGAAAGATTTTTTTACCATTGGAAGATGGGGCTCATTTGTTTTTTTAAACTATCTTCTATATATTCTATATTTAACATTGTGATATGAAAATAGTTTTCATATTTGTTGTAAATGTAGTTTAAACTCGTGGTTATGCGTTAGAGCGGTGTATTTTTTTAGCAGCGTCGTCTTCAATGCTCTTTTTTTTTTTATCTAATGAAGACATATTCTGTCATTTTAAAACCACCAAAGTGTGTATTAGGTTTCCCCGTTTCATAAAATGTATCGTTTGATACGTATAATGCCTTAAAACTGTTTTTTTTAAATAACCTCAGAAGAGATATCAACATTTACCTCAGCGAATGTCAATCGCGGTGTCAGTATTTGATTAACTCATAGACTTAGGTGACTTATAAGTGTGACCAGCATGTGCACGGGATTCTTCCCAGAAGAATGAGTGGTCGCATTAGCTTGTACGACTTAAAATGAGCGAGTTTTGTTTTGACGTTTGGGCCAGTTTTACATGTTGTATCCCTACGGAATGAAACGATTGTTATTCCTGGCTTACAATTTTATTTGAAGTCACACGTGCCTCAAAATACACTCACCTATATGGAATTGAACGCTGAATCCGAAAATGTAAGTGAAATTGCCTGTTTTTTTTTTTAACATTATCTTCTATACGGTATATTCTGTATACATATATGTATATGTGCAGTGTCTGTCTTGTGTTGTCTTGTCTTGTGTTGTGACTGAACTACTCCCTCAAACTTTTGTGAAATCGTACTATTCCAACTTAACCCACGGCGGGAGTATGCGCTCTACTGAGTGGCGTTCTAGTTTCTGCTGCGATGTATCTGTTTTTGAAATGGGATCCTGGGCCATCAGACCGGATGGAGACAAACTTTTCAGTTTTCGGGATTCCATCCAGAACCTTATCAATGAAGGCTACAACGGTGCCCTTAGAATGCACCAAACTACCTGAAGCAATGACCTGTGAGCATAGGGATCCAGAGTGCCATGTTGCCAAAGTGAAAAGGCTCACTTGCCTTTGGTTCCAGTGATCACTCTGAATCTCATCTTGGGAGATACCTGTGTAGTTTTCGCTGAAGACAACTTGCATCAATGCTTCTGCAGGAGATGCTAATCTTCCCCGATCTTCGTTGTAGAACTTTGCCTGTTGGCGTTTCATGTAGCAGTGCTCCAGAAACTGTGGTAGCAGACTGGCACAGATGAATGCAGCAAGCTCCTCTGTGGTGCCCTCCCCAACAGATTAAACAAGACTGTTGTCCTCAGCACTCTTCCACACATACCATGTTACATCTGCCATTTCATAGGTGAAGTTATTTCTAAAGCCGGCACCATCTTTGCAAGAAACACATTTATTAAACCAGCGTATTTAACCGACACCGTAGATATGTTCCGCAAAAATGATTCATGCGCATACGCTATTCTTTTGTAAGCAAATGTCCAGTTCAAATTGGAATTACAGTCGTGGCCAAAAATATTGGCACCCCTGCACTTTTTTCAAATAATGCACCATTTCTTCCAGAAAATTGTTGGAATTAAAGAAAATTTTGGTATCCACATTTGGATTTCTTTGGTTTGCAGTGGAACAAAACAAAAAACGCTGAAAAAATTACTAAATCTTAGTTTATTCCACACAAAAATCATAAAATGGCCCGGACAATATTATTGGCACCTTTTAGAAGTTGTTCGAAATAATTAGATTTCAAGCAGGTGATTCTCCTTTACTTTGGAATTGAACTCACCTGTGGTGAGATGCAGGTGTCTGCAATATAAAAATCACTCATTCAACCAGTTTGAATAGAGAAAAGGAGTCATTCTGCTGTTTTGTGTCACTGTGTGTACCTCAATGAGCATGGAGAAAAGAAAGAAAACCAGACAAATTGTCTGAGGAGGTCAGACACAAGATTGTAGCCAATCATGGACAATCTCAAGGCTACAAAAGTCCATCTCCAGAGACATTGATGTTCCTGTGTCCACTGTGCACAATGTTATCAGAATGTTTAAGGCCCATTACACTGCAGCCAACCTCCCCAGACGTGGCCGCAAGAGAAGACTTGATCGAAGATTGCAGCGAAGGATTGTTCGAATGGTGGAGAAAGCACCTCGACGAACTGCAAAACAGATTCAAGCTGACCTTCAGACACAAGGTTAGACAGTTTCAACTCGCACCATCCGTCGCCAACTCAATGAAAGGGGGATATATGGTAGGATACCCAGGAGGACCCCACTGCTGAGAGAGAGAGAGAGAGAGAGACATAAGAAAGCCTGACTGGAGTTTAAAAAATATATATATACAGAATCGAGGCTCGTGTAACAGCTAACACATTTAACATGAAAACATGCACAGACACATAAAACATGCAATGAAGGGAGCTGGAGACAAAAGGGGGAGAGAGGGAAGCACACAAGCACAACAACAGTAGAGAACAGGGATGTCGGTAGGTCTGTGGAAGGGAGTGGGCTGGGGGAGGAGGGAGGGGTACATGGTATAAAGTAAATTAACACTACTAGGAATTTCAGGAAAGAAGTTGGGGATTTAAAGAGGCGGATTTGGGGTGTTTTAACGGGGGTAGAAAAGATCAAGGTTTTGGATGGAGGGAGATAAGAGATGGTGGTGAACAGCTGTTTTAAAGACCTGGAGGGAGGAGAGGGATTGAAGAGTGGGGGAGTTTGTTCCAGAGGCAGGAGAAAAGAGGAATGAAGGAGTGAAGGTGAGCAGAGAGACTTGATTTTGGCAGTTTCACCAGAAGAGGGTTGCTGGCAGATATTGTGTGTCCTGCAGGAATATTTGGGGGTAGAGCACGGACAGAGCAGGGGGAGCATGGCCAGAGAGGAGTCGGTAGACTTTTGAGTTTCCAAAAAAAAGGAGAGTAGTTTTCCAAAACATGCATGAACAAGCCAAAATCCTTCTGGGAGAATGTCCTGTGGACAGATGAGACCAAATTAGAGCTTTTTGGTAAAGCACATCATCTCTATGTTGACAGAATACAAAATGAAACTGTCAAATAAAAGAGCACCTTCCCTACAGTCAAAAATGGAGGAGGGTCAGTGATGTTTTGGGGTTACTGTGCTGACTCTGGCACTGGATGCCTTGAATGTGTGCGTGGCATCATGAAATAAGGAGATTACCAAGGCATTTTGGAGCGAATTGTTCAACCCAGTGTCAGAAAGCTTGGTCTCCGTCGAAGGTCATGGGTCTTGCAGCAGAACAATGACCCCAAACACACTTCAAAGAGCACCCAGGGATGGTTCAAGACAAAATGCTGGACTGTTCTGAAGTGGCCAGTAATGAGTCCAGATCTAAATCCCATCGAACACCTGTGGGGAGATCTGAAACAGCAGTTGGGAAAAGGCAACCTTCAAATCTGGGAGAACAGGAGCAGTTTGCACAAGAGGAGTGGGTCAACCTGCCAGTGGAGAGGTGTAGGAAGCTCATTCATTGCGAAAGGAAGCTCTTGAATGCAGTTGGTTTGTCCAAAGGTCCAAAGGTGCTACCAAATATTAAGTAAAGGGTGTCAATAATTTTGTCAATGCCATTTATTTTTATTTTCTGATTTAAAAGGATATATTAAGTTCTGAATCAAAAATAAAGGTTCTGTAATATTAACAGTGAAAAAAAAAATTTGTGGAGACCAAATAGTTTTGTCAATTTCAACTTCTTTTTCGAGAAACTTGTGAGTTATTTCAAAAAGTTGCTTGGGTGCCAATATTTTTGGCCACGACTGTACTTTGTTTCCTATTTACAAAAACTTCAACTACTCCTTACTGCTGATGAGCAAGGTGTTTCTGGTGAGCCTTTAATGTAAAAACATTTTGTAAGCCTCAATTGTACACGCATGAATCTTTTGCGGTATTTGTAACTGATCGATGGCTGATGGAGGAGCTTGTACATGTATCATACAGAGGACTACGACTTTTGGAGATGTCAGTAAACTTTTACATGAATTACAAGGGCATTAGGATACAATGGACAAATCACAATATATTAATGGGATTTAAACCTGGGATCTCACTCGACATTATGAGCTCAAAGTGCTCAAATGGGAATGTCAAACGACCAGGGCCATGATGAATTGCTTTATCTTCAGTCTTAGAAGGATCTTTATAGTACCATTGAGCTTTAGTAGTATGCTGAAGTATCCCTTACACAAAAATCTACATACATACCTTAAATAATTTATGATTGTACATTTGGATCTTATTTGAATTACAAATGAAGTGTAAATTATTTATTCATATGATCCTTCAGGTTATGCAGGCAATGCTGGCCGATTTATTGCTACGATTGTCTCATCGGTACCTCTTCACTATGCCTGTGATAAAGGGATTGAAGTACCTGCTGCTGTTTCTAGCCACAAATCTACTCTCGGAATTGCTCATGATGTCCTGATGTACCAGTCTGGGAGACAGGCCAGGAACAGTGTTGCAGACACAGTTTTGAGCAAAAGTTGGAAATAAAGCTCAGAAAATGTCACCAAAAACCTCTCTGTATATCACGTGCAGGATGATGGCAAGCGCTGGGTTATTGCAGAAATTAAAAATGAAAGCCTTTGAGAGATTTGACTCATTTAATCGTGGATAGCATTGGGGGAAGTACAACAATCGATGTGAAATTCATAAAACCACATTCATGCTTGTAAAATGGTCCATGGAATTGGTTATTTATTTTGAAGATAACAAACAATGCTCAGGATCAATGGCGATGCATGATGAAAAGCATTGCTTTATTTTTGAGAAGAAGAGACAGATATAGTGGGAGAGATAGAGACAGGGAGAGTGTGTTCTTTCAATGCATACACTCAAGACGACAATACAAAACATCTGAAAAGACAATTCTACAAACATGACAAAGATAATCCCAGGTCCAAGCAATTGAATTGATGTATCGAAACAAAAAACACATCGGTTGTTCAAGGTTATCTCGGAAAGCTGTGATGCACAGAACTTGCTTGTTTATGCCAGGGTTGCATCAGATGTTGGAGATTTGTAATTCCAGACTTTGAACTGGCAAATTCAGCAACGATATGGAGACCAACGTTTCATAACATATTTCATGGCAATGTTTCGGCATTTTGCAGCATCGCAAAATTTAGGTAATTACATGCCATGGTCTCTGGTTAAAGACACAGCAGTGTGAAAGTCCTTAAATTTGACCGCACCTTGTTTAATCAAGTTCTGTACCGTAATGTACTCTTTCTGGCAACCTTTCCTGGTACATAGCATAGAATCAAAAAAGGAGAGGGGTTACTCCTGTGTATGTGTAAAATGGCAGGTATTCATGCGGGGCACTGTGTGTGTGTGTGTGTGTGTGTGTGTGTGTGTGTGTGTGTGTGTGTGTGTGTGTGTGTGTGTGTGTGTGTGTGTGTGTGTGTGTGTGTGTGTGTGTGTGTGTGTGTGTCAGTCATTGGTTATCATCATACGGGTTACGGGTTTCATAAGGTGGAACGGATCATAAGGTGGAAATGATCAGAGTAGTGATGGCAATGTACAAAAGAGCGCACACAGCTGTAAGGACGAAGGACGGGAACAGTGGTGAGTTCGAGGTGAAGGTGGGAGTGCATCAGGGGTCGGTACCAAGTCCACTACTATTTGTAGCTGTGATGGCGGTGCTGGCTCAGAACGTAAAGGAGGGTTTACCGTGGGAGTTGTTGTATGCAGATGATCTGGTGTTGATTGCGGAAAGTATGGATGGACTGAAGGAAAAGATGAACAAGTGGAAGGAATGTATGAAGACAAAAGGTCTGAAGGTGAATATAGGAAAGATGAAGGTGACGGCAAGTGGTAAAGCATGTGGTGAGGTGGAAAGAACTGGGAAGTGGCCATGTGCTGTGTGCAGGAAGGGTGTCGGAGTGAACTCCATTCAATGTACAATGTGCGCTGAGTGGGTTCATCAAAAATGTAGTGGTCTGAGAGGGTCATTAACCAGTGTGGCAGCTACATTCAAATGTAAGGTGTGCACAAAGGGAGCTGCAGATGGAGGAAATGTTGAGTTGGATCTTGGAGACGGCGTGAAGCTGGAAGGTGTGAAAACATTTTGTTACCTTGGAGACATGCTGAATGGAGAAGGTGGATCAGACTCGGCAACGGTTGCTAGAGTGAGATGTGCATGGTAGAAGTTTCGGGAACTGAGTGGCGTGCTGACGAGGAGGGGAGTGTCGTTGAAGCTGAAGGGAAAGGTGTATGCTGCATGTGTGAGAAGCGTTATGATTTATGGGAGCGAGACATGGGTAATGAACGTAGAGCAGCAACGAAGGCTGGAAAGGGTGGAAATGCGAATGGTTCGGTGGATGTGCGGAGTATCGTTGAGAGAGAGGAAGACAAATGATGAATTGCGAAAGATGATGGGAATAGAGCCTGTGATTGATGCTGTGAAGAGGAACAGGTTGAGATGGTTTGGTCATGTGTTGAGGAAGGATGAAAGTGACTGGTTGAGAAGAGTGATGGAAATGAATGTAGAAGGAAGTCCAGGACAGGGAAGACCGAGAAAGACTTGGCTAAAGATGGTGGAAGAAGAAATGCGAGCAAGGGGGTTAACAAAGAGAGATGCAGAAAATAGGGCAAAATGGAGAAGATTGTCATGGGGACCGCAAGGCTAATCCACCGCTCTAGCAGGGAAAATAGCCTTAAAATGCATGTTGTTGTGTTTGTTGTATAAGGTGGAACGGAATCCTCCAAGGTCTCAAAGTCTCCACCTCCGTTTCAGTAAGGGATCATGATTCATGGACCAAGCTGTGAAGCTTTGTTTTTCTCGAAGTTTTGGTCTAAGGGCTCTTTTCAGGATCGACCTCGAGCCTTGGACAGATTCCAACTGCAGTTAGTTTGTAGTAATATTCCCAGGGATGGTTTTTAAGATCTGCATAAATTTCTTCTTTATCAACCCTGTTGCTCCGATTATTATGTTATTTATCTATGGTGTCATTATCTATGGTGTCATTTTGGCACTCTTCAGTTTCTAAGATATATTGACTTCATTTTTGAGGGCTTGATATTTGGTCATTTTCTTAATTTCTGCATTGTTTAGGACAAAATGACTGGGTACTGACACCTCAATTAGCAATGTCATCTTTTCATTTTTGTATTCAAGTACTATATCGGAGGCAATACAATACTGTTTTGGTGTTCACGTTCAATGGGATCAATAGAATGATTATGTCCTTATGTCCTTGATCCTTGATTATGTCCTTGTCCTTGATCCTTGTCCTTGATTATGTCCTTAATCACAGGTACATGAGCATTATGTCCTTGATTTCAAGGATCGCTTTTGGTTCATGTTTCCATGACTTTTCTAAAACTGGGATATTGAAATTTATGCCGTTGTGCTTGTGGATTACTCTACGTGCTTTGTTGTGCCTTTGGGTATACAACTGTTCTGACATGAATTTTTACATCCTGTTAGGAGTTGACTCGTACTTTCTTTTTTCCACCTTGCAGAATCTATACCTGTTCGATTATCTCAGTCCTGCCTTTTTCTTAAAGGTCTTGGTCTTGGGTCGTTGTGATTTGTTCCCAATCCCATTTGAGTTGATCACTTTTTAGCCATTCCAATGAGCATTCTTTGTCTATGCCCAATTTGTCCAACTAACTTTTTTTTAATCTCCCTGCTCTTTTATTGTTCTCCCTCCTGTTGATATCTGATAATATTTTGCTTTATATTTTTATTTTGTCTTTTCTGCAATCATTGTGGCTGTATCCGTTGTTGCTGTTTCATTTTTACCTCTGTGGCAGAGGTTATGTTTTCAACCCTGTCTGTTTGTCTGTCTGTCTGTGAACAGGATATCTCAAAAAGTTGTGTACTGATTCGGACGAAATTTGGTGGACAGCTTGGGTATGGATAAGGATGAATCCTTGTCCTTGGATAAGGATGAATCTATTAAACTGTGTTTTGGTGAAGATCCGGATCTGGATCTGGCTACTCGAATTTTTAAGTGATTCTTCACCATCGAGAGATAAGGCCAAAAACAATATATAGCACGATATCTCAAAAGGTTATGGATGGAATCGGACAAAACCTGGCGAACTGGTTGGGTGTGTTGCAAGGAAGAATTTATTCAATTTTGGCGAAGATCTGGATACGATATTTTTTTCATTTTTCAAGTGATTTCCAAAAACTATATATAACCCGGTATCTCAAAATGTTGTTAAAGTTATGCCAAAACTAGGTTGATGAGTTGGTTAGGTGACGAGAACAAGCCAATTAAATTTTTGTTGAGATCCTGATCGAGATTCGGCCTCTCCGTGGGATACAAAATGTAAACTGTTCAGCCTGGCGGAGGTATGCTCTCTACGAAGTGTCGTTCGAGTTTCAATTGTGCCATCTTATATTCGCACCTGTCTTTGGAAATGTCTTGCAAGGTGGGTTCGCGAAACCTTTTCTGGCTTGCTGTCTTCTTGTTTACATACAAATTGAATTCAATAGTATGTTTAGCTCTTTGTGTACAATCAGCCAATGTAACAGTTGTCACCCTTTGCATTTGGTTGAGCTCCATCAGGCCGCTGCCCCCTTTTCTTGTCTCGGCAGCTTTTCAGTATCAATTATTTTGAACATCCATTAATTCTGTGCATTGTTTTTTTTGAGAACATCTTTTTTGGATATTGAGGTTTTAAAAATTTATTTTGATATTTAGTGGCATGCTCCAGCCCACTACTTACATGTGTGCTCCAGGTTCATGTGGTATATATATCTTGATATATATCTATATATTGATATTGTTACGGACACGGCTCAAGATGTTGCTTGACCGAGCGGAATGGCCGCCGTGTTCGCACAGTTTACCCGATTACCCCCAACTCACCCGACTCCACTCGAACGTTGGCCAAATCGCGCTACGCTAAATCAATGATGGAAAGGACACAACGACTGGGATAAATGAAACGACGCAAGGGGTACAGTTCTCAAGACCTCCGGAGGAGGATATAATTAGTGGTGGAGAAAAGGGGTAGATTACAAGGTAATGAGGTAAAGACACAGAAGAGATGGGCACTTAGTTACAGTCTTATCTTATCCCCGACAGACCACAGACAAACGGAACAAGACTGAATTACACAGGGATTGATGGCAGGGAAGGACAGGTCGGTTGATAGCACAAGGAGCACCTTGGCTCAGGGACAGGATAAAGCACGGTCCAGTCCAAAGATGCGGGGAGGTGTCACAGCGCTCGGAGGTGGCGTCCTTCTCTCTCCAAGCTCAGCGCGCATCTGACGTCACCTCCCTCTTCCTGCGCATGCTCAGCGGGGAGTCACACGCCCTCGGCTCGTTGGCTCCGCCCCAGATGGGACCGGTCTGCCGCTTCTATTGGGTGCGGGGGTTACCGGGCTCCGCCCTTGACGAGGAGCTGACAGCGAGCCCCTACTTGGTAACCCCGTCGAGCACATGCTCGATGGCGGCTCGTTGGAAAGGCCTGGTGCACTCCCAACACCCCCCACCAACCAAGCCGGAGTGAGGACGCGCACTCCCCGCACCGCCGCCGTTGTTGTTGTTGCTGAGCCGTGAGGAAGAGCTGCGGGGAGGTATTGGGAGGTCCTAAACTTCCTAACGGTGCCATACAATCACATTCTGGTGCAACGAAGAGTCAGAATTAATGGAAACGAGTCCTTAACTGACATAGACTAAGAATAACTAGCAAGATGTCCTATAGTTGTCTACGTGAGATGCGGTGGACCTGGATGCGACATTTAATGGGGGAAATAGGGGGAGGTCGGGTCTACAGAGTGTTGTTTACAGAAAATGGGACTAGGGAATGGGGGGATTGGGGATAGTTGGGAAGTATTGAGGAAATAGGGGAATATTTACAAGCGGATATGGATGGATGTAAATCCCATATCCGCAACATTGCACCCTTCTCTACCTCGGGGCGTCCCGACCCGATAAATTTTTACCTACTTTAGTGTGGCACTCAGATGTATTTCCCTCTACTATTAACTCAACCCTGAGTGCGACAGTTTTACAGATGTTCACAAATGAGTAAATATGTCCCTCTGCGACGTTGCACACTTCTCCTAACAGAAACACACCCACAGGATAACCGAATCGCGGAAAGCATCCTCAAACTAAACATACAGCCGGTAGGGAGCATTATTTATACAAGACTGACTGATATTTACACTACGATCCAGGATCTGTTCTTTGAGGAACACATGCAGATGTTATGCATAGAGAGAGCACGCATGCCAGCATCGATACACCAACCCACGAGTGCCCTGTGGCCCTACGGCCTTTAATAATGTGCAGAGCACCCCGTCCAAGCACCAAAAGCACCACCCCATTATGTACAGTCAGCACCATCCGGTGCACCAATAAAGTGTTCATAGTCACCGGTGGTGTCGCAGCCGGCCGATGTTCTGCCGCTGGTCTTGCCTTCATGGAGTGCACTTGGCCTTCTGGCTTCTTTAGGAATAAAGAAAGGCGCCAACCGCGTCCATTTCTAAATTGTGGCCATCAGGGGGGCCAACTATAAGTGGTTCACCTGTATGGCATAGGTGCCACGTTGACCCAGAGGTCCATCAACGGGTGGTGCTTGACCGCAAAAGAACTGCGGTCCATTGTGGGCGGCCACAAAAATTGCGGTCCATATGGTGTATCGATCCAGGCAGCAAGCAGCGGAAGTACAGGCCCACAACTGCAGAGCCAGCACCTCTCTCTCCTCTCTCTCTGCCCCAAAGCCAGATCCTCGGAGGTGGGAGACAAAATAAGACAATTGAGCAAGGTGGTAAGGGCGCAAAAGTGCATGCAATATAAGGTAATGCACACTGGGGGCACATGGGATCCAGGTGAGACAGGTACGTTCCTACCGTACGCCCCCCCCCCCCCCACCAGGTAACCTACATTGCCCCTCCCTTACCCCTTACGGTATCCACAAAACACAACGCTACCCATAAACATCTACTTTACACATCAACAAACGTCCCTACTGTCTTCCCCGTTCCTCCCATAAACCAAATTCGTCTTCTCTCCCTCCTAACCAATCAAATTTGCCATTTCCAACTCAACATCAAAATTTGCCATCACCAATTAATCATCAGTCCCTCCTAAGGAGGGAGAGATGGAATCACCCCAATGTCTCATCCACGTCGTGATGCGTCTCACAAATCCACACAGCAATTCTCCCTTCCTGCTACACAGAACAAAGGAACACAGGTGTGGAGTCATCATCACCACCTCAGGTAAGTGGCTGCGTATGGTGCGACAGGTTCATCAATCCTAACTATTTCCTAAATGACTAACAACTTTACATTACCCGGGGTCTTTCCCTGCCAATCCGTTGGCCAACTTACACTATGGGTTCTAAAAACCAATTCCCATTGACCAAACTGTGGTGCTTCTCAAGTTGGGGTCTCGCTCCCCCGATTCATCACTCGGTGCCCCCGCACAATTTCTGGGCTGTGACGTGTAGCTCTCCCAGCAGGTCTACCCACCTGCACACCTCCACCACTGTAGTTGCCAAGCTTACCTGCTCCTCACCCTAACCTAACTAACTGGGGAAGGCCCTCTCGCACTCTCACCCCCTCAGTGCCCTCTCTGGCACGGCTGCCCGATCCACACCCGGGATCCTCAGGCACCCACTGACACTAACGGCTCCCAGAGCCCACCTGCGGCCTCACCTGGCCGACATCCTCACAGTGGTGGAGTGCCCAAACCAACTACACACACTAACAGGCTACACGCCCAGCCATTTCCACAACACTAATGCACCTATCCACAATAGCATTCTGCAACCGCACCACAAATGCCAATATCCAACCACAATTTACCTATACCCTCTACCTAACACTTACACTACCCGCCCCGGGTACTCGTGAAAGGGGTCCACTCTTCCCCCATCCACACCTTCGCACCATGCACACCACTCCGTACCACTTACTCCAACTCTCTCCACACCACTCATTCCAATACTCCATGTATTCCACACACCTGCACTTGCACACCTGTGCTCTCATACTTGGTGCCGCCTGCACCCTTCTCTCCCCCAAGCGCATTCGCGCTGATCCACAACACTCACTACTCATACACTGCTCCACACACCTGTCCAGTTCTCACACAGCATCATCTCATCTAACTACTCCCCTCTGAAACTTGCGCTTCCCAGTCGTCCCTTTAAACTATTGCGCTCCCTCGTCATTATCATCCACTCTAATCTACCTGCGTCCCCTCTACAGGTATCCTTGTCACTAACTAACCTAATGTTACCTAATGTCATCTTCGCTAGATCCCTACACACAATATCCTAACCCACCCGGGCTAGTTTTCACTGCCATACACCCCATAAACTATCGCGCATTTGCCCCCCAGTTTGTGAGGGATGACAGAGTTGCCATCCCACCACATCGGGCATCTCCCACTACCAATTTTGCACATCAAATTTCAACAAATCAAAAATTTGCCAATCACTACCCATCATCTGCCAATCATTACTGCCAATCCTTTGCCAATCATCAAATTTTGTTTTTCTAATTTCGGGGCCAAAACACTATCCTCGTCATTACAGTCTACTTACTAATGCCTCTCGGTGCGCCAATTCACTTCTAAAGCTCGGCTTCGTACAGCCAAGCCATGAATGCGGGTTGTTTGGTGCCAGCGGCTGGATACGTCCCGCATTCGGTGCAGGGAAGGAGATTTACCCGGGCCAAGGCCCCACGCACCATCTCGGCACGGAGCCATCCCATGGCCCGATCTCGACCTGCCGGAATGCCTCAACAAAAAGTGGTCGCCATGACGACCCTTCCTATCGGGCTGCCCGCTCCGCCTAGTGGAGCACGGACGCGGCCGTTCAAAGCGAGGCCCAGCGTGGATCGCGTACGGCGGTCCTTTCGAACCCGCCATGGCTCGGATCCCCGCTGGTTCTCGCGGCACGCGAAGCCCGGCACGCACCGAGGGCCCGATTCGGCTAAAAGTCGCTCTAACCGCTAACCCGGTTACCGTCGATGCCTCACCTGCTTGCTTACACGCATACGCTACCCCTTTCTTGCTCATACATCCAGCCGTTTCCCTGCTCTTGGTCATTGCACCTTCTCTTACACACCCAGGTACACTCATTCCACTCACAGACTTGGTCACACACCTGACCACCGAACACTTTGGCACACATTCGTTGGTCGCACACCTCACCAACACACCTCTTCGCGCCCCTTCCTCGGTCACCTCCTCTGTGACAATCACAGGTGTGCTTTCACTCGCACACCCAACCACGTGCCTCACTACCAATTCCAGCGTGCATTCCCACACACGCTCTACCATTCCAGGTGTGCTTCCTTTCTCACCTGTCACAACCAACTCACGCTCCGTGTCACTCTTACTACTCTCACCTCCACTCTTGACAGCGCACTCACCCTTACTCTCGACAGCGCACTCTTTCCTCATGCACCCGTCCGTTACACACCTTTCTCGCGCACACTCTCCCGTTACACCCTCTGTAACACTCACCACAGGTGTACACTCTTCCTTACTTTTGACAGCGCACTCTTTCCCCATGCACCTGTCCGTCGCACATCTTTCTCGCGCACACTCTCCCGTTACATCCTCTGTAACACTCACCACAGGCGTGCATTCTCCCTTTACATCCTCCGTAACACTCATCACTACGCGCTTCCATGTGCTCCCTCGCACACGCGCTACGACCGACTCACTCTCGACGGCACACTCACTCCTCGGCGTGCACTTTTTCCTCACACACCCCATGGTCGGGCATTCTCGCACACCTCGTTTTTCGCACACCAGACCTGTCGCACACTTCACCAACGGCCTCTCACGAACACCCGGGTCCATCTCGACCCCCAAGCTTATTAAATCACCTGGCGCATCATACGCACGACCATATTGGTCACCACTTACACCGGGTCCTCTTTCTCTTCGCTTCTCCTCCATCACCTGCGAATCCCTCATCCGGTTAATGAGCACATCATCACGATCCGAACACAGACTTTGGACCAATTCTTTTACTTCCTCCTTTATCTCTTTCTTATCCTCTCTCCATCGCTTCTTAATTTCGCTCACCCCTTCTTCCACTTCTTCTAATTTCTGCTTCACCTCCTTCATCTCCTCGTGCGCCCCCTTAAGTTCTTCCTCTAACTCCACCTTATTTTTTTATATGTGCTCCCGCACCTCCCGCTCTTTAACCTCCATCACCTCTACCACCTTGTTCATTTTCCTCGTCAGGTCCTCATGTACCGTCTGACACTCTTTTTTAATTACCCCTACGTCCTTTTTCATCTCCTTCTGTGTCGATTTTAAACCCTCTATTACCGCTGTGTTCTTCTTTACCTGGTCCCCCAACTCCTTTTGTCCCACTGTCAGTTGTTCTACTCCCAGCGTCAACTCCTCTATACCACCTTGCAATTTTACAGTCCCCTTTCTCACCTCCTTCTCCATGCGCTCCTTACAGTGCCTCACCTCCTCGCGCACTCCTCCGACCTCCTCACTCACACCTCTTCTGATCTCCTCTCCCATCACTTGCATCTCCTGCCCAGATGCCACCCTCATCAGCTCCATTTCCTCCCTGTGAGCATCCAATTTAGTTTCTACCCCCATTCTGACCCCCTCTATCTGCTGCCCCATTTTTTAAACTTCCCTTTCCGCTTGGTCCCTCATGTCCCTCAATTTGCCTTCCATACTGTTTTCTAACCCCTCTAACCCCTTTTTCATCCCTTCCATTTGATTCTCTTGAGCGGCCATTCTGTTTTCTACCCCCATTAACCCATGTTTCACCCCTTCTATCCCATTGTCTAACCCCTCTAATTTCTTGTCTAATCCCTCACCGGTACCCCTCGCTTCGTCCCTCATTACCCCCAATTGCTCACTCTGAGCCCTCATCTCGTCCTTCTGCAGGTTGAGGGACGCCTGCATTTGTACCATAAATTGCTCCATGAGGGCCTGCATTTGGGCCATCCCTCCCACTTGTGCAGCGGGTGCGGCCGCCGTAGCCATGTGCGAGGCGCCATTTTGCGCGCCCGTAACCTCGTGCGCGAGGACGCCATTTTGCGAACCTGCCGCCCTCACTGCTTCGCTCTCCTCATGTCCCTCAATTTGGTCGTGGATCGACCCTGCCTCACTCTCCTCTACCGGAACCCAGCCGTCTTGATCTGCCATAGCGCGACTTTCAAAATTCGGGTTTTTATTTTAAAACAAAACAAATTTCACCGTTAATAATTTCGAGCGCGTGAAGCGCGCTTCGGGTCCAATCTCACTCCTCGACACCAATTGTTACGGCCACGGCTCAAGATGTTGCTTGACCGAGCGGAATGGCTGCCGTGTTTGCACAGTTTACCCGATTACCCCCAACTCACCCGACTCCACTCGAACGTTGGCCAAATCGCGCTACGCTAAATCAATGATGGAAAGGACACAACGACTGGGATAAATGAGTACGACGCAAGGGGTACAGTTCTCAAGACCTCCGGAGGAGGATATAATTAGTGGTGGAGAAAAGGGGTAGATTACAAGGTAATGAGGTAAAGACACAGAAGAGATGGGCACTTAGTTACAGTCTTATCTTATCCCCGACAGACCACAGACAAACGGAACAAGACTGACTTACACAGGGATTGATGGCAGGGAAGGACAGGTCGGTTGATAGCACAAGGTGCACCTTGGCTCAGGGACAGGATAAAGCACGGTCCAGTCCAAAGATGCGGGGAGGTGTCACAGCGCTCGGAGGTGGTGTCCTTCTCTCTCCAAGCTCAGCGCGCATCTGACGTCACCTCCCTCTTCCTGCGCATGCTCAGCGGGGAGTCACACGCCCTTGGCTCGTTGGCTCCGCCCCAGATGGGACCGGTCCGCCGCTTCTATTGGGTGCGGGAGTTACCGGGCTCCGCCCTTGACGAGGAGCTGACAGCGAGCCCCTACTTGGTAACCCCGTCGAGCACATGCTCGATGGCGGCTCATTGGAAAGGCCTGGTGCACTCCCAACACCCCCCACCAACCAAGCCGGAGTGAGGACGCGCACTCCCCGCGCCGCCGCCGTTGTTGTTGTTGCTGAACCGTGAGGAAGAGCTGCGGGGAGGTATTGGGAGGTCCTAAACTTCCTAACGGTGCCATACAATCACATTCTGGTGCAACGAAGAGTCAGAATTAATGGAAACGAGTCCTTAACTGACATAGACTAAGAATAACTAGCAAGATGTCCTATAGTTGTCTACGTGAGATGCGGTGGACCTGGATGCGACATTTAATGGGGGAAATAGGGGGAGGTCGGGTCTACAGAGTGTTGTTTACAGAAAATGGGACTAGGGAATGGGGGGATTGGGGATAGTTGGGAAGTATTGAGGAAATAGGGGAATATTTACAAGCGGATATGGATGGATGTAAATCCCATATCCGCAACAATATATATAAATACCACATGAACCTGGAGCACACATGTAAGTCGTGGGCTGGAGCGTGCCACAAAATATCCAAATAAATTTTAAAAACCTCAATATCCAAAAAAAAAAAAAAATGTCTCCAGGATGTCTCAAGGATGTGTCTCTCCTTCTCCAGGTTCATGTGGTAAAATACAAAAATCAAAATACCTATGTTGGCGATATGTGACCATGTTCCACTATATCAGATGAGTCTAGAACCCAAAAAGCAACGAGATCAGAGCTAATTTAGAGGTCGCACCAGATTATCGTTTTTTTATACAATCTATTTTTCTTCAAATTTGGATCGCAAACATTGTTTACTTGTGGTTAGTGTTTAAGCCTTGTGTCAAAATGTATCGGCCTATTTGCTTCAGACAAAGTTAAAATGTATCGGAAGCTTGGCTGTTCCGCAAGGCAACATCTCTCAACAGATGGTTCAGTTCATTTTAAAAAAGTCAACTTCTGGCACAACGTCTAGTCTAAATGCTACCGAAATAAGCTAAAATTTGGCACAAATACAGTCACGTGAAAAAGTAAATACACCCCATGTAAAGTTTTGACTTTTTCAACATATTTCAACATACAGCGATTTGATCTTCATTTCAACAATATTGATTGATAAAGGTGTTATAATACAACAAATATCATGAAATATTTACATTTTGTAGTCCATTGTATAATTTAAATATACATAAATGCAAATTTCGCATGTGGAAAAAGTAAGTACACCCCTACATTTATCATTACTTCAAATACCTAAAATTAAAATCAGGTGCACCACCTCAGGTGCAAATGATTAGAACATCGTTAGAGAGGATCTTGGAGGAACCTGTCTTATTTAAACCTCAGACATATAGTTCGGTTTGCTCCTTGTTGTTGAAGTGTGCGGCGTCACAATGCCTAGATCAAAAGAGCTCTCTGAGGCCTTAAGAAAGAAGTTTATAGATGCCTACAAGTCTGGGAAGGGATTTAAAAAGATCTCCAAACAATTTGAAATCAATCTTTCGACTGTCCGGAAGATCATCTACAAGTGGAGAAGATTCCAAACAACTGCCAACTTGTTCAGGCCAGGCCGCCCCAGCACGTTCAGCCCGAGGGCAGACCGCAAGATGTGGAAAGAAGTCTCTAAGAACCCTGGAATGTCATCACGGGACCTACAGGTAGCTCTTGCCACTGTTGATGTCAAAGTGTACGAGTCTACCATTAGAAAGAGGCTGCACAAATTTGATCAACATGGGAGGTGTGCCAAGAGGAAACCTTTGCTGTCCAGAAAGAACATCAGGGCAAGACTAAAGTTTGCCAATGAACACCGAGGCAAAGACCAGCACTTCTGGAACAATGTGCTCTGGACAGATGAGTCAAAGGTAGAGCTATTTGGCCACAGTACCAGGAGACATGTTTGGCGAAAACCAAAGACAGCATTTGACCACAAGAACCTGATAACAACTGTAAAGCATGGTGGTGGAATTATTATGGTTTGGGGCAGCTTTGCTGCATCAGGGCCTGGGCAGCTCACCATCATGTAATCCACTATGAATTCTTCATTGTACCAGAGGGTGCTTGAGGATAATGTGAGGCCATCTGTCGGAATGTTGAAGTTCAACCGAAGGTGGACCTTGCAACATGACAATGACCCTAAACATACCAGTAAATCCACCAAGGAATGGCTGAAAAGAAAGAATTGGAGGGTTCTGGAATGGCCAAGTCAAAGCCCAGATCTAAATCCCATCGAGATGTTGTGGGGGGATTTGAAACGAGCTGTGCATGCAAGAAACCCCTCAAACATCGCACAGCTGAAAGAATTCTGCATGGAGGAGTGGGCAAAAATTTCTCCCAGTCGATGTCAGAGACTGGTAGACAGTTATAAGAAACACCTAATTGAGGTTGTTTCTGCCAAAGGGGGCAATACCACATATTGGAGCCAAGGGTGTACTTACTTTTTCCACATGCGAAATTTGCATTTATGTTTATTTAAATTATACAATGGACTACAAAATGTAAATGATTCATGATATTTGTTATATTATATCACCTTTATCTATCAATATTGTTGAAATGAATATCAAATAGCTGTATGTTGAAATATGTTGAAAAAGTCAAAACTTTACATGGGGTGTACTTGCTTTTTCACGTGACTGTAGTTGTTGGGCGATACCGAACTACAGCCACGATTAAAATTCGGAATTTCATTTTTTTGACTACCCTAATGTAGGTGATGCAGTTCTTCTACAACAACCAAAACATAATAAGCTGAGTCCTGCCTATGATCCACACCCTTATATACTAGTACACTACATGACCGAAAGTATGCGGACACCCATTCTAATTCGTGGATTCGGCTGTTTCAGCCACACCCATTGCTGACAGGTATATATAATCAAGCACACAGCCATACAAACTCCATAGACAAACATTGGCAGTAGAATTGGCCATACTGAAGAGCTCGGTGACTTTCAACATGGCACCGCCATCGGATGCCACTTTTCCAACAAGTCAGTTCGTCAAATTTCTGCCCTGCTAGAGCTGCCCCGGTCATCTTTAAGTGCTGATATTGTGAAGTGGAAACGTCTAGGAGCAACAACAGCTCAGCAGCAAAGTGGTAGGCCACACAAGCTCACCCAATGGGCCCGCCGAGTGCTGAAGCGCATAGCGCGTAATAATCGTCTGCCCTTGGTTGCAACACTCACTATCGAGTTCCAAACTGTCTCTGGAAGCAACATCAGCACAACAACTGTTCGTGAGTAGCTTCATGAAATGGGTTTCCATGGACGAGCAGCCACACACAAGCCTAAGATCACTATGCGCAATGCCAAGCGTTGGCTGGAGTGGTATAAAGCTTGCCGCCATTGCACTCTGGAGCAGTGGAAACGCGTTCTCTGGAGTGATGAATCACGCTACGCTATCTGGCAGTCCGACGGACTAATCTGCGTTTGGCGGATGCCAGGAGAACGCTACCGGCCTGAGTGCATAGTGCCGACTGTAAAGTTTGGTGGAGGAGGAATAATGGTCTGGGGCTGTTTTTCATGGTTCGGGCTAGGCCCCTTAGTTCCAGTGAATGGAAATCTTAACGTTACAGCATACATTGACATTCTAGATGATTGTGTGCTTCCAACTTTGTGGCAACAGTTTGGGGAAGGCCCTTTCCTGTTCCAGCATTAAAATGCCACCGTGCATAAAGTGAAGTCCATCCAGAAATGGTTTGTCGGGATCGGTGTGGAAGAACTTGACTGGCCTGCACAGAGCCCTGACCTCAACCCCATCGAACATCTTTGGGATGAATTGGAACGCCGACTGCGAGGCAGGCCTAATCGCCAAACATCAGTGCCGGACCTCCCTAATGTTCTTGTTGCTGAATGGAAGCAAATCCCCACAGCAATGTTTCAACCTCTAGTGGAAAGCCTTCCCCGAATAGTGGAGCCTGTTGTAGCAGCAAGGGGGGGACCAACTCCATATTAATGCCCATGATTTTGGAATGAGATGTTCGTTGTTCGGGTGTCCACATACTTTCGGTCATGTGGTGTAGCAGCAAAGGGGACATGTGTCTTACTTCTAAGAAGTGGATGGAACATGCACAGCATAACTGAAGTTCAATGATTTATCAGCAAAGTTTGTTTACAGTTGTGTGGAGAAGAGGAGACAGAGGATGTCGGTGATTCCCCAGGCAAAGCCGGCAAGTGACCCAATGGGGCATGTCCAGAGTCCAGACAATGAGGGCCGGACACCCTCCTCACCAACTACATGATTACACTCCAGATTTTTTTTTTAGATTAAAACGTGTGAAATCAACAACGTTTTTCTGTTGTGAAAGAATAACAGATACCAATGACCTATTATATTTTTACCAATGACGGAAATCCCCCTCGCAACTTCAGTTATGCGAATGGTATGCAAATTTCTGCAGCGCTATCGCAATACTTTTTATCGACCATTGAACTGGACGTTACGCCGCGCCGGCATGGTTTTGAGCGTTGTTCGGCCTGCCGTTGGCAACTGTGACATACGATCTCAATTTCCAATACATTTCATCATTGATTCATTGACCAAGATTATATTTTGTCTTTTTCACCAAAAAATTGATATTTTTTTCTTCAGACCATGCATCCTTGGAAAAGACAAAATTTAATCGAAGCTGCATTTTGAATGTGAAAAGGTTGAATTAACGAGACAAAGGGGCAAAAAGAAGCACAATTAGGAATAAAAATTGAGAGGAAAGGCAAGAAGCAGAGCAAGTTTGTCTGTGATTAATAAAAATGCATTTAGAATACAAAACAGAAAAACTCAGCAGAGATTTGTAAGTCAACAACCGGATGATGAGAGGACATCAAGACACACAAAATCGTCTACACACACACACACACACACACACACACACACACACACACACACACACACACACACACACAAACCCTTAGACTTTGATAAGCACGCATGCAAAATTTGGGGCCCTTAGGTTTAATGGTTTCGGCGTTATGGAGGAGAGGCACACACACACACACACACACACACACACACACACACACACACACACACACAATCTTTTATACTATATATGTACCAAATTGAACATTGAAGTGTAATGACGCAATATTATTCCTCAGGACAATTTCAATTTCAGTGGTGAATTTATGATTTCTTGATTGGTCCTCAGGCAGCACTCAACGTCATGCATCTTATAATGATTTGATTGGGTTCCAGGTAATGAATCTCTGTTGGTTGCTATAAATTTTCAACATTACTACTTCCTCGAACAAATACTTAATAAACACCAGTATCACAATGTGAGCATCTTGCCATGAAATCTAAGGGTCTTCATTGTAATTCTGCATCCAAGTGGGAAGTGCAGAATCATTCTCAACTGTCACGAGAGACTTTTATAAAGACCATGCATCTTTGTAGTGTGAATAAAATGTATCCAAAGACAGGTTTATATCTTGGTTCGTTTCATCTGGTGGAACTGTCCAATACGTTTCTTTATACAGTGTATCCTACATTTTACCCAGAACGATTTTCAGCTAATTCAGCAAGGTGCATCAATCTCTGAAAGGAACATAATCCGTGCCTTGTTTGCAATCATAACAGTATGATTTACCCTCTTTAACCAAAATGTACTTTCATGACTGAAAACAAAACTGCTGCTACTATTTCTTCCACCACCACCACTACTACTACTACTACTACCACCACCATGACTACCACTGCAGCTACTACCACCACTACTATTACTATTCATACTACTGCAGGTATTACTACTACTACTAATCTATATAATAATAGCGTAAGGACTCGACTTTGTTATCCCTTTTATGCCGCACCCAGTGACCCGATGCCCACGGCACTAATGGATTTACGATCTACGAACCGCGCTCTTTGTTTATCACGTACAGACATACTCGAAAAATCTGAATTAGCCGACGTTGGGGCCCAAAAGCATCCGATTAACTGCCGATACGACGCCATCTTACGACGCCATTGTATTGGCGTCTGCTGGGCGAAGGCGAAGCAAGCCGTCCGCTGATTGGACAGGCGAAGGCGAAAGCAAGCCGTCCACTGAGTGGACAATCCAGAGCATGCATTTGTGCCGGTGTCGGCGATCGTTGTTCATATACGCACTCTTCATTCTCATCTTTCTTCCTAACTCCCCTATGCCATCCATAATGGTACACTCTATCCATACACCACATCCTCCCTTCCGTAGATGTTCCACGGGTTTCGGCTAGTACTAACTATTACTGCTAATACTATTTTAACGACCCAAAGTATTACCAACTTATTGTAGGGTTGCCCAGTGAACATTTTCGCCTTAAAGTCTTGACAGGCCTGATGTTTGAATGAAAACGATTTGTAATTTGTTCACCAGTGCTGGTGATAACTTACCTACTCTTCAGGAAAGACAATGTGGGATCTTGAAACACCACAAATGATCAGCACAGGTAGACAGGTTCACAATGATAAAAACACTGGGTGCAGTCTAATTTACGATGAGGCCTTTTTTTTCTTTTTTTTTGTATACAAGGTCGAGGTGACAGAGCTAACATTAATCACACAAAAAGTCAAACCGACACATAAAACATAATAAGAGGAACGGTGGCCAAGATGGGGAGAAAGGGGGAAGCACACAAACACCACATTTGAGAGCAGGGACATCGAGAGATCTGTGGGAGGGAGGGGGCTTGGGGGAGGTGGGAGAGGTATAAAATACATGGACACTGCAAGGACTTCCAGGAAAGAAGTTGGAATTAAAAAAAATGTGGATCTGGGGTGAATTAGCGGGGGTAGAAAAGATCAAGGTTTTGGAAGGGGGAAGATAAGAGATGGTGGTGAACAGCTGTTTTAAAGAACTGGAGGGCGGAGTGGGATTGAAGGGAGTGGGGGAGTTTGTTCCAGAGGCGGGAGAAAAGAGGAATGAAGGAGTAAAGGTGAGCAGAGAGTCTTGATTTTGGCAGTTTTACCATAAGAGGGTTGCTGGCAGATCTTGTGCGACCTGTAGGAATATTTGGGGGACAGAGCACAGAGAGAGCTGGGTGAGCAAGGCCGGAGAGGAGTCGGTAGAAGACGGAAAGACCACCAACCTGCCTGCGGTGAGTGAGTGAAAGGCCTTCGGAGTTACCTTCATCACAGGATATTGCAATGATTCGGAAAGCTTTGGTTTCAACAGCGTGAAGCCGAACTATGTCTGAGGCGGGAGCACCGGCCCAGAGGGGAGAAACCTGAGGCCTAACGTTTTATCAACGAATGACACACGTTGATGCATCCACCTGCATGTGACAGTTTATAGTTGGGTCGAGATTTGAATCATCGAATTTACAGTTGAAAAGCAAGTTCCCATACCTCTCATGTCTCTACTATCCTGCCAGCCCACTTTCAGGACTGAAAACAGCAGAACAAAAAATATACTAGAAAGCATCTGAAAATGCAGAGCCCGTCCGTGTCAGTTTGCATTCAGATGCCTTCTTATTCCGTATGCTCAAAATAA
The DNA here is from genome assembly GCF_964187855.1 of Myxine glutinosa. Taxonomy (NCBI): domain Eukaryota; kingdom Metazoa; phylum Chordata; class Myxini; order Myxiniformes; family Myxinidae; genus Myxine; species Myxine glutinosa. The sequence goes on from NC_136266.1 coordinate 84,571,308, forward strand.
CGAAAACAGTTTAAAAAAAATACAAAATGAAAATTGATGATTTTATGCAGCCTTGACCTTTGAGCTTTAGATCTATAAAAATAATCAGCTTCTAGCTCTTGATTGGTGAACCAATTCTGTGACCCGATATGCAAATTCTTAAAATTTCAGGTCAATTGGACGAAAATTGACGATTTTTATGCAACCTTGACCTTTGTCCTTTTGATCTAAAAACACCAATGGACTCCTACCTATTGACTAGTGAACCAATTCAGTGACCCAATATGCAAATTCTTTAAATTTCAGGTAAATCGGGTGAAAATTGGCGATTTTATCTGACACTGACCTTTGACCTTTTGACCAAATTATTAATTTGCCTTCTCCATATTATCATAATAAAGCTTTGTTGAAAATTTGATGACAAAACTCAGATGGTGAATTGAAATTTCAGGTCAATTGAATGAAAATTGATGATTTTATGTGACGCTGACCTTTTGACCTTTTGACAAAATTATTAATTTTGCCTTCTCCGTATTATCATAATAAAGCTTTGGTGAAAATTTCATGATAATAGCTCAAATGGTAAAACAGGTTATGGCCTGGACAGACAGACACACACAAGTGATTGCAAAACCCTGTCTCCTGCTGTACCTGAGGAAACGGTGCCTTTCATTTAATTGTCAGTTTTTGAAAAAACAATTGTTGCTGAAATTGCAAAAAAGAGGTCTTTTTTTGAGAACATTCTATATATCTATAGGCATACAATAAGCTAATACAGTCTGTGTGTCTGTCTTATTGTTCCACTCTGAAATACAGAAACGCTCCTCAGAGAGAGAAAAAATGCAAGTAAAAGTTGCTTCAAATTGATCCAAACCTATGGGGACAAATTAAAATCAAACAAACAAAAAAAGAACCCAGGCGGTGTATAGGCAGCAAACTCCTGCCTCGATCTCTCCAGATTTTTTTTTTTCTTTGCTGTTAAGAAATATATAACCTCACATTTTCGGATCTTTCAACCAATGCAAAAATAAAAGACTTCCTTTTTTTCATTTTTTTCTCATCGTATTTTTAACACGGACTTCTGCTAGTTGTTCCACCACCCAAGGTGGTTTTTATTAATTTTGGTCCTCAGGCAGCGTCAGGCATTTTGGTCTTCGGTGGACCACCGAAGGTGGGTGGAGGTTATGTTTTAACTCCGTCTGTCTGTTTATCTGCGAACAGGATATCTCAAAAAGGTGTGCACGGATTCGGACAAAACTTTGTGCGCAGGTTGGGGGTGTGACGAAGCAGAATTTATTTAGTTTTGGTGAAAATTCAAATCCGGAATCCTGATCAGAGAGTTTCTTTCAGTGATTCTTCACAATTGATTTATATGGCTTTGATTGAGTTATCTTTCAAAAAAGCCGATATATATAACAGAATATCTCAAAAAGTTATGGACGGATTCGGATGACATATTTTGGACAGGTTGGGTGTGTGACAAGGACGAATCTATTCGATTTTGGTGAAGATCCGGATACGAGAATTTAAATAATCTATAAGTGATTCTTTACGATTGAGTGATAGGGTCAAAGACGAGATATAGCATGATATTTCAAGCTGTGGACGACTTTTGCCAAAACTTGGTGTATGAGTTGATTCGGTGATAAGAAGCCGCCGATTAGATTTTGATTCAGGTAGTCAGGTTCACTATGTTAACAAATATAATTTCGTTCAAAATTTTGGGATTAGCAAACCTGTACATTTTTGGAATCTTCAGAGCATGGAGAATCTGAAAATCAATGTTGGCATTTGCACAGACACCTGCATGGCCGCCATTTTGGATTTTGAAAATGGCCGCCATAAAATACATATTTTGCGCTATCTCGGCTTCTAGTCAACCTAGAGACTTAATTAAATATGCTAATCCTATGTTTTCTGGGTCAAGGAATCCAATAAAGGCCTCAAAATAGTGCTCAGGATTACAGAAAAGCAACAAACAAAGGTGATTGAAAACCATTGTCTTTATATTTGTGATATAACTGTATTACATAATACATGATATTGCAAGTCCTTTGAAGTTATAGGAAGTTATAGGTAGTATCAGATTGAACTATAAGTCCTATACACAGGATCTACGAGGTCTATACCGTTCAGGAATATGCTTTTACAGATCTTCATCACTGTCCTGAGTGTCATTTTCGCAAAGGTGTCTACGCAAATGTAAACATTAATTTTTGGATTCCTCATGCTCTGAATATTCCAAAAATGTATAGTTTTGCTAATCTACCAAAATTTTGAACGAAAAAACATAGTGAACCTGACTAAGGTCGGAATCCAGATCTGAACTATCAATGGGAAACAAAACGTAAACTGCTCAGTCTGGCGGAGGTGTGCGCTCTGGAGTGTCGTTGTAGTTTTTATTTTTTTTGCCCAAGAGCCTATGTTTACGTATGTTTGAAGTTACATAACTATAGTAACATGTATGATATAATTGTTTTGGTGCTGCAGATCACTTTGGAACTCTCGTTTTCTATGAATTTTGCTGCAATTAATCAGTTAGTGGCAGCTCTTTCAAAAAGCCATTGTTACCACCCAATGTCAAGGGCGTGTCGGGTTGTTGTCACTTCTTTGATGACTGTCTTGAATATCTTGAAGGTTTTTGCAAAGCTTTGTCATTTACACGCCACATGTTCTGTTATTAATTAATCAAGGCACGTCCAAGGTCATTCTAATTAAATTGGATTACACAAAGCCTGAAGTTTTCAACATCAAGCTGGTGGCATTGTGTTTTTTTTTTTTTTTAACCCAACTATCGTCAGCGAGGCAAACGTCTCTTGTTTCACGTCTTGATGCTGAAGAACACCAAGAGAGTGAGGGTAAAAAAAAATTTGTGAACATGAAGAAAAACCTAAGATATAATGGGAGTATTAGGCAAAGAATGCAGAAGAATAGGCAG
>NC_136266.1:84579224-84811724 GCF_964187855.1 Myxine glutinosa
CCAGGTATTCACCGAGGGGACCACGTAACAGAATTGGGGGCTCGTCCAAATTACGATTTGCGGTTTCGCAATTGGGTCTACGTCCGGGATTTAAAATTGTATAACATAATAAAATAATAGTTTTTTATTAATTAAAATTAATTAATTAATTATTAATTGGTAAAAAAAATTTGAGAAATTGGGGTAAAGTCTTGGGTGAAGGTTAACAGGTGTTAACGATAGGCACCATGGCGTTTGTGGCACAGAACTTTGTGGTAACCCCGAGTGAGGCGCAGTTCCGAGCGTTGCTAAAGTCGGACCTCTTGAAATTGGCCAAACATTTTAACTTGGAGGTCCGAACTAATTTGAGGAAGGCAGAGTTGCAGGCCACGGTGATACAATCTATGGTGGGATTAGGAACATGGGACGAGTTAGCCTGGGAGTGGCTACCCGAAGAACCAGAAGATGTTGAGCTCCGGAAACTGGAGTTGCAATTACGGAGCCAGGAACGGATTAAAGAAGAAGAAAGGAAAGCAGAAAAGGAAAGAGCAGAAGAAGAAAGGAAAGCAGAAAAGGAAAGATCAGAAGAGGAAAGGAAAGCAGAAGAGAGGAGAGAAGAGAAGCAAGCAGAGGAAAGGAGAGTGGAACGAGAACTCCAGGAAAGGTTAAAAGAAGAAGAAAGGAAAGCAGAAGCGAGGAGAGAAGAGAAACAAGCAGAGGAAAGGAGAGTGGAACGAGAACTCCAGGAAAGGTTAGAAGGGAGAAAAGCAGAGGAGAGGAGAGCTGCAAGGGACCTCGAAGCAGAGGAGAGAAAAGCGGAAAGGGAATTAAAGGAACGTGACATGGAGCTTCAGCAAGAAATCAAATTCAAGGAGCTGGAGTTAATGAGAGAACGGGGAGAGGCACCACCCTTGCTGACGGGGTCGACACCTAACCAGAAAACCTGGGATGTGGGCAGACATGTGAGGCTGGTTCCACCGTTCAGTGAAAAGGAAGTCGCGAAATTTTTCCCACACTTTGAGAAAGTGGCTCGACAATTAAACTGGCCGGAGGAGGCCTGGACCATACTCGTGCAAAGTGTGCTGGTGGGGAAAGCTCAGGAAATTTATTCGGCGCTACCAATGGACCAATGTGCAGATTATGAGGTACTGAAGAAGCACATCCTCAAGGCCTATGAGTTGGTTCCGGAAGCTTACAGGCAAAAATTCAGGAATGCCAGGAAGAGGGAGAGTGAGACCCATGTGGAGTTTGCCAGAGTGAAAGAAAACATGTTTGATTGGTGGTGTGAGTCAAAAGGAGTCGGGAAAGACTTCGAAACATTGCGTGACTTGATCCTGGTGGAGGAATTTCAGCAGTGTGTCCACGAGGACATCAAAGTGTACCTGCAGGAAAAGAAAGTACCAAAGTTGTGGGACGCAGCCACCATGGCAGATGATTATGCTTTAACCCACCGAATAGGGGTCCACGAACCTAACTCCTCGCCTAGATCTCCGCAGGGGAGGTGGGGAACAGCAGGTGCGGAGAACGACAATACCTGGCGGCGGCCTCGAGAGGAGTATGGGGACAACGCGGATACCCCACCTGTTCGAAATCAGAGGGATGCGGGCCCAAGACAAACTTATATTTCGGGGGGCCCGAGGCAGACCACGAGTTTTTCCTCCGGGCCTACTTGCGCTTTTTCAAAAAACCGGGACACTTGATGTCCAGTTGTTACCGCATGAAAAGGGAAGACCCAGAGCGGAGTCCGACTATTACGACTCCAAATGCAATGGCCATTGTGAGAAATCGCCATCAAAAGGGTTACCAACCATTTATTTCAGAGGGGTTTGTGTCACTGGATGGAGCCTCGACTAACCGGAGACCGGTTAGGATATTGAGGGACACAGGAGCACATCAATCTTTAATGCTTGAAGGCATTTTGCCATGGTCCGAGGAGACGGCAACGGGGGATAGTGTTCGTTTACAGGGGATCGGGGGCGGTGTTAGTGCTCCACTTCATGTCATCCATTTGGAGTCCGATTTGGTGTCAGGACCGGTCACCGTCGGTTTACAAGCCACGCTTCCTGTAGAGGGTGTATCTGTGGTTATCGGGAATGATTTGGCCGGGGGTCAAGTTTATGGTAACCTGAGGGTTGGTAAAGAGCCCAGCAGGGAAAATAACACCACACCAGCTCGGGAGGGCGACAAAAGTACCAAGTTATTTGTAGGGGGACTGAACTTCAAAACAGAGGAAGAAGTTCTGACCTCTGTCTTCAACAGATATGGGCCGCTGGTGGAAGTGCGGTTGGTAAGAGACAGGGAAACGCAACAGTCAAGAGGGTTCGGCTTTGTCACGTTTGCAAGCACAAAAGACGCCAGAGAGGCAGAGAAGAATTGGAATGGCAAGGATTTGGAGGGTCGGACCATAACAGTAGGGAAGGCATTTCGTAGGCGTCGAGAGGTCTACAGGAGAGGACAACTGGGCGGTAGTGTTGGTGGTGGCCGCAATCAATATTATTATGGAGGCTCCCTGAGTTACGGCAGCTCCCGAAGGAAGGATTGTCAAAGTAGTGGCCGAGAAGGAGACCGCTATTCATGGGACTACAGGGACAAGCGGTCCCACCATAATTATTAGGGAAGTTCTGAGAAGTGGAAGCACTGAAGGCGGCGGAGCCGCCGAGCCAAGATTCCTACACGGATTAACCGTGAACGCCGTTCCTAAAGGCGTCCAGGTAGTGAACTTTCATGCACGGACTAACCATGAACTCCACGTTCCTCAAGGCGCCCATGTAGAGAACTTTCCTGCACGGACTAACCGTGAACTCCACGTTCCTAAAGGCATCCATGTAGTGAATACTCGGCTTGGCCTCCCGGAAAAAGTGCTATCGAGTTGCTTAACTTTGGATCTTTGATCAACCCCTTAACCTTCATTCACAAGAAACTGACAGTCAAAGTCAGAGGGTCATGAGATGGAGTTTGGCTTGACAGGAGTCCAAGGGGAAATTGAACATGTAAAGGGCAGGGACAATGTCGTGGCTGGTGCTTTGTCCAGAAGGAATTACCTTTGAAAATCTCTGGGGGTTGTGTGAAATTTTGTTGCTTTATTGCTAAGTGATAACGGTGCCCGGGGGGAACTGATAAGGTGGGGGGGTTGAGTTATCTGGTTTGTTTATCCAAATTGGCCGGCAAAGAAAGTTTTCGCTGGGTTCAAACTTTCTTTCTTGAAGGGGGGGAGTGTTACATATTTATGTGAATGTATGTGGATTACCATTCAGGTCTTTGCTTATCCGTGTGTAGTATATTAAGGGTTGTTGTGATTGGAGGGTCAGGAGCCCTTCTGAACAAGTGGCCGGAAACGGAAGTGACCGGAAACGGAAGAGGAAAAGACACGAGGAAAAAAGGACGAGTATTCTTCTTCCTCGCCCGATCCGACGAAAGTGGGGATTGATTGAGCCATGTGGAAAAGCGGCGTTCCCGAGCCTGTCTGGCGAGAGGAGTTACCGGGACGGATACCTGCCCGGTGGACGTCAAACGGTCGTGTGGCCGTGCACCGACCCAGCGTTGGGCGCCGTTCGCGACACCGTCTGAAAAGACGCGTACGGGTCGCCCGTTGGGGCCTAACACGCCTTGCAAGCGGCGTGGGGTTTGGCTTGCTTTCCCGTACCCGCTTCGCGTGGCCACGAGGGGCTGCAGCCGGGGTGCCTGGTAGTGGTACGATACCTGCCCGGTGGAAACACGTCCACCCGGGGTTCGTTCAACCGCCCGAGTGCGGCGACGCCGACCATCATCTTGGTCAGGAGGGGCCCAGAGACATTGTGCGGGACCGAGACCAAAAGGGGGTCGTGAGTACTCACCGGGACACACATATATAAGATGGCCATCTTAATCCTAGGGAATTGATTGTGGATAGGGAATTGTTGATGGTTGTGTATTGTTGATTGCTCGGGGAAAATCTCCGTGGTTGTGTCATTGAAATTGTATGGTATCCTTACCATGGAAATATATCCTTGAACATCAGTTGTCTCTTGGGTGAAATTCATATGGATTGCGTGGCGAAAGCGCATATATAATACAGCTTTCTGGCGAAGTTCCGCTCACGGTCCGGGGGTCACCGAGACCAGGTATTCACCGAGGGGACCACGTAACAGGTACTCACGACCCCTTTGGTCTCTGTCCCTCACAATGTCTCTGGGCCCCTCCTGAACAAGGTTATGGTCGGCTTCGCCGCACACGGGCGGTTGAATGAACCCCGGGCGGACGTGCTTCCACCGGGCACGTACCGTACCGGGAACCACGGCTGCAGCGCACACCTCCTGGCCAAGCAAAGCGGGCAAAGCAAGCGCCGCTTGCAACGCACGCGAGGCCCCAAAGTGCGACCCGTACGCGTCCTTGTAGACGGTGCGGCGAACTGTGCCGGACGCTGGGTCTGTGCACGGCCCCACGGCAACTTGACGTGTCAAAAGGGTCGTTACACGTCCCGGTAACTCCTCTCGCCAGACGGGCTTGGGAACGCAGTTTTTCCACGCTGCTCAATATCGATCCCAACTCTCGTCGGAGCTGGGCGAGGAAGAAGAAGAAATCGTCGCTTCTCCCGGACCTCGTGTCTTTTCTTCTTCCGTTTCCGGTCTCCTTTTTCCCAGAAGGGCTCCTGACCCTTTAATCACAACAACCCTTAATCGACTACACATTGATAAGCAAAGACCTGAATAGTAATTCACATACATTCACATAAATATGTAACAGCTCTTACACGAGCCTCGACCTTGTATACAATAAAATAAATGAATAAAACGAGAGGAGGGGATACTTTTGCTAGCTTTTCCCATCACTTGGGATAGGTACTCTTCCTAGTATATATATATATATATATATATATACACTATCGTGTTACCCATGCATGCAATGCACGGGTCGGAGTGCGGAATCTTATTAAAAATGTTTTGAGACATTTTATGAAACCTCCCACCCACATTAGGACACCTGCTGGGACCCAAAAATGTTGCACAGAAAGTTTGGCGGAGCTAGCCTCGATACGGAAAAGGTATTTCGGGGACAGATAGACGCTCCTGCTTTATTATATCGATAAAACAACGGTTTGCCAAGAGAGTATTTTGGGAAGAGTATTTCTTGTTTATTGTTATATACAATGGGTTGAGGCTCGTAAAAGAGAGAGGTTGAGGATAACACCGTGGGATTAAAGGTGTAGAAACATTCAAATGAAGCTTTCTGAAAATGTGTGACGGATGCTAAACCAGACAGCGAAAACGTTGCAATGCTTTGAATATCAGGTCATGACAACCCACCTTAAGGGGCAGAGAACTTCCAAAATCTACATACAAATAAACTATGGAGTCATTAAGGTTAAGATACTCACTCATCTGAAGACACAAGAAGGGCAGACAAATAAGAAAATATGGATGGACAGACAACCTTGGGAGAGTAAACAAGAAATGAGTTGACAGCAAATCCGCTCGTCCTCTTCAGGGCTTAATTGAGTTGTCGGTATTGATCACGGCACAAAGTGTGAGCATGTGTGAGAGAGGTGTGAGAAAGTGTGAAACAATGTGTGAGATGGATGTGATAGGGGTGTGAGATTGAAGATGGTCAATGACAGTGAATAAATGAAGTCTTAGAGTATCATGTAAGTCAGTGACGGAAGATGAGCGAGTGAACTGGAGCACTGTAACATCAACCATCTCACTCGTGTGCCTGAATCCATCATGGACGACACATATAGCAAGTGCTAGGCATGGATTACAGATTGCATATCACATGCAGACTTGCTTTTCCGATTGCCTGATCCTCTGGGCCTCCCAACACACAATCTTCCTTTGAAATGGTTAAGTTCTCCTGATATTCCATCACCACGTTGTGTAACTGGTGTGTAACATCACCACGTTGTGTAACTGGTTGTGAAAGGAATTTATTACTATTCACCACTAGCACCATCTTATCCATGTGCAGGGTTTAAAATGTTTTATAATACCAATGAATGTCCTGAAGGGCACAACGTCTTCATGCGTTTCCTGAATTAGTGGTGTCGAAAATGTTTCAATGTCATTAATTGGTTCTCATTTTGCGATGAGTGCCTATTCAGTCATATCAGGTAAAATGTTTAAAATAACCTTTGTTTGTTGAAAAAAAATCTTAAAATTGTTATGAAAAGTATTAAAACAAAGTGCTTTGTTAATTGACATTGTGCCTCACATCAGGGTCTTATCAATGCCATACATAGTAGATGTCGTATGCAGGCCAAGGATGTGAGGATCAAGCATTAGAGTACAATTTGAAGAATAACAAGGGCATTAGTAAACGATGTAAACAATGAACGAATCAACAAGTTACTTGGGATTTGAACCAGGTGTTGCATGCAATTTCATAAGCAACATGCAACAGGCCAACCTTACATGGTTTAAAATGGAGATTGGGAATATTCTTTCTTTCCCAACATTACAGATTCTAAATGATAGTTGAGTTCCTCTTCCAAAGTTAGTGTTTTCTCTACTTTCTTTCATTTTCTGTTTCCTCGTCTCTATCCGTTTGTTCATCCGTTGTTCATTTGTCTCCATCGGCTGTCCCATCTCTTTTACTTTCTTTATTGTCTCATCATGTCTTGATTTACATTCCTTCTTTACTGAGATTAATTCCACCTGTGTTTCTTTCGGGGCCGTTCTTAATTCCCTTTTCCATTGGTATTACTTTCGATCTTTGTCCCTAATTGTACTGCCCTATCATCCGCCCTTTTACTTTCCGCTTAAGTCCATTTATTTATTTCGATATTTTGGCCTCCATGCCCCCATCTCGTTCCAAACACCATCTACGCGCTACCTCACCTCATTCACCTCTCCCCGTACAGCCTCTACCCTTGCAGCCATCTCATTACACGTCACATCTAGATTTCTGCCCATTGCCTTTACCTCATTGCCTATTGCCTTTACATCATTACCCTTCACCTTCTCCTCATCATCCAGTTCTGTTCCAGGTGTAGAGCCCTCATCTCACTCATTTGTTTGAATATCTTTTCCCACTGGTCCATGTCTGGCAGTGCAGGAGAAGCCGACCTACTGTCCTCGGCATGGATTCTAAAGGGTACATCATGTTTTCTGGGGTATGGGGATGGGGGTGGAAGTCCCTGATCATTACAAGCATCTCTGCTGTCCCCCTAGTGAATTTCTTGAGCAAAGAGTTACCTTCTGGGACCATGGGTTCCTCCATATCCTCCATATTTTCCATGAAGCCCACCTAGTCCTGCTTGCCTTGGCTCAACATAGCTGTTTCTTTTTAACTAAATTTTCCATCCTACACTGTACGATTTTGGGGTGCCGCTGAAAGCGCCCCAGATCCACTCCCACTTCTGATGCCAATTGTTATGGCACCGTGATTCAGGGGTTACCGTGAGGGGATGCTTCAGACCCTTCTCCCTGACCTCCGGGCCTGAGGCCGCCATCCACGGATAACTCCACGGCCCGACGAGTTTCTAGGCAACTGTGGATGCCGTTTGAAGCTACCTAATTGAGCATGGTTCTCACTCCGGAGTTACCATGCTACCATGCTGGTGGTTTGGTGGTCCCAATTGGGGAATAGCGCCCACAACTTCCACATGCCTATTATAAGGAAAGTAGAGACAAGGAAAGGGAAGGCATAGAAGGCAGAGGTATGTGTGAAAGTGATATGAAAAGAGAGGAACAGTGTATGCAGCGTAGGCTTAGAGAAAAGGTGTGAACTGCGAATAAGAGCCTCGCCCTGACAGGTCAATAGGCCAATTGTTGATTCCTCTTGGTAATCGTTGATAACTCTTGGGCATCTCAAGTAGATTAATTAGGGGTTCTTAGAAAGAAAGGATCATGCAAGTCAGTGATGGAGTTATTGTCCTGCACCAAGGACCTCCTGGCATTCCCGTTCTCATTCCTCGGCCCATGCTCCTCTCGCCACAATGCAGTTGGCCTTTGGACTCAACGTAGATTGTCCAGGCTCCAGCACAGTTTGTCCCAGTAGGTGATTTCTCCTTGAACAAGGCAGGCAGCTTCCTCAACCGGGTCCTCAGTGTATTCCATGAGTAGCGAACGATTCTCGGTTCTCACCTTTTTAGCTTCCTGGGCTGAGCGGGGCCACAAGAGGGCAGAGTTTGTGTGAGAAATAATTACTGGGAGCAAAGGCGGTACTGCATCCTTTGAACGGGCGCGACACATCCCCATTAGCGGTAACTTACAAATGTCTCCAAGGAGAGTGCGATGAACTCCGCCCACATAGGCCATGATCTGAGTCGTTCTATCATCCAGTTCCGTTATGTACCTCACGCAAATAATTGAATTTCATTTTGAATATTAGATCAGCATGTATTAAGTCTAAATCTTCAGTTCTTCGCTCAATATTTTACCACAAACGGTTATTATTTAGCCTGAGGACACGGTCACTACTTGATATTCGTGCTGGCCCGATCACTCAGTGCTGCAGCAACAGCGACCAATGAGAAGCAGGCGGATGAATTTACGGCACTATTTTATTTTTGTCACATAATTCCGGCCTTCTCAGATTGTTAGAGAAAGGAATGTAGTGTCTGATACATTTTTGTCGAAAAAATAGTGGAGATTTGATTGAATTAGATGCTAAGAGCTGCAAAAGAGTGCAAGAGTTCACCTCAAAATGGGCAGAATTGATGGTGAGGAAAAAACATACATTGCTTTGAGCGCAATTTTCCAGTTTAAAGGTATGTACGTACACAAAATAATTTTTTTTTGTTCGGCCAGTGGTTGAGTGAGTCAAGTTTGTTTGAGTAAGATAGCCTTTTAGGTGATTGTTAATTTCTCACACTCGCATTTTCTTGAGGGCATTTGGATCTCGTGGACATACATATTTTATAAACAGCGAATAACAAGGAGGGACTGCGTCATTATGATAGTCATGTGATTAACTCCTGCTTGTTATCATACCAATAAATTATATCATATCTGCTGTGCAGTGGTCATCAGATTAGTCAACTGAACAGTTGTTAGTTTGAGATTGCATTTGCTCTTGTTGTCATTCTTGATATTCATTCTTGATTCTTGATATTCATTCTTATTGTCATTCTTGATTCTGATCCTATTCAATATGTACACTACTATTATCAAATAAAAGACCAATAACTGCATTATAGTCTCCAGGAGGAAGCCAGATAGAATAACACACCCCACACACACACACATGCACACACTAACACACACACTCACACAGCCTAGATAAGTGTGCCAAGTGCACATTCATGCAAGGTAGACCAACAAAAACGGACAACATAAAAATCGACCTGGATACAACAATACAGGAGCTAGACAACGAAGCACCTTACAAATAACTTGGAGTAGAAGAGGGCCACCAAATTTGTCATAAAAAGGTGCAAAACAATTACCAAATAATACCTGCATAGAACGAAGCTGATCCTGAAAACATTTCTCACCCCAAGGAACAAAATTAATGCTATAACCCAACTAGCAGTACCAATGTTTCAGTACAGCTTCAGAATAGTAAACTGGCAACAAGTGGAGATCAAAAGATACATATCAAAACAAGGAAACTCCTCACTATCCACAAAATGTTCTACAAAAATCAGTGCATCCCAACAATGTACCTGCCAAGGAAAGAAAGATGTGACGGCCTGATGGGACTCAATCAAGTGCACAGAGCGATGGCTGTAGTATTAGCAGAGTACATGAAAAGCACAGACTACCGAATACAATTTGCGTAAAAACATGAGCACAACAAACCAGAAAAGGTATGTTTCACTTACATTGCAAAAAAATTCCAAAAACATGTGTGCAAAGAAGATGTCACGCACCAAACCGAAACAGCAACGAATACAGTCCCAATGATTGCAAAAAAAAGAAAGAAAATACAAGATGAAATACTGGCAGATCTATATTGACAACTGGTAGAAAGACAAAAGAGCAGGAAAATATAAACAATAATTGGACAGATTGGCGATAGACAAAGAAGGATCACTGGGATGGCTAAGAAGAGGCAAGCTCAACTGGGATGGTTAACGAATCATTATTAATGCCAAAAGACCAAGGATACTACACAAATGGCTTGAAGAAGATGGTGGCACTAAATCAATCAGACAAGTGTAGGTTCTGCAAGGTAGAACCAGAAAGCCCGAGTCACCTCCTATCGGGATGTAAAATACTCATGTAAGAACAGCTGTACACCCAAAGGCACAACAAGGTATGTAGAGTAATCCACTGCCACATCTGCAGAAATTTCAATATCCCAGTTCCACAAAACTCTTGGATACATGAACCAAAAGCAATCAAAGAAAACAAGGACGTCATGCTCACGTACTGTCGTGGCCAAAAATATTGGTACCCTTGCACTTTTTTCAAATAATGCACCATTTATTCCATAAAATTGTTGAAGTTATAAAACTTTTGGTGTCCACAAATGTATTTCTTTGGCTTGCATTGGAACAAAACAAAAAAAGCTTCGCTTATGCCACACAGAAATCCTAAAATGGACTGGACAATATTATTGGCACCTTTTAGAAGTTGTTAGAAATAATTACATTTCAAGCAGGTGATTCTCCTTTACTTTGGAATTGAACTCACCTATGTTGAGTTGCAGGTGCCTGCAATATAAAAATCACTCATTCAACCAGTTTGAATAGAGTAAAGGAGTCATTCTGCTGTTTTGTCTCACTGTATGTACTGCCATGAGCATGGAGAAAAGAAAGAAAACCAGAGAATTGTTTGAGTAGGTCAGACACAAGATTGTAACCAAGCATGGACAATCTCAAGCCTAAAAGTCCATCTACAGGGATCTTGATGTTCCTGTATCCACCATACACAATGTTATCAGGAAGTTTAAGGCCCATGGCACTGTAGCCAACCTCCCTGGATGTGGCCGCAAGAGTAAACTTGATCGAAGATTGCAGCGAAGGATTGTGCGAATGGTGGAGAAAGCACCTCGATGAACTGCCAAACAGATTCAAGCTGAACTTCAGACATGAGGTACGACATTTCAAACTTGCACCATCCGTCGCCAACTCAATGAAAGGGGGTTTTATGGTAGGAGACCGAGGAGGACTCCACTACTGAGAGAGCGAAACATAAGAAAGCCCAACTGAAGTTTGCCAAAACACACCTGAACAAGCGAAAATCCTTCTGGGAGAATGCCCTATGGACAGATGAGACCAAATTAGAGGTTTTTTGGGAAAGCACATCATCTCTATGTTTACAGAAAACAAAATTAAGCCTTCAAGAAAATAACACCTTCCCTACAGTCAAACATGGATGAGGTTCAGTGATGTTTTGGGGTTGCTGTGCTGCCTCTGGCACTGGGTGCCTTGAATGTGTGCATGGCATCATGAAATCAGGAGATTACCAAGGCATTTTGGAGCACAATGTTCAACCCAGTGTCAGAAAGCTGGGTCTCCGTCAATGGTCATGGGTCTTGCAGCAGGACAATGACCCCAAACACACTTCAAAAAGCACCCAGGAATTGGTCAAGACAAAATGCTGTACTGTTCTGAAGTGTCCAGCAATGAGTCCAGATCTAAATCCCATTGAACACCTGTGGGGATATTTTGAAAAGAGCAGTTGGGAGAAGGCACCTTTCAAATCTGGGAGAACTATATAGTCAGGCAGCTTAGCAGAATATTTATCGAAAATGGGGAACGGCTTGACAAAAGCGCCATTTTTATTTTGTTTGTCCATTAGACCATATACAATAGATTTAGGACCGGAGGCAAGAAATATACAGTGTTCTTCACCTTTTTATTGGACACAAACCACGGACAAAAACCAATTATGTATATATTTTCAACAAGGAGGCTAACTTTTATTTCATTACATGCAGTGTTATTTGTAAAACTTATGCATACCTGCATAATAAATCTTACGCTTCCATGTAATAATAATTAGTAATATAATACCGAGTGTTTATAAAAATGTGTTATACTTGTGACTCGCGCACCTCTCGTATATCTAACATGTACGCAACTACAAGGATGTAATGACAATATAGCTTTAGAACAGACAACATGTTGTTCAAGGTAATTTGTCCAGCAATTTATGTATTTACGATTTTAGTCTAACTCCAATAGCTGATGATTTATTTGCATAAATGTATTGCTCGATATTTTGCTGTGCGAGTCGTATTTGCGCAAAAGTCAAACACTGTATATGTCTTGCCTCCGGTCCTAATTCTATTGCATATGGTCCAATGAACCACTAAAATAAAAATGGTACTTTTGTAAAGTCGTTCCCCCAAAAATTGCTAATCTGCCTAACTAATAGCAGTTTGCCCAAGAAGAGTGGGCCAAACTGCCAGTGGAGAGGTGTAGGACGCTCATTCATGGATATAGGAAGTGCTTGATTCCAGTTATTTTGTCCAAAGGCATTTTGCAATATTAAATTGTAATATTAAATATTGTTTTTGCAATATAATAATAAATTTTGTAATTATAATATAATAATTTTGCAATATAATATAATAATAATTAAAATAAATATTTTTGCAATATTAAATCTATGATGTCAATAATTTTATCAATGCTATTTCTTTTTATTTTCTGATTTAATAGGACATATTAAATTCTGAATCAAAAACAAAGGTTCTGTAATATTAAAAGTGAAATGAAGAATTGTGGAGACCAAATACTTTTGTCAATTTCAACTTATTTCTAGAGAGATTTGTGTTATTTGAAAAAAGTGAAAGGGTGCCAATATTTTTGGCTACGACTGTATGACCTGATTATCCAATCTAGCGTGAACAGAAAACAAAGCATTGCGACCGTACATAGTACTCAGATACAAAAAGGAAAATAAAGCATTGCAAATTGAGGTTTCAGTACTCAGTCATTTTGGTCTAAATAACACAGAAAACAAGAAAATGACCAAATATCGAGACCTCAAGAATTAAGTGAAAAGACCCTCGAAGCTGAATTGCTCAAAAATAAAATTACACTTTGTCATTATGGGGGTATTATGTGTAGATCAGTGACAAAAAATCTCAATTTAATCCATTCTAAATTCAGGCTGTAACACAACAAAATGAGAAAAAAGTCAAGGGGTGTGAATACTTTCTGAAGGGACTGTATATCGAACAAACGGTTTCAAGTGGAGCGCACTGCGGCAATTAGAGCATTTAAATGGCATCAGATGTGGCAATAAATGCGAACTGGTGGTCTCCGCTTGCTGGCTTGATGACCAAGGCGCCATTTGCATTTTCCCCCCGTCATCCCTACCCGGTTTATAATCCTGTGCGGGCACAGGCCACTTGCTAGTACAGTATTATTGAATGCTTTGGGCTGAAGGATTACAGAAAGACATGAAGAGGTTTAACCCTGTGCTAAATATGCACTATCGGTGTTTGGTGAGTGCGCTCGGCACTCACCAACGAATAATAATTTCAATTGCATTCAAAACAATATCAATCACGAATAGATCAGATTATACAATACAGGATTTGAGCTCTGCTTGGGTGGAGAAATGAGTGGGTAAACATTGAGAACAAGAATATTATGTTCTTCATTTTAATACTCAGCAAAGGGAGCTTAGAACTGTACAAATGGCACAAGGAATCGTTCAGGTGAGGCAAATATCCTGTTCTTGTACCAAACATTCTGCTTTGCCGGTTTTATTAACTGGGATTCAGAGAGAGTTTAATAAAAACGACACGGCAGGGCAAGACAGGTGTCACAAACGCTCAGCTGGGGATTTTTGAAGCCACCAAAATGTAATTTAAATTATGGAATTTGACATCAGAATATACCTTTGGATAGAATAACCTTGCAAATTGACTGCTTGACGGCTGCATCTATTTCCATGCATTGACTCCATTAGCATCAAATCTCACGCTCAGAGTTATTCATTAAATGTCGAGTTACAAACCACCCAGTGGTATCTGCAGAAGTAAAAAAGGAATATTTACCTGCACCAGGTAATAAAATTGGACTGTTCATCATACATTTTGCTGAACACCTGTGCAGCTGTTGTGCTTACCAATGATAGTGATCAATATACGTACAAAACTAGAGTAAGAGAAATTGAAAGGGTCACGGTAGCAGGGGGTAGGTGTACACAAATTGGGAAACTATTCACTCTGATGTATATATATATATGTGTGTGTGTGTGTGTGTGTAGAGTATAACAACATTAGAAGACAATGGAAATCCCTATGGAATCTGATAAAGACCAACCTACCAGAGAAGATGGATTGCATTTTTGCAGAGCTGGAATGCTAATTTGCACTATTAAACACAATTTTATGTTTATTTATCTCTCAGATGTAAAAAAATAAAATAAACATGTGAAAAAATATTCAGGCTGAAAGAGATTAAGATTAATTTAAGATGAATTTGGGATCAGCTGATGGGGCAATATTTAGCTGCTGTTCCATATTAAACCCTTTCAGTCATCTCCAGAGGCCTGGTGTTGGCTTAGCGGTTAGGGTGCTGGCTTGGGATCCTAGAAACCTGGGTTCGAATCCCAGCCGATCGCTGAATTAACGCCAGGGGGGCTGACTCAGCCTGCCTCATCCCTCCGAGGCCGGCAAGTTGAGCACCAGCTTGCTGGGATGAATGATCACGGTGTGTACCCCGACCTAGAATAGGTACACCGCATCCCCGTGCATCGGTAAGAGCGCAACCAAGGGTTGGCGTCAGGAAGGGCATCCGGACCATAAAAACATTGCCTCAAACAGGGAACCATGATTGTCATGGGGCACCGCAAGGCCAACCCCTACTCTAGCAGGGAAAATGGCCTTAAAACGATCATTCATTCATATATATATATATTCAGTCATCTCCAGAGGGCAGTGCTGCATTGGAAATGTGTGCAGAATAAAAAAGTTCACATTTGTGCTTTGTCTTTATATTTACTTGTCAGTTCAGTTTATTCCTTTTGCCTTGGGATCCGTTTCGAGAAAGTGAAGGCATTGCATCATGGAGTATGCTGCCTTTGTGAGTTCTAAATTATAAGACTCTCATATCTGCTTTATATTTACTTTGTAGAGGATAAGTTCTCAATATGCCTTTTGATAACAGTAGACAATTGTCTGCTGGTACTCTGCAAAATTGCAATTTTTGGCCTTGCTTACAAAGTAGCATCAGCAGCTACTCTTCTGCAATGATGGTACAATGAACAACATAACACAACATCTGCAATTAAACAAAACGCAAACACAAAATGCAAAGCAGAGAACGGACAAAACGCAACACAACACAACACAATGTGAGCACACACTCAAACACCATGCAGTGCACACACACACACACACACACACACACACACACACACACACACACACACACACACACACACACATACACTCAAACACCATGCAGTGCACACACACACACACACACTCACACACATTCAAACACCATGCAATGCACACACACACACTCACACACACTCAAACACCATGCAGTGCACACACACACACACACACACACACACACACACACACACACACACAACAATGCACACATCTAAAAAGGCACCAAACAAATGTCTCTATTTCAATTTGTAGATCTCGTGATAAGGTATTTTGCCATTTATTGTCTGGATTGCCTTAAATATAGAGGCATGGAAAGCCCAACAAATTTTTTTTGCCATCACCTATGACCCCTAAATAATTTGGAAAATGGTTCTATCCAGCCCCATAGTGGCTGTGTGAAAGCACGTCCATGCTAAATATCTTCCCTATCAGACTAAAATTCGTCAATTTTCTCTATGTGGTGTTACGGATTCGTCACTTCCGTTGTTGTGGTTTTCATCCACTGTAAATATTTTTGATTCCATGTACTATTATTGTTTTCAAAAGGTTTATTGTTTATGAACTGTTTTCAAAAGGTGGAAAAGTTAGAGTTAAAAGAAACCGGAAACCGGATCGGGAACCGGACGACGACGAAGAGGAAGAGGAGAGAAAAAGAAGGCGGAGCGAGTGGAGCCGGACAAGAAGCATAGTTGCTTTGCGGTCTGGAGCGAACATTGGCGAGCAAGAGTCACGAGTGAACTTTGGTTTTCCCAGGAAGGGGATTCCTGCAACAGAGTTGTTGTCGCTGTGCCAGATTCACCTGCGTGTCAGGTTTTGCGATTGATTCCGAAGAGAATCCTCGTCGTGCCGCTGCATCTTGAATGCGGGCCATTGGCCATTTTTACTCGCGTGCTTTGTGCATCGAGCAAGGTTTCTTTGCTTCACTTCAGCCATTCTCACCGCATTCAGACATTTATCTGGTGTGTGTGTGTGTGTGTGTGCAACGCGGATTTTGAAGGTAAATCTGAGGTTCGCCGACTGTGAGCCGTGAAACGTCCATACCCGAGGGTGTGATTTCCCAGTCGCCTGGAGGGTGCCTTTGGATTTCCCAGTCGCCTTGAGGGCGCCTTGGTGCAGCTTTGGCCATGTGGCTGTGACCGTCATCCGAACGGGATTCTGGTCTCGACTAGACATCGTTCTGACGATCGCTGGAGCGGATCGAATTTGGCTTGAAGCCGGGATCGACTTCGGCTTGAAACCGGAATCAACTTTGGTTGGAAGCAGGGAAAGAGACATTGGGAATGTTCTTGGTTCACTCCCTTGGAGCACAGTGAGTTATATGTTACGAAACTGATGGTACCATCATAGGATATATTGATTGTACTTTTGATTACTATTATTGTTGTACTGTTATTCTTGTGTGATCTTAATACAATATTTGTTTGTTGGTAACAATTGGTGTGGCTTCACCAGTGATCTTTGACATACAGAATAACACATTTTTCTGCCGTGACTCCTCTCGGGGCTCGGAGGTACACCGTGACCAGGGGGTTGGGGAGGAGCACTAACAGTGGGTTTGTCTGAACCTCAAATAATAATTAATTGTATTCATGTAGCGGATTTTGCCTATGGACACAAGCCACTTGAGGCCAAACTTAGAAAAATAAGATGGAAGAGCTCAAGGGGAAAGCAGATAGCGAGGAGTACGATGTAAGTGCAGTAAGCGAGATATGATTAAATGAGGAGATTAATGGGAGGACAGGACTAGAGGGCTACAATATTTATACAAGTGTGATGAGAAAGAGAAAATAGCAGGAAGTGGAGCAATTTGGGTAAAATAGATCAGCTAGGGATAGATTGGGTCCTGGACTAGGGTAAGGGCAGAGCAGATGATGATTTCCTACATCTAGTCCAGGTCTGCTTTTCAAACAAGTTTGCAGATTAGACCAGGAGCGCAGTGTTAGACCTATGTTTAAGTAATTATCCCAATATGGTGGAAGAGTTGGAAGTAGGAGAGCATTTTGGGTCATGTGACTTTAGCATAGTGTGTGCAAGGATTCTGTTAAGAGTTAGAGTTTGGGATAGTCGAGTAAGGCTATTCGATTTCAGGAAGGCAAACCTTGGGGCTACGAAGAAATATCAGGGTGCTTTAGATTCTGAGAAGTTAAGAAGCGGGCAATCACCATCTGAGAAATGGGAAACCTTCAAGTGAGAAAATGTGTCGGGTGTCGGGTTCAGAGTAGGTATATTCCAGTGAGGTGTAAAACTAGATGCAGAAAGAGGCCAGGGTGGTGGAGCAGTGACATGAGGAATGCCATTAAGGAGAACAAGAAGGCATTTATTAGGTATTAGCTGAAGTACCCGACGTTGCCTGGATAATTCAATGAAATATGTATTTAAATATTTCCTGCATGACAATCACAAAACATATTAATCGATCACTCCCGGGAAAATGCAGGCAGGGTATAAGAACCTGAACACGTTGGTGTTATAGTAAATCAGTGTGAAGCAGTCTTTTTAATACCAGGCGCATGTAAAACACTGTAATAATGAAATGTATGTTGTTGACAACACATCACTACAACCACTACATAAAATTTTCACAATACATATTACTCAACTGCTCCTGAGAAAATCCCAAGCAAGGTATAAGAACAAACTCACTCAAGGCCTAAACACAGAGATGTTATAACAAACTTGTGAAAAGCAATCGTTTTAATACCAGGCGCACGTGAAACACTATAGCAATTAAATATGTGTTGTTGACAACAAATCAATACAACCTCAGCATATGATCTTCACAAAACATTACTCAAGCGCTCAAGGGAAAGAAAACCCAGGCTTTGTATTAGCACAAAACCCGATCCAGGCCGAAAGGAGAATTATCTGATTTTACTTTTTTTTTTTCAATTTACTTTTATTCAAGCATAGCCCTCGACCATCCACTGCATTAAAAGGAGGCTCTGCAAAGTTTGGTTGTACTGGTTCCTGCAGGGGGTGAATGCATAAACAAACACACAAACAAGAAGGCGTCACGCGGAGCACGATACTTGCAAAATCCGCCCCCCCCCCCCCCCCCCCACCAAAAGTTTCCATTGATACAGCAAATTGTCCATTTACTGCAAATGGACAGATGAAAATTTATCATTTTGGAAGTTTGACCTTGAGTTGACCTTTGACCTTTTCACCTCAAAAATAGTATGTTTCCCAATTTAGTGACTCGATATGCAGATGCTGTTCAATTTTCAAGTCAATCGGTTGAAAATTGATGGCTTTTCAGATGAAAATTGATTATTTTTGAAATTTGACCTTGAGTTGACCTTTGACCTTTTTACCTCAAAAATACTTCATTTCCCAATTTAGTGACTCGATATGCAAATGCTATTCAATTTTCAAGTCAATCGGATTTAAAATGGCGATTTTAGAAATTTGACCTCCAGATGACCTTTGACCTTTGACCTCAAACTCGATAGGCTTCTCAATTGGGACGACCTATACAACTTGGTGAAGTTTCGTGACGAGCGGTTTTGAATTGTGACCTGTAGGCCGGTGACAAACAAACAGACAAACAGACAGACAGAACCACAAACGTAACCGACCAATATACTTGAAAAATCTTCGATTTTGCAAGTAACAAATAAACTTTTTTCTTTGTACAGGGTACTTGGCATTTACATGCAGGGTGTTTTAAAAAAATTGGAATATTTGAACAGTTTATTGTAGATATTGCAAGTTCAGTGATACATGGATGGAAAGCATACACCATGCTATTTTCAAATCATTATACTGCTTGTAATGGACATTTTCAATTTGTGCTCCGCTGCTGTTCAAACAGGCTTTCGTCCTGACTCCGAAATTCTCCACAACTCGTCTGGAAGTGGCTGGAGTGGTAGTCTGGCGTTAATCCTCCACTTCATGCTTCAAGACAGCCAGGGTTGGAGGTTTGGTGGTGTAAACTTGACCTTTGACAGCATCCCAAAATAAAAAAAATGCAATGGATTCAAATCCGGGCTGTGCGGTGCCCACTCATGCGCTGTGCCCAGGCTGATGACACGATTTCCAAACAGCTGGTGCAGAAAGTCGATGGTTTCACCTGCAGTGTGCGGTGGGGCACCGTCCTGCATGAACCATGCAAGTCTGAGTTGGTTTGGAGACAGTAGTTCAGTGAGATCAGTATAGAATTGGCGTAAGACCTCGCGGTACTGCTCCCCGTTGACTGTCACCATTTTAACATTGGTGTCCTCGAACCAATACCGTCCCAGCATACCCCATCTGACGTTCAATGCACAGAAGCAAGTGGACTTGGGGCCCTTGAGAGACATCTCAGACACCTCCTCAGGAGGCTCAGCACCCCGGAAGGTGTTGTTGTGATTGTTGATAGCCCCATTCAAATGAAAATATGCTTCATCACTGAACCACAAGGAGTTGATCCAATTTGGGTACCTTTCCGTCGGTCACTGAACCAATGACACATTGTTACTCGTCTTGCCATATCATTCAGAGTTAGTTTATGCCTTACAGATATGATGTAGGGGTAGAGCTTGAGTTCAGAAGTGAGAATGCGCCACACAGATGAAGCTGAAATCGCCCGTTCTTGGGAACGCCGATGGTGGGATTTCTTGGGGCTTTCAATAGCAGAATCTCTCACAAGATCAATGTTCCCTTGGTCCTTGGTAACACTTGGTGAGCGGCCACTGTTGACTTTATTTTGATTTTTCACATTTCCATGCGCTCGGAAGTGCTCCACAAACTGCTGAATGCTCCCATTGGAAGGTTCATTTGGGTCTGCACATTGTAATAATGACAGTATCTTCGGCGCACTTGCACATAGGATTTTGTCTCAAACCACAAAGTCACGATTTTCACTTTTAGTTACACTGTGAACACCATAGTTGATGTGGTGTCCTACTGTCTACTTGTTAGAAATGGCATCCCACCACCACCACCATAACCTGCAAGAGAGAAGAGTATAGCATTAGAAACGACAGAATATAGGCAGCAATGGGAGTATAAGCAGCAATGGGGGTGTAGCGAGTACAGGGAGTCATGAGGGAGATGGCTGGGAAGGTAAGCAAGATGTTAACGGATACCTTTGACAGGTCACTTGAGTCAGGACAGGTACTAGGAGATTGGAGAGTTGCAAATGTAACACCGTTATTTAATAAAGAATCCAGAGAAGAACTGGGGAATTATATCGACCCGTTAGTTTGACTTCAGTTGTGGGGAAGGTGTTGGAGACACTAATTAGGGACCAGATGAGGAACCATTTAAATAAATATAAACGAATTAAAGGCAGTCAACATGGGTTTACCAGAGGTAGGTCTTGTCTAACAATATTTTTGTTCTATGAAACAGTTTCTGATTGGGTGGATAAGGGATTGGCAGTGGACATAACTTGACTTTAAGGAGGCATTTCATAATGTACCACATAGGAGATCGTGCTACATTATGCTAAGTACATTATGCTAAGTTTACTAGGCACTGAGGGTGTGTTTTCTGTTTGTATGCATGATTTATTTATTAATGTTTATTTTTGTCCTATGTGTCCTTTTTATTTTATTTTTTCCTTCTTTTTATTTGTGTACAGAGGGGTGAATTTTGCAAATGGTTTTTGTAGGGTTCACTTGACTGCGCCTGGAAGGGTTTGAGGATATAGGAGCAGCAGCTGAAACCCGAATCCTATCCAGGTTCCTCCTGATGACTCCATCTTTGCTCTTTACTTCTTCTGGTTCCTTCTGATGACTCCAATGCAATATTTGGTTTTCCTTTTAATTAAAAAATTTCTGAATCTTCACCAAAATCGAATCGATTCGTTCTTGTCACACACCCAACCTGTCCACCAAAATTTTTCCGAATCGGTATTTAAATTTTTGAGGTATCCTGTTCACAGACAGACAGATATGGGTGAAAACAACCTCCGTCCACCTTTGGTTGTGGAGGTAAATATCGACCACAGTCCTCAACTAGAACGCCACTCAGTAGAGCGCATACTCCCGCCGTGGGTCAAGTTGGAATAATACGTTTTGTTTAACATCCCCTCTCCCCAAAACAATAAATGAAAAAGAAAGTAAGCCCTAACTGTGAGAGAATTTATTTTGATATATATCTCGGAATTAGAGGAGAAAATCATCATTTAAGAAAAAGAATAAAAGCTTTAATGCAGTAAAACAGAAAAAAAAAATTCCCCAAAAAATTCCCCCAAAAAATTCCTGGATCCGGAATAATATCCTGAGCTTCACCAAAAACTAATCAATTCTTCCTTATCCCAAGGGAAATCATCCCACCAACGTTCATCCAAATCCATTCAGAACTTTTCCAGATATCTTGTTCACGAACACACGAACATACAAACACACACACACACACACGGACGGACACGATTGAATGCGTTACTCCCTGGCGGGAGTAATAAACCTTAAAATCGCAGAGCCAGAATTATTAATTTGGTCTGGGGAGCCCATGCGAGGTTTCTTCTTCTTCAGCCTCTCACAACCCTGGGTGAATATGCGATCTTTTGAAAAAAAAGTCGGAATTTTGGCAAATCTGTTTATTCGTTTGTTAATATACCTCAGCCATTGACAAATCTGGAATTGTAATTTTATTTGAGGTTCAAATTAACCCGGGAGATTGTGTCAAACGATGCCTGCAAGTCTGTACATGTGATAAATAATTAATCGTCCACAGTCGAAGACTCTTCTTATTCACGCAAAAACAACTTCCAGCTTCCAGACCGTACATCCAATCATCTTCAAATTTTGCAGACTTGTTACGCTTCATGACTTCTACTACAGTGTGAAGTTTCACGTCGATCAATGAAGTGGTTCAAGAGATATAAATGTTTTTATTATTTGCGTTTAATTAACGATATCTGCCAAACCACGTGACCTATCGCATATTCCAAAAGGACATTTTAGTAGACTGATATGTTGAAAAGATCTGTGAGGTTTCCCCTCGATTAGATCACAAATGAGACAGGAGCTAGGTTTTAAAGGTTTGTGCTTAAAAACGTCATAACTCTGAAACCATGTGATGCATGACGTCATGTTCGCTGGCATTTTTGTTCGACATGGGTATGCGATTCTGCCTGCAACGTTTGGCCTCGATCTGTTCAGGCGTTTTGGAGAAAATTGGATTTTAGTGTTTTTCACTCAAAACAATATGGCGGCCGAACCATGTGACCTGTGACGTCATAATTACCATTAGAATATTCATCCGACTGAGTCCCTCCTATGGTGAAAATTTTCTCTCAATCGGTCCAATTTTTGCAGAGAAAATGGTTGTTAAAGGAAAACAGAAAAAAAAATTCCCCAAAAAATTCCTAAAACAAATTCCTGGATCCGGAATAATATCCTGAGCTTCACCAAAAACTAAACAATTCTTTCTTATCCCAAGGGCAATCATCCCACCAGCTTTCATCCAAATCCGTTCACTTTTCCGGATATTTTGTTCACAAACACATAAACACACACACACACACACACACACACACACACACGGAAGGACACGAGCGAATGCATTACTCCCTGGCGGGAGTAATAATCCTTCATGGTTCAAAGATGAGCCTTGTGGAAGAACGTCATTGTCAGTGGAACATTGTAAATGTTATATGTAGCAAACACCCACAATTGTCAAAAATCACCAACTTTTTTATTTTTCGATCCATATTTATATATTACCTACGAAAAAAAACCCCACTTAATTCACAATTACACAATAGAAATGAAAAAGCAAAATCATGTTATTGTGTTTATCGAGTAATAGTCAATCGTATAACCTTTGAGAACCCCTCAAATTCATCACTTTTTTATATATACGCAGTTTCTGACATAATTCGCGTAAATAAGAGTGAACCACAATAAGTGTGCATGGATCACATGTAGACCAGTGTCGACCAGGCTGGAGGGGAGAGAAAGAGGTGGGAGTGGGGAAGGGGTTGGTGGAGGGGAGGGGAGGGGGTGGGGGAAGGCTTAAGGTGGGGAGGGGAGTGTAGTCGAGCACATAATGCATACAATTACTTCAAAGGAGCCGGAACATTGTTGTCAAAGTGCTTTAGAAATGCAGATCCCAGTCCCAACTCTACACAGCTACGCCAGCCATATGTCGTGCTGTGTTCTGCATGATTTGTTGGGAGAATCGAGTCAGGCGTATGGGGAGAGTATGACACCAAATATCTTTCACCACCTAATTGCTTCAATAACATGCAGAGTGCCAACATGAAGGTGGAGATGTATCATAACCGTTGTTGTTGCCTTTCTGGAGAAGAGCCCAGTGGTTAAAGGACTGCTGACACCATATTGGAATGCACTTCATGTTGTGATAGCTCATTTACATGTGAAGACAAATTTAAGGTAATTTTTCCATAAACCCTTTTCAATCAGAGATGTGAATTTGATTGAGCTGTTGCTGCACTTCCCCAAAGTAAGTTTCACTTTATGGGTATTAGTACCTGACACATAACAATAGCGATGAGTGAGGCCATATACCTTTATAGTTATACGAGGACAACAATTGTTTTTTTTATTAACGTAACACTCAAGCTTATAGACTGGAATTTTTGTTCGTGAGAATATGCGAGAAATTTCGAGGAATTGTGTCTTTTGTGGAAAGAATCAAAATTAGCCAAGATCATGCTTAATATGTGATAAACTATTTCAGATATCGTGCCAAGCTGAATATTTCCCATGCGCCCAGAAATGGGAAAAATCTAAGATGGCTGCCACACGAATTGCGAAAATCTATTAAATTGCAGATCTTCGGCAATTTATGACATAA
This sequence comes from Myxine glutinosa, assembly GCF_964187855.1. Classification (NCBI taxonomy): domain Eukaryota; kingdom Metazoa; phylum Chordata; class Myxini; order Myxiniformes; family Myxinidae; genus Myxine; species Myxine glutinosa. The sequence goes on from NC_136266.1 coordinate 84,603,186, forward strand.
AACATCAATGAAGTGTCCTTTTCTATGTTTTGAGATATAAGGAATCCAATAGCACCATTATGTATTCTAAAAAATGCACATAAATCTTCATGGGGATGATTGTATGCTAAAATTGGCTACTTCCAAAAGGAAAACAGCCTTTTTGTCAATAATGTGTGACAGTCACTATTTTGAAATGATTGAAATGTATATTCCAGACATCCAGCTCTTCCACGAGTTAAAACAAATGGTGTAAGACTTTGTTCATTTATTATAAACACACTAGGAAAAGAAACGCTGTTGGCACATACACACACACACACGCACACACACACACACACACACACATGTGTGTGTATGTATATATATATATATATATATATATATATACTGATAAACTGTGTATATATATATATATATATATATATATATGTATATATATATATATATATATATATACTGATAAACTGTGTATATATATATATATATATATATACTAATATATATATATATATATATATATATATATATATATATATATATATATATATATATATATGTGTATATATATATATATATATATATATATATATATATATATATATATATATGTGTATATATATATATATATATATATATATATATGAATATATATATATATGAATATACGTATATATATGAATATACGTATATATATGAATATACGTATATATATATATATATGTATATATATATATATATGTATGTACGTATATATATATATATATATATATATATATATATATATATATATATATATATTATATATATATATATATATGTATGTATATATATATATATATATATATATATATATATATATATATATATATATACAGTGGTACCTCGGCTTACGAGTTTAATCCGTTCCGTGACGGAGCTCGTAAGCCAAATCGCTCGTAAGTCAAAGCAAATTTTCCCATTCAAATGCATTGAAATGCTATTAATCCGTTCCAGCCTCAAAAAAAAAACACCAATTTTTTTTGTTAGGTGCTTTTAAATAACAAAAATGTACTTTATAAATAACAAATAATGTATAAACAAGCACGACCTCGTATATACTGTACATAATACAAGAGAATGTAAAGAAATAAACTGGTTTTATTAAGCAGAGGAGAAGAGCATGCCCGGTGAGGTGTGCGTGTTGTCGACTTGGCGAGGCAGTACGATCGTACTCCTTCTACGATATGTACGATTTTGAAGCAGAAGGAGTCCATAAAGGCTATAACGCCAGCCAAGGGCGTTACGATTATTTCAAAGCTCCGGACCTCTATCCATGAAGATATGGAGAAGTTGTTGTTTGTGTGGTTGAAGGAGAAGCAGCTCGCAGGAGATACCGTGACCGAGAGCATCATGTGTTTGAAAAGATTGAAACTCGGATATCGAGCACGGACCACGAGGTGTTTTTTCTTTTTTCTTAATCTCGGTTTCAGTGAACTTTTGCTCTGTGCTCACGTGTACTGTACCTGTACCTGTAATGGTACGTCAGAGGATGGCACCTGTTGTCATCATATTAAGTGCAAGATGTTCTGCATCGTAAGTTGGTACACCGTGGTCTTTCGGCGGTGTTTAAGCCGGCCGTCTTGGCTTCTGTCACCATTGGCATTGAGTCTTTCGATGTAGGTAGGTCGTTGTGTGCCGGTGCCTTGGCCGAATTCCTTCATTGCTGCATTGTTAGCTCACCTGGTTTTTTATACCACATCTTTGGTTATCGGACCAGCGAATGACGTCATCTCCAAAGTATGGCTTATTCTCACTTGTCTTGGACGATCTTCTACTTCTAGCCTTCCACCGTGCATTTGGTGTCCACTGTACTTACTGTACAGTGCCTGGTAAAATTGATGTAATGGGTTTTTGACCGTCAACGCCATGAACCGTCATGAACCGTCATGAACCGTCATGAACCGTCAACGCCATGAACCGCTAACACTCAAAAGCCCATTTATCGCGCCTTATAAAGCAAAACGCAAACCGAAAGCCATGCCTCTCAAGCGAGGCGTGCTTCCGTGGTCACGTGATCCACAGGTGTAGCTCATTATACCCGCACGCGCGACACGCTTTGGCGGTCACGTGACCAGCCACTCTGGAGGCGGGGATCCCCGCCGATGACGTCACCGGCTGGAGCAAGGAGATTCCTCGCTCATGTATTTCGAAGATTGCGTGTTTTATATCCAAGCAGAGATGCTTTCACGGCAAGATAACCACGTGACCGGAACCGGAAGCCACAACCGGAAAATTCAAAAAAATAAATTTTTTGAGCTCGTACATCGGATCTCGGCTCGTATCCCAAAGCAACAAACCGCCCGAGCGACGGCTCGTATCCCGAAAAACTCGTACGTTGGGGCACTCGTAAGTCAAGGTTCCACTGTATATATATATATATATATATATATATATACATATATATATATATATATATATATATATATATATATATATATATATATATATTCTTGCGGTTCTAGCAACCAGCACCGAAGGTCAAGGAACCAGCACCCGACCCAACATACAGGTCCTCAGGTAGTTATTTCCATAATATAAGATGAGAGTAGTCCCTTTCCCCTTGTGTAGTGGCTATGATCTGATACACCTTTGTGTTTTATACTTCTCCCACCCCCCCCCCCCCCCCCCCTTTCCATGCCTCCTGCCCCCAAGCCCTCTCCCTCCCACACTTCTCCCTGCTCTCAAATGTTGTGGTTGTGTGCTTCCCCTTCTCTCCCCATCTTGTCTTCCGCTCCCTCTTTTTGTATATTTTGTTTGTCTGGTTGATTTGTTTGTGAAATAAATGTTAGCTCTTTCACGAGCCTCGATTCAGTATACAAAAAAAAAAAGAAAAAAAAAGTGTTGGTTAGGGTTAGAGAAGTTTCCCCTTTTTTTCTCCATTTTCTAGGGGCTAATTATAAATCCTATACAAGCTTTGTGGCATGCGCTGTGCAATGCGGGTGCTAATTTGTATATCGCGCCAAAAGCTGGTTCGAATCGCACGCCAGAACCCAAATGGCCACTTTCCCTTATTTCCCCCATAATCCTCTTTTACATGATCCCATAAGGATGAATCACTTAGCTTTTATTAAACACATATTTAGTTACACTTTATTTCGGTTTCATTAAAATTTTCACACTTACCACAACCTTTGCTTCAACCACACGGAACTGCTCACCCTCTTCATCATCACCTCACCTACCTGACCATGGTATACCACATTCGCTCTTTCAAATCTATCTAGTGAAATTGGCTGGATACATTGACTTCCAGTTATATTGGTTGGTTAGTGTACACGTGTATAAGATCAGCCAGCTTGGCTACTTCATCACTTCTGTGTAGCCTACAAGTTCCACCAAAGCTTTGTCATGAGAAAATCCATCATTGTTCGTTTTCTTCGGCTCCTCATTCTTCTGGCTGCTGGCATTGTGCACCTTTACTAGGCACTGAGAATAAAATTTGGCATCCTATGCCACTAGGTCACCAGAGCCAAGTTGTCCTATCATTTTTTGATCTTGTAGTACAGTGCGCATTGTTTGACGTGCTGAATTTTTGTGTCTCTAGACTCTGTTCCAGATTCGTCGCAAAATAAACATTTTTGACATTGGGAAGGTCTGTCTTTACACGTCACCTGTCAATGCATATACACTATGGGCGATCTCCTGCCTCACTTGTAGATACAGCAGTTCCTTGTAGTCTTGCCAGTCGACTGACAGAACACTTCAGGTGACAGGATGTATGCCATCAGATCTAGCACGATTTCTGGACAGAGTGGTCGCAATGCCGTCTCCTTCATAAAGCCGGCATATGTCTACTGGTATACTACCTGCTCGCCAAGTTCATGGAAATTTGTCAAATTGCCACCCAAATTGTCATAGCCAGCTCCAACATCTGTCCGTTTAGAATTTGCTGGACACTGAAGTGGTGCTGAAGAATATTCCTGACACAAGGCACACATGGTCCAATCAATAGTATCAGGTTTGGACTTAAGTGACCACAGGCTCTCACTGTGAAGAAGCTTACACCTCTTTGCTGACATGATGTGGGCTACAACTGCTCAGTCATACGCAAATAAACCAAAAAATTAAATAATTGGTAAAATGAATAGCTAAGCGTTTTTTATTTACTCTTTTTTTTTTAGAATAAATGATGGTGGCATTGGATTCCTTATGTCTGAAAACATGGAAAAGGCCACTTCATAATAACCTGCCAAAGATATGTGAATTAATAGATTTCGCAACTTGTGTGTTTTTTTGGATTTTTTATATAATAACTGGTTTTTTGGATTTTTGGATTTTGAATCTTGGATTTTTTACCCAATTATGGGTGTCAGGGAAAATATTCAGCTAGCCATTATATCTGAAATAATTTAGTACATAGTAATCATGATCTTTGCCAATTTTGGTGCTTTCACCATAAAAGTTACAATTTTATCACACGTCTGCCCCATTATGTTGGTGTCACACAGACTTATTTGTCTTGCAGATCACAGCAAATCTCAATTCTTAAACACCGGTGTATAAAACATAATGAGCCGAATAGTGATTGACAATTCGGCATTAAAAAAAAATCCAATTCTTAATCTGACTTGAATAATTAATGGCCAAACTATATAGCTCAGAGCACATTTGCATTCATTAAACTCGATCTTATCGTTTTTTAATTTTGCTTAATTATTCTGGTACGATATTAAAGAATTGAATATCAGTTGACAGTGTTCTGCCTTCATGTGTTCTAATTGACACGTATCTACACCATGGAGGACGCATTAATTGCTCCCCTTATCCCCTTGGCCATTTTCCTGTACAGGTAATTTTCATGTTCGTTGTCTTCCAACTAATTAAAAAAATATTTCAACTAAATTCAACTATCAGTGTTGCCTCACCTTGAGTGGTTTGATTTTCATTGCTGCTCAGAGTAGCATTTCCAGTTATCTCGTCCTTACTCTCCTGTGGATGTTAAATACCTCTTGGTATTATTAGAAAAGAGTAGAGGCTTTTTGGGTCGCTGCCATGGATTAATAATGGAGAGGAGATTTCCTTTCCCCTTTCCAATTAATATGTCAATCCTTGTGTCGTCTCAGGGATCAGGTAAGACATTAAACCAAACAGCAATCACAGCAATGGCAATTTTCTATTGTCAGAGCATTGCTGTGTATGTATGTATTGTGTATAGATATATATATATATATATATATATATACACACATATATATATATATATACACATATATATATATATATATATATATATATATATATATATATATATATATATATATATATATATATATATATATATGTATATATATATAGTAATGACTTGCGGTTGGGAGTAAAATCACATTAATCCATTTTCAGTTCACCAATCTTTAATGAGCAAACAAACAACTGCTCGACTTTTCGATCAGCAACATGGATAAACGTGCAACCACTGACCTTTCTCAAGAGTAAAGCAAAACAACTCAATACTCTCCCTTATATAAGGGAAAAGGGGTGGGGACACCGAACCACCAATCAATGCCATTCTGGAACAACTAGTGCCATTCAACGGATTAAATTGATTTACGGTTTAAATTTGAATGGCACGAGTGGCACGCACGTTGAATGGCACGAGTTGTTCCAGAATGGCATTGATTGGTGGTTCGGTGTCCCCACCCCTTTTTCCCTATATAAAGGAGGGTATAGAGTTGTCTTGCTTTACTCTTGAGAAAGGTCAGTGGATGCACGTTTATCCGTGTTGCTGATCGAAACAGCGAGCAGTTGTTTGTTTGCTCATTAAGGATTGGAGAACTAAAAATGGATTCATTTGATATATATATATATATACATATATATATATATATATATATATATATATATATATATATATATATATATATATATATTGTTACGGACGCGGCTAGGATGTTAATTGGCCGAGCGGATGACCGCTGCACCCGAACAGTTACCCCGACTAACCCGATTCCTGAACGTTGGCCAAAATCGTTGTTGTGGATATGAGAATGGTTTGTTTTTTTTGTTGTTGTGTAAATTGTTGTAAAGATCACCCTTTGTAAATGTCATGATCCTTGTAAATACCTCCGTAGTGTATAGGTCAAAGGGCGTCTCGGTAGTTATTCCATGAAACACCACATTGCAGGACCCGATAAAACCCTTGTTCAGTAGCTTATATCTTATTATGTGTCTTAGGGTAAGGGTAAGACCGTGTCTCCCATTAATTTAAATACTCCATTGCACCAAGTGAAATAAGAGTAGATCCCCTTTCATTTCATTTCAATGGCCAACTGCATTTTGGGCGGTTTTCTTCAACCACCATTGGCACGAGGCAAGGTTGGGGAAGAAAGGCGTGCCCGCCCGTCGTCATCAAGGGCGGAGCCATAGGGTCGTGCGACCAACCAGGGCCGAGGTGAGCACACCGATGGGCGTGACCTGAAGGCCGGCGGCTTAATCGCTGGAGGCGTTATAAAAGCGCGGGCGCAAGAGAGATGAGTCGAAGGAAAGAGCTGGGTCGTCAGAACAGAGCGCGTAGGGAGGTCCATGACAAGAGCTGAGTTGGTCGTCAGGGGTGGTCAGTGGTTGCGTTGAGTGGTTGCGTTGTCGGTGGAGAAAGAGTGGTTGGACCAAGAAAGAGAGAGGAGAGAACCCGTCACGCCAGACCCCCCACCAGCGCGTCGGCTCCACCAAGCAGCTCCGACCCGTGATCCCGCTCACACGACAGGCTCGGTGGCATCAGCGGCCGTCGAGGTCCAGCCCGACGTCCCGTGCGGGATCAAGCTCCAGCCAGCTCCGTGCCGTCCTCCCCCTCCAGCCACACACCTCCTTCCAGCCAATTCCTATCATCATTCCCCGTGTGAGTCGTCTTTGTTTGTTCTGTCCTGGGTAGTAATTAAGCCTGTTAGGTAAGCTAGTATTTTCCCTGTGTCTCTAAAAGCTTCTGTATATTATTTTATTATCTTTCCTTCTCCTTGGTTACTTTGAGCCTGTAAATAGTAATAAATAGTAATCGTATTTCAAACCTTTCTTTGCCTTCGTCTTCCTTTTCTTCACATCCGTGTCGTCTTAGTCTTTTCCCGATTGAATAGCGGTGGCGCGATACTGCCAACGTTTGGGTAAATCGGGTTTAGTCGGGGAACAACTGTTCGGCCGCGGTTATACCTCCGCTCGGTAAAAATAACATCCTAATCCGCGGACCGCAACAAATTGGTAATCAGGAGTTGGGATTCGAACCTGGGACTAAATTTATTTAGCCCAAATTTTGGACATCAATAGTGTTATTACAGTAACAAATTGGTGTCGGGGAGTGAGATACGGACCCGAAGCGCGCTTAACGTGCTCAAAATTACGAGCTGCTGAAAATTTGTGTTGTAAAGCAAAACCCGAATTTTGAAATCGCGCCATGGCTGGTCAAGGCGACGGGATGTCGGTGGGAGAGATAGACGGGGTAGAATCGACCCAGGACCTCGGGGAAATGTATGTGGAAGAGGGCAACAATGGCAATGTGGTTGAGGGGGTATCAGGCGCACAAAATGGCGCTCTCGCGCACGAGGTTGGGCAGCTGCGGCCGCACCCTTTGTACTACCAACGGTGGTCCAAATGCAAGCCTTCATGGTGCAATTCACCGAGATGCTGAGAATAAACGAGGAGAAATTGAGTAATAAAATTGAAGCAATAACCAACAGAATGGGTGACCGCATGCAAAAATGTGGGGAGACCATGGATCGCATGGTGGGCGAGAGGGTCCCAGGGGTGCATGAGGAGGTAACGCGGGTCGAGAAGCACTGGTTGAACGAAGCGGAGAAAAGCGCGGGTACAATGACGGGGGTAGAAATCGCGACACGGGGTTTGGAAAAGCCGGCGACCGATGAGGTAGAAGGAATTTTATTAAAGCCAACGGTCGTCGAGGTGAGTAAAGAAAAAGTGGAAGTGGGCATTGAAATTGAAGCGACCGGGGACTTAGAAAACCACTCGCGGCAGGAGGAGGTGATGGAATATGTACAAGGTCGGTGCTCAACTCATAATGACGTGCTCACTAACCAAATAAAGTTTGCAGGTTTTGGTGCAGGGAGGAAGAAGAACCCCGAAGGTGAGACGTGCTGTGTATTGTGCGGGGAGATTTTGCAGGAGGATGTTTGGCGACAAAAGAATTTTCGCGCGCTTGTGATCGAGGAGGCATCCGGGCGTTGGTGAAGGGTCCCGTGTGAGTAAAAATGGCACGCGTGTGAAAAAAAAGTGTGCGTCAAGGGGTGAGCATGTTACGAAGCGCGAGTGTGATACCGAGTGCGAGCGAGAATGCACGTCGGGGTGTACGGAGTGTGACACAGGGAGTGAGAGCAATAAAAAGTGTGCGTCAAGGGGTGAGCGTGTTACGAAGCGCGAGTGTGAAACCGAGTGCAAGCGAGAATGCACGTCGGGGTGTACGGAGTGTGACACGGAGAGTAAGGTGGTGGTGGACCGTGTGCGAGGAAGCACACCTGAGTTGGTGGTAGCGCGAGTGTGGGAGAGCCCATGTGAGCGCGTTAGTGGGTGGATGCCAGAGTGCACGCCCATGGTGAGTGTTACGGAGGACGTAACGGAGGAGAGGTGTGGACCGAGGTGTGCGCAAGAGTGTGCGCGAGAGGTGTGGTGTGTAACAGGGAGAGCGTTGGTGGAATGTACGGACGGTGTTGGAACGCCGGGTTTTGTGAGGGTGAAAGGGGTAGCATATGCGTGTGAGCATGCCGGTGAAGCATCGACGGTAACTGGATTAGCGGTTAGGGCGACGGATAGCCGATGCGAGCACTCGGGGCGCGGTGTGCTTTGTTGGATGCGAGGCCCGGCGCGGATCGAAGCTGCGTCGTTTCTCTTCGAAGCGTCGTTGCCGATTCGGGCTTGGCCCCGCCCCACACGGTCGAGTCCGGGCATTGTCGGGTGAGGCGACCGGTCCGGTTCAAGGGCGAGTGGGAGGAAGCGGAACCGTGCCCCCTCGTGGGGACGGGGTTCCGACCGGGGGAGATTGAGCCATCGGGCCCGGGACCGCAAGGTGCCGCACCGAGATGGTGCGTGGAATCTCGGCCCGACCAAACCACCTCCCTTGAACCGAAAGCCGGACGGATTCAACCTGCAGGCGACCAAACCACCCGAATTCATTGCTCGGCCTTACGAAGCCGAGTTTAATGATGTCATGACGCACCGAGGCTAGGATATAGCGGACTGTGATGATGGTGATAGTGATAGTGTTTTGATCCGAAATTTAGAAAAGTGAATAGAATTGGCAGTAATTGGAAAATTTTTGATTGGTTGGAATTTGGACGAGCAAAATTGATAGTGGGACCTCCCCGATGTGGTGGGATGGCAACTCTGTCATCCCTCACACCACAGGGGGGCAAAGGAGCACTAGATTATGGGGTTGATGGCAGTGAAAACTAGCCCGGGAGGGTTAGGATATATCGTGTGTAGGGATCTAGAGATTGACAATAGGTAACGGTAAGGTTAGGTAGCTACATTGGACAGGTAGCTGGGGACGTAGGTAGATTAGTGTGGATGATAATGACGTGGGAGCGCAATAGTTTAAAGGGACGACTGGGAAGCGCAAGTTTCAGAGGGGAGTAGTTAGATGAGATGATGCCGTGTGTTTGAGGATTGGAAGTGTATTGAGCAGGGTATGAGTAACTGATTGTGATTGTGAGGAACAGGTGTGATTGCACAGGTGTGCAACTGAACAGGTGTGTGGAGCAGTGTTTGAGTGAGTGATAGTGATGTGAGTTGTATTGACCAAATGGTCCAGGAAGGAAGGAGGGTGCAGGTGGCACCAGGTGTGATTGCACAGGTGTGCAACAACAGGTGTATGTGGTTGTGTGGAATAAATGGTATGGAGTTTATGGAGTATTGGAATGGATGGTCGTGGAGTGAGTAGGATGGAAATTGTGGAGTGGAGTGGATGGTGCGAAGGTGTGAATGGGGGAAGAGTGGACCCCCATCACGAATACCCGGGGCGGGTAGTGTAAGTGTTAGGTAGAGGGTACAGGTAAATTGTGGTTGGATATTGGCATCTGTGGTGCGGGTGGAAGAATGATGTTTGGATGGGTGCATTAGTGTTGTGGAAATGGCTGGGCGTGTAGCCTGTTAGTGTGTGTAGTTGGTTTGGGCACTCCACCACTGTGAGGATGTCAGCCAGGTGAGGCCGCAGGTGGGCTCTGGGAGCCGGTAGTTGTTGTGGATGGGGCCCGAGGATCCGGAGGACGGACCCGGGTAGCCCAGTGCCAGAGGGCACCGAGTGGGGTGACAGAGCCAGGAGGGGCCTTCCCCAGTTAGTTAGGTTAGGGTGAGGAGCTAGGTAAGCTTGGGTGGCAACTGCAGTGGTGGAGGTGTGCAGGTGGGTAGACCTACTGGGAGAGCTACACGTCACAGCCCAGAAATTGTGCAAGGGCACCGGGAGATGAATCGGGGGAGTGAGACCCCAAATTGAAGAAGCACCACAGTTTGGTCAATGGGAATTGGTTTTTAGAACCCATAGTGTAAGTTGGCCAATGGATTGGCAGGGAAAGACCCCGGGTAGAGTAAAGAGTGTTAAAGTCATTTAGAGGGTAGATAGGATGAAGGATCTCCTCGCACCATCTGCATCCACTCACCTGAGATGATGTACCTCCACACCATGCCAGGTGGTTTTGATTATTTTTATGATGCAGATGTTTGGAATGTGAGACGCATCATGACGTGGGTGTGACATTGTGCTTTGTGTTCCATCTCTTCCTCCTTATGAGGATTGATGACGAATTGGGTGATGGCAAATTTTGGTTAGAGGGATTGTGGTGACGAATTTGATAAGGGAAATATGGGGAGATGTGACAGTAGCGACGAATTTGTAAAGGTGTAGATTTTGTAAATATGGGGTAAGGGCAAGGGTAGAGTAGGTGACAGGGGGGTGACGTACGGTAGGGACGAGCTTTCTCACTTCGCCCTCCGTACGCATTTCGCCTTGCATTGCCTTGTTTGATGTGTACCCTTGTGACCTTACCCCTCGCTCATTTGTCTTCCCCCTTTTGTCTCCCACATGACCTGTGCACCATTGGGCACCGAGGGGAGCGTGCGTGAGTCCGCCATTGTGTGCCCGGAACTCCCAGAACCAGCTGTCTGCATCGATGCACCACATGATGGACCACATGTCTGTGGCCGAGCACCACTGATGGACCCCATGGGTTGGGGCATGGCCCCTCTGCTGGAACCGGCCATGAGGGCCCGAAATCTTGCTGGCGGACCTTGGCCACAGGGCACCGATGCCCCACAGGTGAACCACAGTAGTCGGCCCTGTGGGCCATAAATAAAGAAAAATAAAACGGACACGTTAGGTGCATTTTATTATCACAAATAGGCCACCAGCAAAGAAAAGACAACATCTGGAAGAACAAATAATAATAGCCAGCAGAGGGAGCCGAAGAGCAAGAGATCACCTGCAGGGTTAGGGGTTGTTGTTTTTATTTTCATTGAACAATGGTGACTGCACCGATTGGTGCTTGAGGGTGTGTTGGTGCGTTTTGGGTGCTTTCATGGTGCATTGATGCAGAGCAGACTGTCTCCCCCCCAGAAAGAACAATTACAGGTCCTGGGTTAGTTTTGTAAATAAAAGTAGCGTCAATTGTAAATAATGCTTCCCACCGTCAGTGTATAGTTTGAAGACCAATTCCGCAATTCGGTTAACTGTGGGCGTAAGTCTGTTAGGCAGGGTGCAATGGAGCAGCGGGACACATTTATTTATGTTTTAAAACTGTCGCACTCAGGGTCAGGTTAAAAGTAGAGGGAACTACACCTACGTGTCACACTAAATTTAAGTTGTAGGCCCGGGACGTGCCTAAGAGGAGGAGGGTGCAGTGTTGTGGATATGAGAATGGTTTGTTTTTTTTGTTGTTGTGTAAATTGTTGTAAAGATCACCCTTTGTAAATGTCATGATCCTTGTAAATACCTCCGTGGTGTAAAGGTCAAAGGGCGTCTCGGTAGTTATTCCATGAAACACCACATTGCAGGACCCAATAAAACCCTTGTTCAGTAGCTTATATCTTATTATGTGTCTTAGGGTAAGGCCGTGTCTCCCATTAATTTAAATACTCCATTGCACCAAGTGAAATAAGAGCAGATCCCCTTTCATTTCATTTCAATGGCCAACTGCATTTTGGGCGGTTTTCTTCAACCACCATTGGCCACGAGGCAAGGTTGGGGAAGAAAAGCGTGCCCGCCCGTCGTCATCAAGGGCGGAGCCATAGGGTCGCGCGACCAACCAGGGCCGAAGTGAGCACACCGATGGGCGTGACCTGAAGGCCGGCGGCTTAATCGCTGGAGGCGTTATAAAAGCGCGGGCGCAAGAGAGATGAGTCGAAGGAAAGAGCTGGGTCGTCAGAACAGAGCGCGTAGAGAGGTCCATGACAAGAGCTGAGTTGGTCGTCAGGGGTGGTCAGTGGTTGCATTGAGTTGTCGGTGGAGAAAGAGTGGTTGGACCAAGAAAGAGAGTTGAGAACCCGTCACGCCAGACCCCCCACCAGCGCGTCGGCTCCACCAAGCAGCTCCGACCCGTGATCCCGCGCACACGACAGGCTCGGTGGCATCAGCGCCGTCAAGGTCCAGCCCGACGTCCCGTGCGGGATCAAGCTCCAGCCAGCTCCGTGCCGTCCTCCCCCTCCAGCCACACACCTCCTTCCAGCCAATTCCTATCATCATTCCCCGTGTGAGTCGTCTTTGTTTGTTCTGTCCTGGGTAGTAATTAAGCCTGTTAGGTAAGCTAGTATTTTCCCTGTGTCTCTAAAAGCTTCTGTATATTATTTTATTATCTTTCCTTCTCCTTGGTTACTTTGAGCCTGTAAATAGTAATAAATAGTAATCGTATTTCAAACCTTTCTTTGCCTTCGTCTTCCTTTTCTTCACATCCGTGTCGTCTTAGTCTTTTCCCGATTGAATAGCGGTGGCGCGATACTGCCAACGTTTGGGTAAATCGGGTTTAGTCGGGGAACAACTGTTCGGCCGCGGTTATACCTCCGCTCGGTAAAAATAACATCCTAATCCGCGGACCGCAACAAATTGGTAATCAGGAGTTGGGATTCGAACCTGGGACTAAATTTATTTAGCCCAAATTTTGGACATCAATAGTGTTATTACAGTAACAAATTGGTGTCGGGGAGTGAGATACGGACCCGAAGCGCGCTTAACGTGCTCAAAATTACGAGCTGCTGAAAATTTGTGTTGTAAAGCAAAACCCGAATTTTGAAATCGCGCCATGGCTGGTCAAGGCGACGGGATGTCGGTGGGAGAGATAGACGGGGTAGAATCGACCCAGGACCTCGGGGAAATGTATGTGGAAGAGGGCAACAATGGCAATGTGGTTGAGGGGGTATCAGGCGCACAAAATGGCGCTCTCGCGCACGAGGTTGGGCAGCTGCGGCCGCACCCTTTGTACTACCAACGGTGGTCCAAATGCAAGCCTTCATGGTGCAATTCACCGAGATGCTGAGAATAAACGAGGAGAAATTGAGTAATAAAATTGAAGCAATAACCAACAGAATGGGTGACCGCATGCAAAAATGTGGGGAGACCATGGATCGCATGGTGGGCGAGAGGGTCCCAGGGGTGCATGAGGAGGTAACGCGGGTCGAGAAGCACTGGTTGAACGAAGCGGAGAAAAGCGCGGGTACAATGACGGGGGTAGAAATCGCGACACGGGGTTTGGAAAAGCCGGCGACCGATGAGGTAGAAGGAATTTTATTAAAGCCAACGGTCGTCGAGGTGAGTAAAGAAAAAGTGGAAGTGGGCATTGAAATTGAAGCGACCGGGGACTTAGAAAACCACTCGCGGCAGGAGGAGGTGATGGAATATGTACAAGGTCGGTGCTCAACTCATAATGACGTGCTCACTAACCAAATAAAGTTTGCAGGTTTTGGTGCAGGGAGGAAGAAGAACCCCGAAGGTGAGACGTGCTGTGTATTGTGCGGGGAGATTTTGCAGGAGGATGTTTGGCGACAAAAGAATTTTCGCGCGCTTGTGATCGAGGAGGCATCCGGGCGTTGGTGAAGGGTCCCGTGTGAGTAAAAATGGCACGCGTGTGAAAAAAAAGTGTGCGTCAAGGGGTGAGCATGTTACGAAGCGCGAGTGTGATACCGAGTGCGAGCGAGAATGCACGTCGGGGTGTACGGAGTGTGACACAGGGAGTGAGAGCAATAAAAAGTGTGCGTCAAGGGGTGAGCGTGTTACGAAGCGCGAGTGTGAAACCGAGTGCAAGCGAGAATGCACGTCGGGGTGTACGGAGTGTGACACGGAGAGTAAGGTGGTGGTGGACCGTGTGCGAGGAAGCACACCTGAGTTGGTGGTAGCGCGAGTGTGGGAGAGCCCATGTGAGCGCGTTAGTGGGTGGATGCCAGAGTGCACGCCCATGGTGAGTGTTACGGAGGACGTAACGGAGGAGAGGTGTGGACCGAGGTGTGCGCAAGAGTGTGCGCGAGAGGTGTGGTGTGTAACAGGGAGAGCGTTGGTGGAATGTACGGACGGTGTTGGAACGCCGGGTTTTGTGAGGGTGAAAGGGGTAGCATATGCGTGTGAGCATGCCGGTGAAGCATCGACGGTAACTGGATTAGCGGTTAGGGCGACGGATAGCCGATGCGAGCACTCGGGGCGCGGTGTGCTTTGTTGGATGCGAGGCCCGGCGCGGATCGAAGCTGCGTCGTTTCTCTTCGAAGCGTCGTTGCCGATTCGGGCTTGGCCCCGCCCCACACGGTCGAGTCCGGGCATTGTCGGGTGAGGCGACCGGTCCGGTTCAAGGGCGAGTGGGAGGAAGCGGAACGGTGCCCCCTCGTGGGGACGGGGTTCCGACCGGGGGAGATTGAGCCATCGGGCCCGGGACCGCAAGGTGCCGCACCGAGATGGTGCGTGGAATCTCGGCCCGACCAAACCACCTCCCTTGAACCGAAAGCCGGACGGATTCAACCTGCAGGCGACCAAACCACCCGAATTCATTGCTCGGCCTTACGAAGCCGAGTTTAATGATGTCATGACGCACCGAGGCTAGGATATAGCGGACTGTGATGATGGTGATAGTGATAGTGTTTTGATCCGAAATTTAGAAAAGTGAATAGAATTGGCAGTAATTGGAAAATTTTTGATTGGTTGGAATTTGGACGAGCAAAATTGATAGTGGGACCTCCCCGATGTGGTGGGATGGCAACTCTGTCATCCCTCACACCACAGGGGGGCAAAGGAGCACTCGATTATGGGGTTGATGGCAGTGAAAACTAGCCCGGGAGGGTTAGGATATATCGTGTGTAGGGATCTAGAGATTGACAATAGGTAACGGTAAGGTTAGGTAGCTACATTGGACAGGTAGCTGGGGACGTAGGTAGATTAGTGTGGATGATAATGACGTGGGAGCGCAATAGTTTAAAGGGACGACTGGGAAGCGCAAGTTTCAGAGGGGAGTAGTTAGATGAGATGATGCCGTGTGTTTGAGGATTGGAAGTGTATTGAGCAGGGTATGAGTAACTGATTGTGATTGTGAGGAACAGGTGTGATTGCACAGGTGTGCAACTGAACAGGTGTGTGGAGCAGTGTTTGAGTGAGTGATAGTGATGTGAGTTGTATTGACCAAATGGTCCAGGAAGGAAGGAGGGTGCAGGTGGCACCAGGTGTGATTGCACAGGTGTGCAACAACAGGTGTATGTGGTTGTGTGGAATAAATGGTATGGAGTTTATGGAGTATTGGAATGGATGGTCGTGGAGTGAGTAGGATGGAAATTGTGGAGTGGAGTGGATGGTGCGAAGGTGTGAATGGGGGAAGAGTGGACCCCCATCACGAATACCCGGGGCGGGTAGTGTAAGTGTTAGGTAGAGGGTACAGGTAAATTGTGGTTGGATATTGGCATCTGTGGTGCGGGTGGAAGAATGATGTTTGGATGGGTGCATTAGTGTTGTGGAAATGGCTGGGCGTGTAGCCTGTTAGTGTGTGTAGTTGGTTTGGGCACTCCACCACTGTGAGGATGTCAGCCAGGTGAGGCCGCAGGTGGGCTCTGGGAGCCGGTAGTTGTTGTGGATGGGGCCCGAGGATCCGGAGGACGGACCCGGGTAGCCCAGTGCCAGAGGGCACCGAGTGGGGTGACAGAGCCAGGAGGGGCCTTCCCCAGTTAGTTAGGTTAGGGTGAGGAGCTAGGTAAGCTTGGGTGGCAACTGCAGTGGTGGAGGTGTGCAGGTGGGTAGACCTACTGGGAGAGCTACACGTCACAGCCCAGAAATTGTGCAAGGGCACCGGGAGATGAATCGGGGGAGTGAGACCCCAAATTGAAGAAGCACCACAGTTTGGTCAATGGGAATTGGTTTTTAGAACCCATAGTGTAAGTTGGCCAATGGATTGGCAGGGAAAGACCCCGGGTAGAGTAAAGAGTGTTAAAGTCATTTAGAGGGTAGATAGGATGAAGGATCTCCTCGCACCATCTGCATCCACTCACCTGAGATGATGTACCTCCACACCATGCCAGGTGGTTTTGATTATTTTTATGATGCAGATGTTTGGAATGTGAGACGCATCATGACGTGGGTGTGACATTGTGCTTTGTGTTCCATCTCTTCCTCCTTATGAGGATTGATGACGAATTGGGTGATGGCAAATTTTGGTTAGAGGGATTGTGGTGACGAATTTGATAAGGGAAATATGGGGAGATGTGACAGTAGCGACGAATTTGTAAAGGTGTAGATTTTGTAAATATGGGGTAAGGGCAAGGGTAGAGTAGGTGACAGGGGGGTGACGTACGGTAGGGACGAGCTTTCTCACTTCGCCCTCCGTACGCATTTCGCCTTGCATTGCCTTGTTTGATGTGTACCCTTGTGACCTTACCCCTCGCTCATTTGTCTTCCCCCTTTTGTCTCCCACATGACCTGTGCACCATTGGGCGCCGAGGGGAGCGTGCGTGAGTCCGCCATTGTGTGCCCGGAACTCCCAGAACCAGCTGTCTGCATCGATGCACCACATGATGGACCACATGTCTGTGGCCGAGCACCACTGATGGACCCCATGGGTTGGGGCATGGCCCCTCTGCTGGAACCGGCCATGAGGGCCCGAAATCTTGCTGGCGGACCTTGGCCACAGGGCACCGATGCCCCACAGGTGAACCACAGTAGTCGGCCCTGTGGGCCATAAATAAAGAAAAATAAAACGGACACGTTAGGTGCATTTTATTATCACAAATAGGCCACCAGCAAAGAAAAGACAACATCTGGAAGAACAAATAATAATAGCCAGCAGAGGGAGCCGAAGAGCAAGAGATCACCTGCAGGGTTAGGGGTTGTTGTTTTTATTTTCATTGAACAATGGTGACTGCACCGATTGGTGCTTGAGGGTGTGTTGGTGCGTTTTGGGTGCTTTCATGGTGCATTGATGCAGAGCAGACTGTCTCCCCCCCAGAAAGAACAATTACAGGTCCTGGGTTAGTTTTGTAAATAAAAGTAGCGTCAATTGTAAATAATGCTTCCCACCGTCAGTGTATAGTTTGAAGACCAATTCCGCAATTCGGTTAACTGTGGGCGTAAGTCTGTTAGGCAGGGTGCAATGGAGCAGCGGGACACATTTATTTATGTTTTAAAACTGTCGCACTCAGGGTCAGGTTAAAAGTAGAGGGAACTACACCTACGTGTCACACTAAATTTAAGTTGTAGGCCCGGGACGTGCCTAAGAGGAGGAGGGTGCAGTGTTGTGGATATGAGAATGGTTTGTTTTTTTTGTTGTTGTGTAAATTGTTGTAAAGATCACCCTTTGTAAATGTCATGATCCTTGTAAATACCTCCGTGGTGTAAAGGTCAAAGGGCGTCTCGGTAGTTATTCCATGAAACACCACATTGCAGGACCCAATAAAACCCTTGTTCAGTAGCTTATATCTTATTATGTGTCTTAGGGTAAGGCCGTGTCTCCCATTAATTTAAATACTCCATTGCACCAAGTGAAATAAGAGCAGATCCCCTTTCATTTCATTTCAATGGCCAACTGCATTTTGGGCGGTTTTCTTCAACCACCATTGGCCACGAGGCAAGGTTGGGGAAGAAAGGCGTGCCTGCCCGTCGTCATCAAGGGCGGAGCCATAGGGTCGCGCGACCAACCAGGGCCGAAGTGAGCACACCGATGGGCGTGACCTGAAGGCCGGCGGCTTAATCGCTGGAGGCGTTATAAAAGCGCGGGCGCAAGAGAGATGAGTCGAAGGAAAGAGCTGGGTCGTCAGAACAGAGCGCGTAGAGAGGTCCATGACAAGAGCTGAGTTGGTCGTCAGGGGTGGTCAGTGGTTGCATTGAGTTGTCGGTGGAGAAAGAGTGGTTGGACCAAGAAAGAGAGTTGAGAACCCGTCACGCCAGACCCCCCACCAGCGCGTCGGCTCCACCAAGCAGCTCCGACCCGTGATCCCGCGCACACGACAGGCTCGGTGGCATCAGCGCCGTCAAGGTCCAGCCCGACGTCCCGTGCGGGATCAAGCTCCAGCCAGCTCCGTGCCGTCCTCCCCCTCCAGCCACACACCTCCTTCCAGCCAATTCCTATCATCATTCCCCGTGTGAGTCGTCTTTGTTTGTTCTGTCCTGGGTAGTAATTAAGCCTGTTAGGTAAGCTAGTATTTTCCCTGTGTCTCTAAAAGCTTCTGTATATTATTTTATTATCTTTCCTTCTCCTTGGTTACTTTGAGCCTGTAAATAGTAATAAATAGTAATCGTATTTCAAACCTTTCTTTGCCTTCGTCTTCCTTTTCTTCACATCCGTGTCATCTTAGTCTTTTCCCGATTGAATAGCGGTGGCGCGATACGGCCAACGTTTGGGTAAATCGGGTTTAGTCGGGGAACAACTGTTCGGCCGCGGTTATACCTCAGCTCGGTAAAAATAACATCCTAATCCGCGGACCGCAACAATATATATATATATATATATATATATATATATATATATATATATATATATATATTGTTACGGATGCGGCTAGGATGTTAATTGGCCGAGCGGATGGCCGCTGCACCCGAACAGTTACCCCGACTAACCCGATTCCTGAACGTTGGCCAAAATCGCGCCACAGATATTCAATATGGGAAAAGACAAAGACGACGCGGATGTGAAGAAGAAGAAGGAGACAAAAAGGTTTGAAATACAATTATTATTTATTACTATTTACAGGACCAAAAGAAACCAAGGAAGAAGGAAAGATAATAAAATAAAGACAGAAGGAATCAAGGAGACACAGTGAAAATTCTAGCTTAACTAAACAGGCTTAACTTATACCCCAGGACAAGACACACAGAACAAACTCACGTACACAAGAAGGATGGAATGGCAGGGATGGTTTGGGACGGCAGAGGAGGGTCCAGGCAGATGGTAGGCGTCGAGGTCCGGCTCCAAGCGCGCGCTCGGATCCACGCTTTGGGGTCGAGGCGAAAACCCGGCAAACACAGCCTCGCATCTCACCGACTGGCAATAGGGCCTAGAGGGTATCGGCCTATTGCCGCAATGCAGGCACCCCCTCACGTTTCTCTCTCTCTCAGTCTTGCTCAATGGTTCGCTCTCCGTGCTGCTGTGGGGACGTCGTGTGCTTTTTCAGGACTCATCTGCCGTTGCGTGATCTTCGCACGCATATCTCATCTTCAAGCGCCGGTGTGACACGCCCTCCTCAGTTTCGGTACCGCCCTCCCCCCGTGCTCTGTGACCTTATATGGCAATGCCACGGGCTTGCCTCCTTATTTGGACATGGCGCCGAACGGCGCGCCCCTCGTGGCGAGCTACGGGCTTGTTCCCTTATTTGGGCATGGGGCTGAACAGCCCCGCCCCTCGTGGCGCGCCGTGGGCTTGCCTCTTCCCGGCGACCCCGCCCCTCCTGTTCACACAGAGCACGGAGCACATGGCAATGGCGGCGAATGCAGTTGGCAATCGAGGCTTTGTGAATGGGGCTTTGGGAATGAATTGGGATCTATCTATTTGAATTCGGTGCAATGGAGTGTCAATTAATGGAAAATAAATCCTTAGCCTACTACACAGAATAAGGAAATAACTGTCAACAAGGGGGAAATCTATGATTGGCTAACGTGAGTGCTTATGAAATAACTACGGAACGACCTTTGACCTTTATACACAGACTGGAGGCAGGAGGGTCCAGAATAAAGCAATAAAAAAAACACAATCCTCATATCCACAACAATATATATATATATATATATATATATATATATATATATATATATATATATATATATATATATATATATATATATATATATATTGTTACGGAACCCAACGTCGGCCTATGGTTCCCCTTCGAGGGGGGATTAAGCCCCTCGTCTGTTAAGGACCGACGTGGTCCCGGGGGTATGACGCCACGCCCGGTCGGCGCTGGATAGGGTTTTAGGCCCACAAGTCCTATGACCTAAATACCAGCGCTTCCCGGTACGCCAAGGAACACCCCCCGCTCACGGCCGCAGCGTAATGGATGTTGCGCCGAGTGAAGCGAACCGCGGCGTGAGCCGTTTACCAAGACTAGACCCGATCCTGAAACGTTGGCCAAATCGTGCCACAGATATTCAATGAGGGAAAAGACAAAGACGACACGGATGTGAAGAAGAGGAAGACGAAGGCAAAAAGGTTTGAAATACGATTATTATTTATTACTATTTACAGGACCAAAAGAAACCAAGGAAGAAGGAAAGATAATAAAATAAAGACAGAAGGAATCAAGGAGACACAGTGAAAATTCTAGCTTAACTAAACAGGCTTAACTTATACCCCAGGACAAGACACACAGAACAAACTCACGTACACAAGAAGGATGGAATGGCAGGGATGGTTTGGGACGGCAGAGGAGGGTCCAGGCAGATGGTAGGCGTCGAGGTCCGGCTCCAAGCGCGCGCTCCGATCCACGCTTTGGGGTCGAGGCGAAAACCCGGCAAACACAGCCCCGCGGCTCACCGACCGGCAATAGGGCCTAGAGGGTATCGGCCTATTGCCGCAATACAGGCACCCCCTCACATTTCTCTCTCTCAGTCTTGCTCAATGGTTCGCTCTCCGTGCTGCCGTGGGGACGTCGTGTGCTTTTTTAGGACTCATCTGCCATTGCGCGATCTTCGCACGCATATCTCATCCTCAAGCGCCGGTGTGACACGCCCTCTTCGGTTTCGGTACCGCCCTCCCCCCGTGCTCTGTGACCTTATATGGCAATGCCACGGGCTTGCCTCCTTTTTGGACATGGTGCCGAACGGCGCGCCCCTCGTGGCGAGCTACGGGCTTGTTCCCTTATTTGGGCATGGGGCTGAACAGCCCCGCCCCTCGTGGCGTGCCCTGGGCTTGCCTCTTCCCGGTGACCCCGCCCCTCCTGTTCAAACAGAGCATGGAGCACATGGCAATAGCGGCGAATGCAGTTGGCAATCGAGGAAAGGGGAATGTGCAGGGAATCTACCTTATTTCACTTGGTGCAATGGAGAATGTCAACTAGTGGGAACGGAGCCTTAACCTAATACACAGAATAAGGAAATAACTGTCAACAAGGAGGAAATCTATTATTGGCTACGTGGGTGCTTGTGAAATAACTACGGGCACGACCTTTGACCTTTATACAACAACAAATGGAGGACGGAGGGTGATATTTTACCACAACCTTTTACAACAACATTTTACCACAAAAAAAAAACACCATTCTCATATCCACAACAATATATAATATATATAATTTTATATGTAATTTATATATATATATATATATATATATATATATATATATATATATATATAATATATATATATATATATATATACAGTATTGTGGCGGACACGAAAGCCCACTGGCGTGGTGACATCATTCCGCGCACCAAGTGGGCGGCGGCCACGCCCCAGGGGTAGGCGTGGCCTGAGGATATACACGGGGCGCGCAGCCCGGAGCACGCTAGTGTTACAGTGAGCTCCTCAAATAAAGACGCTTATAAGTTACCGCTTGTCCGCTTCCTCCTTGCTCGCAAGCAGCGCGCGTAACGCCGCGCTTTACTGGTGACCCTCGACGTTGGATCTGCCGGAGCGATCCTTCCACACACGACGCCATTGCCAGGGCCAACAACGCAATGTCGATTAAACTTCCCGAATTTTGTGAGGCCCAGGCCGAAGTCTGGTTCGTCCAAGCCGAAGCCCAATTTCAGCTTCGGCGCCTCACCGGTGACGACACGCGCTACTGCCACGTCGTCGCCTCCCTCGGGCCCGGCACGGCCGCTCGAGTTGTGTCCGTCCTTCGCCACCCAACGGATGGCCACTAGTACGAGGCACTCAAGCAGCTACTCCTAGCCACGTTCGGCCTCACGGACGATGCACGGGCCGACCACCTCCTGGATCTCCCCGAGCTCGGCGACACGCGCCCGTCAGTCCGAATGGACCATATGCTGTCACTGTTGGGCGACGAAGCCCCCGGTTCTCTATTCCGGGCGCTTTTCCGTCGCCAACTTCCAGCGCAGGTTCGCCTCGCGTTGGCCGGGACCGTGCTAACGGAACCCCGAGCATTGGCAGCCGAGGCGGACAGGTACTTCGCGGCTTTGGACACGGGGGCGAGAGCCGGTGCGGCCGTCATGGACCTCGAGGCTGATGCTGCTGATGATGCTGATCCACAGCATCAGCTTACACAACATACGCAGCATGCTGATACGCACCTCGTGACCACCGCCGCGGTGAAAACCGCCACCGCGGGAAAACCCGCCAACTCCACCGGCCTGGCGGAGCCAGCCGCACTCCTCCAGCTCCACCACCTGGTGCTGGTTCCACGCCAAGTTCGGCCACGAGGCTCGGCAGTGTCATCCGCCATGCTCCTTCAACAGGTCGGGAAACGCCCGGGCCGGCGCTCAATAGTGGCGATGAGCGCCGGCCGTTCGAACAGCCTGCTGTTCATAACGGACACCTTATCCGGGCGCCGTTACCTGTGCGACACAGGAGCGCAGGTGAGTGTCGTTCCTGCCGGTACGTCGGACAAGCACGCCACGGGCGGGGGCCCTGCACTGCTTGCCGCGAACGGGACGCCCGTCCGTACGTACGGAAAACGCTGCCTCTCTCTGCGGTTCGGAGGGCAGGTTTTCCGATGGACGTTCGTCACCGCCGATGTGCCCATGGCACTGCTTGGCGCGGACTTCCTGTGCGCTAATGGGCTCCTGGTCGACGTAAAGTGCAGACGTCTTGTCCAGGCCGAGACGTTCAGCTCGCTCGCTTGTGCGTTGCCCAGCTCGTCGAGCAGCTCAACGAGCGGCTCGCCAAGCGGCTTGCCAAGCGTCTTGCCGAACGGTTCGGTTCTGGCCACGTTGATCTGTACGCTTCCGGCAGCGGACGAATTCACCCGCCTCCTCGCCGGCTTCCCAGCCCTCACGCGGCCCACCTTCTCGGCGGGGGCCGTCAAGCACGGGGTGGCCCATCACATCCCCACCGTCCGGCCACCGGTCTACGCCCGGGCACGCCGCCTCGAGCCGACGAAGCTGGCGGTGGCAAAAGCGGGGTTCGCTACCCTGGAGCGACTCGGCATCGTTCGGCGCTCGGAGAGTGCTTGGGCGTCGCCGCTGCACATCGTGCCGAAGCCCGGCGGGGGATGGCGACCGTGCGGGGACTATCGCCGTCTCAATGACGCCACCACTCCCGACCGCTACCCCGTCCCCCACATTCAGGACTTTTCCGCCCGTTTGGCGGGCATGTCCTTCTTCTCGAAGGTGGACCTCATACGCGGCTACCATCAGGTCCCTGTCAGTCCGGAGGACGTCCCGAAGACGGCAGTCATCACGCCATTCGGACTCTTCGAGTTCCTGCGGATGCCCTTCGGTCTGAAGAATGTGGCTCAGGCGTTCCAGCGACTGATGGACAGCGTCCTGCGCGACATGGATTTTGTCTACGTCTACCTGGACGATATCCTCGTCGCCAGTGCGTCTCGCGAAGAGCACCTACGCCACCTCCGCACGCTCTTCGAATGCCTGGGCCAGCATGGCCTGTTTGTGAAGCCCGCAAAGTGCCGGTTCGGCGTCGCCGTAATCGATTTTCTGGGGCACCGTGTCACCAGGCAAGGAGCCGTCCCCCTGCCGGCCAAGGTGGAGGCGGTGAAGGGGTTTCCGCGCCCCCGCACGATCAGAGGGCTGCCGGAGTTCCTGGGCATGGTGAACTTTTACCATCGGTTCCTGCCCCATATCGCCCAGCTCCTGCGCCCCCTGCACTAAGCTCTCCGAGGTAAGCCGGGCAAAGGTGACGTTACCTGGACTGAGCAGATGGACACGGCATTCACGGGCGCGAAGCTCACCTTGGCTAACGCCACCATGCTCGCGCACCCGGCACCCGATGCACCGATCGCCCTCACCACCGACGCCTCGGACTACGCGGTGGGCGCGGTGCACGAGAAATGGGTGCATGCAGCTTGGCAACCGCTGGCATTCTTTAGCCGGCAGCTTCGCCCACCCGAACGCCGTTACAGTACCTTCGACCGCGAGTTGCTCGGGCTTCACTTGGCGGTCAGGCACTTCCGCCATCTGCTCGAGGGCCGTGCGTTCACGGCCTTCGTCGACCACAAGCCGCTGATCTTCGCGATGGGCAAGGTCACCGAGCCGTGGTCGGCCCGGCAGCAGCGTCACCTCTCGGCCGTGTCCGAGTACACGACGGACATCCGGCACGTCGCGGGGAAGGACAACCCGGTGGCGGATTGCCTTTCCCGGGCCGTCGCCCACGCAGTCCACCTCGGCATCGACTATGCCCGGATGGCAGCGGACCAGGCCGCTGACCCCGACGTCCAGGCCTTGCGGACCACCATCACGGGCCTCTGTGTCACCAAGGTGCCGTTCGACGGCGCGGGCGCGGCCCTCTTGTGCGACGTCTCCCTCGGGGGGCCTCGGCCCATCGTGCCCGCGGGCTGGCAGCGCCAGGTGTTTGACGCCATCCACGGCCTGTCCCACCCGGGCGCGAGGGCCTCCCAAAGGTTGATCGCCAACAAGTTCGTCTGTCATGGCCTCCGGAAGGCCGTCCGCGGCTGGGCTAGGACGTCCCTCGCGTGCCAGCACGCCAAGGTGCACCGGCACACCCAGGCCCCGTTGGCCCCGTTCACGGTGCCAGAACGCCGGTTTGACCACGTCAACGTGGACCTGGTGGGACCTCTGCCCCCCTCGCGGGGTTTCACCCACGTCCTCACCATGGTGGACCGCACCACCCGGTGGCCGGAGGCCGTGCCCTTGGCGTCGCCGACGGCGGCGGACGTCGCGCAGGCTTTCATCGCCACCTGGGTCGCCTGGTTTGGCGCCCCCTCAGACATCTCGTCCGACCGCGGCCCCCAGTTCACCTCGGAGCTCTGGGGGGTGGTCGCGCAGGGGCTCGGGGTCCGGCTGCACCGAACCACGGCCTACCACCCCCAGGCTAACGGCCTGTGTGAGCGATTTCACGGCTCATTGAAGGCCGCGCTCCGGGCCACCCTCCGCGACGGCGACTGGGTCGACAGGCTCCCCTGGGTCCTGCTGGGCCTCCAGACGGCGCCCAAGGAGGACCTGCGTGCATCCGCGGTGGAGGTGGTCTTCGGGCAACCGCTGCGGGTGCCGGGCGAGTTCCTCCCCGACTCCACGGCACCATGGTCTGCAGCACAGCAGCGCTCCGCTCTGCAAGAGACCGCCCAGAGGTTCGCCCCGTTGCCAACGGCATGCCATGGGCACCCACCGACGCACGTCGCCCCGGAGCTTCGCACGGCGGAGTACGTCTTCGTCCGCCACGATGCCCACCGGACACCACTGCGGCCCCCGTACGACGTGCCTTTCCGCGTGCTGGAGACCGGGGCGAAGCACTTCACCCTGGACATCGGCGGTACTCCTGACCGCGTTTCTGTAGACCGCCTCAAGCCGGCCCACCTCGACGTGGACCATCCACCGCCAGTGGCCCGACCCCCGCGTCGGGGCCGCCCCCCTGTGGGCGGACCCCCGGCACCGCCCAGCCCCGCCGCCCCCCGGTCCTGCCCCCATCCCAGGGGCAGCCAGGGGCATCCCACCTGGCATCCCTGCACCCCGGACGCCGCCGATCGCCAGGGGGCGCTTTGGCCGGGTCATCCGTTTGCCCCGCAAACTGGCCCTCCAGGTGCACGGGAATTCTGGGGGGGCGCGTGTGGCGGACACGAAAGCCCACTGGCGTGGTGACATCATTCCGTGCACCAAGTGGGCGGCGGCCACCCCCGAGGGGTAGGCGTGGCCTGAGGATATACACGGGGCGCGCAGCCCGGAGCACGCTAGTGTTACAGTGAGCTCCTCAAATAAAGACGCTTATAAATTACCGCTTGTCCGCTTCCTCCTTGCTCGCAAGCAGCGCGCGTAACGCCGCGCTTTAGTATATATATATATATATATATATATATATATATATATATATATATATATATATATATATATATATATATATATATATATATATATATACAGACTTGGCATTTAATATGGAATATTTTATTTGTGGGGGTGAACTTACTTTTCAAGATGTCTTAGAACCAAAAGTTCATTGGAATTATGATGAAATTATTCTAGATTTTGTTAATGTGACCTTCAAAAGAAACAAAAACCACATTTGACATTTCGAAACAAATAAATTGATCCTTGAAAGTGATGTAAACTGATATCGAACTCAATTCATGGACAGTACTGTGTTAAACTTCTGTACGTTTTCCATAAGTATCTCTTTATTTTGCACATTAGCCAAATTTTTTTTAAACAAAAACCAAAGTTAAATTACGACTGGGATTACGGACAGTAAAATTACAGTTCAGTACTTCGTGTAACCCCCACGAGCATTGAGGAGAGCAAGTACACGTTGAGGCATGCTGTTCACGAGATTTGCCAAGGTTTGGACAGGAATTGCTTGCCATGCAGTGACAATAGCCTGCTGCAATTCACGCACAGAGGTCGGCTGCTGGTCCAAGTGGTCGATTTGACGCGTTAATTCTGCCCACAAGTTCTCTATCGGATTCATATCCGGGGACATGGCAGGCCACTCCATATGCTCTACACCACGGTCAGCCAGAAAGTGTTGGATCATGCGAGCACGATGAGGCCATGCATTGTCATCTTGGAAGACAAATAATAATAATAATAATTCATTTATTTTGTATAGCGCTTTTCCAGAAGCCCAAAGGCGCTTTGACAGAGTGGCAAACATAATGCATAACAATACATGAAAACAACAATTGCAAAAAGACAAGAATCAATAGGGAAATATTTAAAGCAAAAGGAGGGAGAAGGAGAAGAGATAGTCAGGGGTTAAATGCTGTGGGTTGAATGTTGAATGCAGTGTTGAACAGGTGGGTCTTTAGTGATGTTTTGAATGTGGTGAGTGAGGAGGAGTCTCTGATGGTGTGAGGTAGTGAGTTCCAGAGGGTGGGAGCAGCGATGGAGAAGGCCCTGTCCCCCCAGGATCTGAATTTGGTCCGGATGGAGGGGGTCAGGAGGTTGGTACCAGCAGAGCGGAGGTTGTGGGTGGGAGTGTGTCTGGAGAGGAGGTCAGCCAGGTAGGATGGGGCCAGGTTATGGAGGGCTTTGTATGTCAAGAGGAGGATTTTGTACTGGATTCTCTGGGGGATGGGGAGCCAGTGAAGCTTGTAAAGGACGGGGGTGATGTGGTCGCGGGTCCGGGAATGGGTGAGTAGACGGGCAGCGGAGTTCTGAATGTATTGGAGTTTATTGGTGATTTTTGAGGGTGAACCATAGAGGAGGCTATTGCAGTAGTCCAGACGGGAGGTGATGAAGGCATGGATGAGGGTTTCTGCAGCCGTGGAGGAGAGGGATGAGCGGAGACGGGCAATGTTTTTCAGGTGAAAGAAGGCTGACTTTGTGATCTGTTTAGTGTATTTGTCGAAGGAAATCCGAAAGTTTCCTCGAAAGGCTGCACGAGCAAATGGAAGCAATGTTTCTTCCAGAATGGCCCTCTACTTGAACTGGTTCAGATTTCCATTCAGAACAGCCAGGTCAGTTTTGCCCCCTGCATGAAAAGCAGCCCAAACGGTCACCCCAGCACCTCCAGCTTGGACTCTTGGCACTATACAATCTTTGTTGTAGGCTTCATGCACTTGTCTGCGCACTCGGACGCGGCCATCTTGACAAGAGACCAGAAATCTAGACTCGTCACTGAAGATCACGTGATTCCAGTGTCCTGGCTGCCATTGACGGTGCTCTCTGGCCCACTGCAATCGGCGCAGGCGGTGTTGTCTGGTCTGGCGTGGCTTTCTCAGGCGACGCCTGGCACGATGGCCTGCTTGAACCAGTCGTTGGTTGACTAGCCTTCTGGATACAGGCACATTTGTCAGTTGCTGCCACTCAGCCCTACGCTGATTAGCTGACTTGGTACGGTCATTGCAGACTAACCGGTGCAGCTGGCGATCATCCCTCCTTGTGGTTCTGTGGGGACATCCTGGCCTCAGTATTGGAGTATGGACACCCCTCTGAGCATTTCGTTTCAGGATCTTTGACACCTGACCTTGAGTGATGGCATACTGCCGAGCAATAGCACGCTCTTTCATGCCGTAATTTCATAAAGCCACCACTCCATGACAAACAGCATTGTTGAGTTGACGGACCATCTCCAGAGGAAGCGGCAATAACTTTTGGAGACGTGCAGCAGTTGTTTTCCACTAATACAGAACGCAACAACCCTTGTATACCCGACTGTGAAGCCAATCGTCAAATGCACCTGTCCGTACATTTTGCCACGCCACCTGTGATATAATCCTGTTGTTGACTTCTTGCTGCGACAGACAATCAGTGACATGGTTCTTTTAACAAATAAATCACCAAAGTGTAAAAGAAACTCACCAGATTGATATACTGAGTTAAGAAAGTAAACCCAAGTCAAGTAAAAAAAAATATTCCATATTAAATGCCAAGTCTGTATATATATATATATATATATATATATATATATATATATATATATATATTGTTACGGTCCACGGTTAAGGATGGTATGTTTGCCGAGCGGAGGCCCCGCGACCTAACAGTTTCCCCGATTCACCCAATTCACTCGAACGTTGGCCGTATCGCGCCACAGATATTCAATGAGGGAAAACTCTAAAGTGACCGAATGTAAAGAGGAAGAAGAAGACGTACAGAAGAGTAACGGGATTTATTATTTACACACACAAGCAAAAAGGAGCAGTCACAGTTATTTACAGGGGACATGAAAAAGCAGGTGACACAGTGAAAATTACTAGCTTATACAAACTTAATTAACTACCCAGGACAGAACAAACAGAAACGGACTCACACGGGGAATTGCAGAGTGGATTGGCTGGAAGGAGAGGGAGGTCCAACGGGTCCGGCAGCACGATCGGCGCGTTGGGCAGCTGCCGTTCCTTCGCGGCCCTGCTCAAAACCGCCGTCCAGGCCCCAAGCGGCTGTTGAGTGTTGTTGCTGCTGTTGCCGCCGCTGCTGCTGCTGCTGTGGACGTCGCATGCTTTTCCAGGACTACAACAGGCTTTGTGCTTTCTGGGATGTCCTCTCCTTGGATGTTCTCTATGCTCTCTTGGTCCAACAACTCTTTCTCTTTCTTGGTCCGACCACTCCTCACCACCCACAACTCAACGCAACCACTGACCACCACTGAGGACCAACCCCCGCTCTGACCAAAACCACACAACACAACTCAGCTCTTGTCATGGACCTCTCTTTGTCATGGACCTCTCTATGCAGCTTTGCTCTGACGACTCCCTCTTTTCATGGACCTCACCACGCAGCTCAGCCTTGGACCTCACAACTCAGCTCTCTCTTGGACCCTTCTTGCAACTTCTTGCGCGCGCGCCTTTATAGCGCCTCCGGCGATTTAGCTGCCGGCCTTTAGGACACGCCCATCGGTGTGCTCACCTCGGCCATGGTTGGTCGCGCGACCCTCTGGCTCCGCCCTTGATGACGACGGGCGGGCACGCCTTTCTTCCCCGACCCTGCCTCGTGGCCACATGGCGGCAATTGTAGTTGGCAATGCGAATGGCAATTGACGAAAGGGGAAATGGAGGTTTTGGGAATGGGAATGAAGGATGAAGGGAATCTATCTTTTTCACTTGGTGCAATGGAGTGTCATTTTAATGGAAGACAAGGCCTTACCCTAAAACACATAATAAGGATATAAACTACTGAACAAGGGTTTTATCGTGTCCTTCAATGTGTGCTTTATGGAATTAACTACCGGGACGCCCTTTGACCTTTACACAACACTGGAGGCAGGAGGGGCCAGACTCGAGCAATAATTCATAACAATTTCCAATACAATACAACACAATCAAAAAAATACAATCCTCATATCCGCAACAATATATATATATATATATATATATATATATATATATATATATATATATATATATATATATATATATATATATATATATATATATATATATATATATAAGTTTCGTGTCAGCCATTTGAGGTGGGGTGTAGAGCGTATATTGGCAATTCCTTTTCTGCATTTCTTGCTAGGCTGGGAGTGTGTGGGACAGAAAGAAGGAGGATGGGTGACAAGGTGGCCCAGGTTGCCTTGAAAGGCTCATTTTGGATATGGTGGAGGTTTATGGAGGCACGTCGAATGGTGCAGGTTGGTTGTGTGTGTGTGTGTGTGTGTGTGTGTGTGTGTGTGTGTTTTTTGTTTTGTTTTTTGTTATCATTATTACTTCTTATTTTGTGTATATGAGTGAGTGGGTGAGGGTGTGTGTTTTTGCATGAATTAATTTTTGCATGAGTGGGTGTTTTTGTGTGTTGAGTGGTGTATGATGTAAGGTTAGGTGGTTGGTTGGTTGGTGTTGTGTGTGTATGTGTGTGTATGGGTGTGTATGAATGATCTGGTGTGTTTTGTTGGTGAGTGGTGAAGGGTATAAAGGTGGGTGTTTGAGTGTTCCACCATGTTTGTTTGGTGCTGTGGATTCTGGATGTGGAGGTGTTGTTGTTGTTGTTGTTCGCACTGGCTGTGGGTGGGGGTATGTACACATCCAGGTGCAGTTGCTGCATGTGGATGTGTATGTGCCCCTGTTGGCCCACCTTAGCTGACCGTATAGAGGTTGAAGGGCCGAAACGGGATGATGCTGAGGACCTCGACTGAGGACCCGGTCAGTGCGGCACACTTGTGACCAGGTGTGTTTTCAACTTATGTGTATATATATATATATATATATATATATATATATATATATATAGATATATATATACACATATATATATATATACACATATATATATATATACACATATATATATATATACATACATATATATATACATACATATATATATATATATATATATATATATATATATATATATATATATATATATACATATATGTATGTATAGGCTGTGTATGTTCTTATTCATACAATGGCAAAGTGGAACAAAAACTAAAGGAAATTATGTTTACTTGTGGGTAAAAAGCTGTTCACCAATTTTTAAAAGTAATATGGTTGTAAATCTCAAAGAAGAAATTTGTATCAAAGTATGCGAATGACGTTTAAGGCAGCAGGCGATGGCAATTGGTAATACTGTAGCGGCTACCGCTGGGTATACACAATCGCCTTGCACCTACCGAGGACGCGGAGCGATCACCATGCCGGGCTCGCCCAGGACGCCCGGGCACGCCCAGCCTCGCCTTTCCAGGGCTCGTCCAGGACGCCCGGGCATGCCCGCTCTCGACTTGCCAGGCCTCGTCCAGGACGCCCGGGCATGTCCAGACTCGCCTTTCCAGGGTTCGCCCAGAACGCCCGGGCACGCCCAGCCTCGCCTTTCCAGGGCTCGTCCAGGACGCCCGGGCATGCCCGCTCTCGACTTGCCAGGCCTCGTCCAGGACGCCCGGGCATATCCAGACTCGCCTTTCCAGCATTCGCCCAGGACGCCCGGGCACGCCTTTCCCGGGCAAACGCTCTGGGATAATGTGTATATATATTGCTACCCGATAAACGGGCTTTTCAGAGTACCCGAGTTGATTTGACACAATAAAGAAACTCCGACGAATTCCAGCTTTTTGTCGCGTCCATTCTTCCGATTTACGTTGGAGCACAGCTCCTACATTGGTGACCCGACATGGACACGGCAGTTGCCCTCAAACTGCCTACCTTCTGGGAGGCTCATGCGGCGGTTTGGTTCGCCCAGGTGGACTCCCTGTTTGCCCTGCGAGGCATCACGGCCGACGACACCCGCTTCCACCATGTGGTAGCAGCACTCGGCTCCGCCACCGCGGCCCGCGCCCTGAACCTCCTCGAGAGCCCGCCAGCCGCTGACAAATACGACGTGATTAAAAAGCTCCTCCTCGACGCTTTCGCCCTCTCATCAGCGGAACGCGCACGGCGCCTGCTTGACCTGCCCGAGCTCGGCGACACGCGCCCGTCCGAGCGAATGGACTACATGCTTTCGCTGCTCGGCGAGCACTCTCCGGCATTCCTGTTCGGGAGCTGTTCCTCCGTCAGCTGCCTAGCCAGGTACACCTCGCCCTGGCAAGCACGACGATCACGGATCCCCGCGCCCTCGCCAGGGAAGCCGACAAGATCTCCGCGGCAGGCCAACGCATTGGAGCAGCGACCTGGAGCCCACCGCCGTCCGAAGCAACGCCGATGGCGCCCGAGCACCCGGCACGGTCGACGACCGAACTGCCGACGCAATTGGCGGCCGCTACGCCGCGCCGACCACCTCCAGCACGACGACCGGGGCCTCCACCTGACCAGGTGTGGTGTTATTATCATGCCAGGTTCGGACAGAAGGCCCGGACATGCCTACACCCGTGCACCTTCGGCAAGCCGGGAAACGGCCGGGCCGGCGTTCATTACCAGCCATGAGCACTGGCCACACGGGCAACTTACTTTTCATCAGGGACAAAGCATCTGGACGGCGCTTCCTGTGTGACACCGGCGCCCAACTGAGCGTCATACCCGCCTCCGATCAGGACAGGCAGTCCGCGGTTTGCGGCCCCTCCTTGGTTGCGGCCAACGGATCGGCCATCCGCACCTTCGGCCCGCGCAACGTCACCCTCTGCTTCGGCGGCCAACGCTTTAATTGGACTTTTGTAACCGCAAGCGTGCCCATGGCTCTGCTAGGCGCCGACTTCCTCTGCGCACACGGACTGCTGGTTGATGTCAAATGGCGTCGCCACATCAACGCCGAGACCTTCAGCTCCCTGGCATGCACATTGAGCAGCTCCGCTCCGACCGAGCTGGCATGCACCCTCCCGGCGGCGAACGAGTTTGCTCGCCTGCTCACGGAGTTCCCAGCCCTCACGCGGCCGACGTTTTCGGCCGTCGCGGTACGACATGGGATCGAGCACAACATATCAACCACGGGCCCACCGGTCTACGCCAGAGCCCGCCACCTCGACCCAGCCAAGCTCGCCGTGGCCAAAGCCGAGTTCGACGCTTTGGAACACCTCGGCATCGTGCGGCGCTCCGATAGCGCGTGGGCTTCGCCACTACACATCATCCCAAAACCAGGGGGTGGCTGGCGCCCATGTGGCGACTACCGCTGCCTTAATGACGCTACCACCCCCGACAGGTATCCGATCCCGCACATCCAAGACTTCTCCGCCCGTTTGGCAGGACGGGTCATTTTTTCAAAGATCGATTTAATACGGGGATACCACCAGGTAACTGTCAGGGCGGCCGACGTCCCAAAAACGGCCGTCATCACGCCGTTCGGCTTATTCGAATTCCTGCGAATGCCATTTGGCCTCAAGAATGCGGCTCAGGCGTTCCAGCGCTTGATGGATGGCGTGCTGCGCGACCTGCCGTTCCTCTTCGTTTACCTGGACGACATCCTCGTCGCCAGCACGTCCCGGGCCGAGCACCTCCTCCACCTCCGAACACTGTTCGGGTGCCTCAGCGGGCACGGCCTCATCGTCAACCCGGCCAAATGCCACTTCGGCACAACGGCCGTTGATTTTTTTGGCCACCACATCACCAAGAATGGGGCCGTGCCGCTGCCAACCAAGGTCGAGGCCATCACCACGTTTCCGCGTCCCCGCACCATAAAGGCCCTGCAGGAATTCCTGGGAATGGTGAATTTCTATCACCGCTTCGTGCCCCGCGCTGATCAACTCATGCGGCCCCTCTACGAAGCCCTCCGGGGCAAGCCGGCCAAGCACGACGTCATCTGGTCCGCAGCAATGGACGCGGCCTTTAAAAACTCAAAGCGGGCCCTCGCCGATGCAACACTGCTCGCTCACCCAGTGCTCAATGCTCCCATCGCCCTCACCACGGATGCCTCCGACTACGCGGTGGGCGCCATACATGAGCAATGGGTGAATGGGGTTTGGCAGCCACTCGCTTTTTTCAGCCGGCAACTCCGGCCGAACGAGCTCAAATATAGCATGTTTGACCGTGAGCTCCTCGGTCTACACCTGGCCGTTCGCCATTTCCGCCACCTCCTGGAGGGCCGGCCCTTCACGGCGTTCATCGACCACAAGCCATTGGTTTACGCAATGGCCAAGGTCACGGAGCCGTGGTCGGCCCGCCAACAGCGCCACCTCTCCGCCGTGTCGGAGTTTACCACGGACATCCGGCACATCGCCGGCAAAGACAACGCCGTGGCCGACTGCCTTTCTCGGGCCAGCGCGAACGCGGTCCACCTCGGCGTGGACTTCGCGCTTATGGCGGCGGACCAAACCACCGACACCATGGTGCAAGCCCTCCGGGCGGCGGACACGGGCCTCCGCCTGGCCGACGTCCCCTTCGCAGACACTGTCCTGCTCTGCGATGTCTCCCAAGGCCAGCCTCACCCCATCGTGCCCGTTACCTGGCAACGCCGCATCTTTGCCTCCCCCCACGGCCTTTCCCACCCGGGCCGGAAAGCTTCCCAGAAGCTGGTGTCAGCGAGATTCGTCTGGCACGGCCTTCGACGGGACGTCGGCGATTGGACCAGCACCTGCACAGCCTGCCAACAGGCCAAGGTCCACCGACACACCCAGGCCCCGCTGGTACCTTTCACCATGCCTGAACGATGTTTCGACCACGTCAACGTGGACCTGGTGGGCCCCCTCCCCCCATCACGGGGTTTCACACACCTGCTCACCATGGTGGACAGGACCACCAGGTGGCCGGAGGCCGTTCCCCTTGTCTCCACCACCACCGCCGACGTGGCACAGGCTTTCATCGCCACCTGGGTCGCCCACTTCGGCACACCGGCGGACATCTCGTCGGACCGCGGACCGCAGTTCACCTCCGAGCTGTGGGGCACGGTCGCCCGCAACCTGGGGGTCAAGCTCCACCGTACTACGGCCTACCACCCCCAAGCCAACGGGTTGTGCGAGCGGTTCCACCGCTCCATGAAGGCCGCGCTCATGGCCGGCCTTCAGGATGGCGGTTGGGCCGACCGGCTGCCGTGGGTCCTTTTGGGCCTCTGCACGGCCCCCAAGGAGGACCTCCAGGCGTCCACCGCCGAGCTTGTCTACGGCCAGGCGCTATGCGTCCCGGGCGAATTCATGCCCGACGCTACCAGTCCCTGGTCCGCAGCTCACCAGCGCTCGGACCTCCAGGAGACCGCCCGACGGTTTGCCCCCGTGCCAACGTCCCACCACGGTGACCCCCAGTCCTACGTCCCCCCAGCGCTTCGCACAGCAGAGTACGTTTTTGTGCGTCATGACGCACATCGGGGGCCACTCCGGCCGCCGTACGACAGGCCCTTCCGGGTCCTGCGACGGGACGACAAGTCGTTCATCATCGACATCGGCGGCAGGTCGGAGCGGATTGCGGTGGACCGCCTCAAGCCGGCGCACGTGGACATCGACCAACCGCCACGGTTGGCCCTTCTGCCGCGGCGAGGCCGCCCCCCATCCACTGTGCCCCCCACTCGACCGCCCACCACCACACCGGACCCCCCCCCCCACGACCCGCCAGGGGTCGCTTCGGCCGGGTCATCAGGACCCCCCTTAAATTGACCCGGCCGGTGCAAGTCGATTCTGGGGGGACGTGTGTAGCAGCTACCGCTGTGTATACACAATCGCCTTGCACCTACCGAGGACGCGGAGTGATCACCATGCCGGGCTCGCCCAGGACGCCCGGGCATGTCCAGACTCGCCTTTCCAGGGTTCGCCCAGGACGCCCGGGCACGCCCGGTCTCGCCTTTCCCGGGCAAACGCTCCGGGATAATGTGTATATATATTGCTGCCCGATAAACGGGCTTTTCAGAGTACCCGAGTTGATTTGACACAATAAAGAAACTTGGACGAATTCCAGCTTTTTGTCGCGTCCATTCTTCCGATTTACGTTGGAGCACAGCTCCTACAATACTACATGACATGGAGAAAGCACTTAACATTCAAGTGGGCATATTTTGTTTATTTTATGCACAATTCCATTACAAACTGCAAATTGTTGCACTAATTAATTTCCTTTAACTTGAAGTGTTTCATCTCCTCCTCCCTCACTCACAAGAAAATATCCCATCAGAAAGGTTAAAGTTTGAGTTTTTTTCTGGTGACATCCCACTGGTGAATGTAAATTGGGCAAATAATGTAAAAATCTTGAAATCCAAAGTGTTTAAAAAGATTGTTTTAATTAGAAGAACTAATATATGGCACAACTTTTTTTTTTCTTGAACCTGTTGAATATTAATTCATTCCTTAATTATTATGAACGTACAGATCATGCTCCCAGCTTGCCCTGGGGCAGTGGACCGAGATCAATTTCATAACTGAATTTAAAGTTGGAATTTCAAGAACGGCAAGGATTGTTATTCATCAAAGTGAACAACGTTGATTGTTCGCTTTCAACTTTATTTTCTGTCACTCCCAGAAGGTGCACTCCTGTTATCTTTTTCCGTTATTATTGAGACGACAATAATATTGTGATGGTTGGGATCAAAGGAAGGACAGTTGTGAACCCCCGGGAAGGACAAAGCACATGCACATATGTTAGAGCTAGTTATGCTGAAGTATTCTGTTTGTCAATTAAGTTATATCATGTTCATGGGGATATATGTGTGTTGTGAATGTGAGCTAGACTAAATTATTTCCTTCCTTAACACACTCATCTGGAACCATCTCCCACAAACGCACACGCATGACAACATAACCGCATCCTTCATTGCAGAGAATCTTGCGCAATCGGCTCGAGTAAGAGAGGAGATGCTAAGGCTACGTACCAGATCCCCCCAGATGGAAGCCATCCAGCTTTTTTGCATCCATTTTTTCCCCCAAGTCCTTCAAGAGCCAGCTGTCAATGCCTGACGTTTGACTGAAGGTGGCACAGGAGTGTGGAATTTTTTGCCTCCGCCACCAAAGGTGGATGGAGGTTATGTTTTCACCCCTGTCTATCTGTCCGATTGTGAACAAAATATCTCAAAATGTTGTGGACGGATTCAGACGATATTTAGCAGAAATGTAGCGTATGTGACACTGACGAAATGACTACATTTTGGTGAAGATCCGGATTCGGATCCGGCTACTATAATGTTTAAAGTGATTCTTCCCCAGTGGGAGATTGGGCCAAAAACGATACGTAGCAGGATATCTCAAAAAGTTGTGGACAGATTTGGACGAAACTTGTTGGACAGGTAGTGTGTCGATTCAATTTTGGTGAGGATCCGGATCCAGCTATTTGAATTTTTAAAGTGATTCTTCACCATTGTGTGATATGGCCAACCAGGTGGAGGTATGCTCTCTACTGAGTGTCGTTCTAGTTGGTTTATGGTTTGCCATTTGCTGTTTTTTGCAAAAGTCCTTCATGAACCGGCTGTCCATGCTTAATGTTCGACTGAAGGTGGCACAGGAATGTGGAATTTATTGGTACAAACTTGTTTTAGAGACTGTGGCTTCCCTCCAATGCGTAGCACGGGTACCTCACTAATTATATAGGTAATTGTTTATTTCACTAAAAAATACTTTTTCAGCTATAGACTGAATTGCAGTCAAGTGACAAAGATTTTAAAATAAAAAAACAACAACAACCTAAACATTAGATACTATAATTAAATTAAGATAAAATAAACGTGAAACCAACAAAATATGACATATATTACACAAAACAACAAGAAAGAGCAATCAGATTTTGCAGACTCTCACCAGGTCGTATGTGGTTTTGTCCTTTGGGTCCTTGGGTGTTCGGGGTCCTTTGGGTCTTCAGGGTCTTTTAGGGCTCTGGGTATTTTGGGTCTTCTGTCAGGGTCTTGAACGGTCTTCAGGGTATTTGGGGTCTTTAAGTGTCTTTGGGGTATTTTGAGTCATCTGGGTCTTCGGGGGTTTTGGGGTCTTTATGAGTCTTTGGGGTCTTTGGAGTCTTTAAGGGTTTTTGGGGGTATTTTGGTTCCTTTGGGTCTTCGGGATCTTTTGGGTCATCGGAGTACTTTTATTTTTTTATTTTTTGGATACAGAATCGAGGCTCGTGTAAGAGTTAATACATTGAACATGAAAACATGCACATGCACATATACATAAAACATACAATGAAGGGAGCGGCAGACGAGAGGGGGAGAGAGAGGGAAGCAGACAAGCACAACAACAGTAGAGAACAGGGATGTCGGTAGATCTGTGGAAGGGGGAGTGCTGGGAGGGGAGGAAGGAGTACACAGTACAAAGCAAATGAACACAACTAGGAATTTCAGGAAAGAAGTTGGGGATTGAAAGAGGTGGATTTGGGGTGTTTTATCAGGGGTAGAAAGCCTGGTGTTGGTTTAGCCGTTAGGGTGCAGGCTTGGGATCCTAGAATCCTGGGTTTGAATCCCGGTCGATCGTTGAATTAACACCAGGGGGGTTGACTCAGCCTGTCATCGTTGAATTAACACCAGGGGGGTTGACTCAGCCTGTCATCCTTCCGAGGTCGGAAAATTGTGTACCAGTTCATTGGTAATTCCCTGTGTCATAAGAGGTGACTAACAGTGTTGGCAGCAGGAAGGGCATCAGGCCATAAAACATTGCTTCAAAAAGGGGACCACAGTGCCCGTAAAAGGCCAAACCCTGCTCTGTGGGAGGAAATGGCCTCCAGAGGTGGTTCTATCGGGGGTAGAAAAGATCAAGGTTTTGGATGGGGGAAGATAAGAGATGGTGGTGAACAGCTGTTTTGAAGACCTGGAGGGATGAGAGAGATTGAAGAGAGTGTTTGGAGATTGTTCCAGAGTCGGGAGAAACGAGAAATGAAAGAGTGAAGGTGAGCAGCGAGTCTTGATTTTGGCAGTTTCACTAGAAGAGGGTTGCTGGCAGATCTTGTGCGTCCTGCAGAAATATTTGGGGGACAGAGCACAGACAGAACAGGGGGAGCAAGGCCGGAGAGGAGTCGGTAGAAGACAGAAAGTCCACCTACCTGCCTGTGGTGAGAGAGTGTAAGGCTCTCAGAATCAGATTCATCATGTGAGATACCAATGATTCTGAATGCTTTGGTTTCAACCACAAGAAGCCGAGCTAGGTGTGAGGCAGGAGCATGAGCCGAGAGGGGAGAGCAGTATTCCATTGAGCTGCGGATGAATGCTTTGTATGTGGTGAGGAGCTCAGAAGTGCCCAGAACGGACTTTGCACGATGGAGGATGCCCAGTCGGCGACTGGCTTTGCATGCCAGCTTGTAAATGTGGTTTTCCCAGGAAAGATAATGGCAGACAGTGAGACTCAAAAGCTTGAGTGACAGAACTTCTTCGAGAATATTGTTGAGAAAATGGATGGGAGGGTTGTCTAGTCGGGCTTTTCGGAGAGACAAAGTGAGATTGTGAGATTTGTCAGGATTGAAAGACATGTTCCACTTGTTTGACCCGTTTGTGATTTTGTCCAGGTCTGCAGAGAGGGAAGAGGTTGCTGCCTGCCAATCTGAGGGATGAGATATGGAGCGGCAGGGAGTGGAGTCATCAGCAAAGAGATAGAGAGGAGTTTTTAATTGGTAATAACTGATTGGTAATTGGTTGATTTCCAAGCAGATGACAGATGACCTTGAGCAAAGGAGAGGGTGAAGAGAACAGAGAGAGGGTGAGATAGAGCGGTAGAGCAGGATTTTAGGACCCCATGAGCTGATGCCGTCTGGTTCAGTTGCAGAATCAGAGTCGAGGTTTGACAGAAACTTCTCCACCTTGTCAGGAGAGAAGGACACAGAGTCCAGGAGCAGCTTGGTCTGACTGGGTAAGGTGGATACATACAGAGATGGGTTTGGGACACAAGATTTGGAGGCAAACGCAAAGTTGAGGCATTCGGCTTTGTCACGTGCGGTATCTGCTGTGTAGCTGTTTGAGGTAATGGAGGGGATGGAGGGGGAACAAACACAAGAAACCGATTTGACGAGATGCCACCAGGACTTGGAGGAGGGAGACAGGTTTGAGAGTTTAGTCTTGAGAGTTTAGTCTTGAGAGTAGAGAGATAGTGTTTCCTGGCTCCTGAGGATAGACACACTTGTTCCGAGCTTTGTGAAAGGAATGGAGATTGCCTTCATTTAGATTAGCCTTCCCAGAGGCGAAGGCAAGTTGTTTCAGGGCAACTGCCTCACCACAAGATTCAGTGTACCATGGACGGGAGGAAGGGTAAGACAACTGAAGACGAGATGGGATAGATCTGTGCATGAGAGAGAGCAGTTTACTTTGGAAGAATTCCCAGGAAAGGTTTATGTCAGAGGCAGTCGCGATGGGAGACCAGTCTAGATGATTGATGGCTGCTTGAAGACTTGATCTAAAATCGTGGCCTGCAGACATACATACAGACAGACAAACAAACAAAGAGACAGAATAATGCACCTGACCAACCTATCTGTATATATAAGTTGTGACAGTTTTCTGTCTGTTTTTATCTCTCCGCCCATTGGTTGGATACCTCGCCTGACCCCACCCACATCATTAGTAAGAAGGCTGACTCCACCACCGACATTTTGATTTTAATGCAGTTCAGGCCGAACACATTGTCGAACCTGTCATATTCACAATCATAATCTCCTATCTCTACTTTGTTAAAACCTAAAATTCCTGGGAGCATACGAGGCAGCACTTTGTTCCCTATACACTGCCCCAAAAAAGGGAGGGTGTTCTGAAGACCCTGCTCATAGACTGAAAAAAATCTTCGATTTTTGCCAGTAACAAATAATGACTCAAATGCAATACACTCTCCTCTGACGAGGGGTAATACACACCAAGTTCATTATGAAGCCAAAGAGCTCAGCCAAATACGCCAAATAATACTGTCTGGAATTTTCACGAGACAGCCATCAAGAGAGCAAAAAGGCCCCATGTGCCACAACTACAACAAAAAAATGCCAAAGAGCACTCAAAGCCCACCCAAGCAAATTGCACATTAATAAAGAAAAAACTCACATGAGTAGGGAGGTTTTCAGATAGATGCCTGCAAAAACTCGACTGCTTATTCGATATGGTTGTTAAAAGGGGAATGGGACTGCACGTAAACTGGCTGGTTCAGCATCTAATTGTGGATAGCCTATCAGAGTTCCTCAAGTTATTGTTTCTAGGTGAGGGAAGCCAATCTCTATGTATGGTTGATTTTAAAAGTGAACAAGCGTTATGCCTAGGTCCCCCGTCGGTGAAGTGATGTGAGTTGACAAAGTGGAAGACGCAAGGCGGCCATCTTGGATTTTGATGTGGCGACCCAATTTTCAATAGCGTTCTTCCTTATGCCCAGATACACCCACACACCAGATTAGAAGTTGGTACTTCGGTTATTTTTCAAGATATTCCACTCACAAGGTTCACACATACATGGCGGCGACTATCTTGGATTTTGACGTGGCGACCCAATTTTCAATAGCGTTCTTCCTTATGCGTAGATACACCCACACACCGGATTAGAAGTTAGTAGTTCGTTTATTTTTCAAGATATTTCGCTCACAAGGTTCAGACATATATATGGTGGCGGCCATCTTGGATTTTGACGTGGCGACCCAATTTTCAATAGCGTTCTTTCTTATGCCCAGATACACCAACACACCAGATTAGAAGTTAGTAGTTCATTTATTTTTCAAGATATTCCACTCACAAGGTTCAGACATACATGGCGGTGGCCATCTTGGATTTTGACGTGGCGACCTAATTTTCAATAGGATTCTTCCATATGTCTAGTTGCACCCACACACCAAATTAGAATTCGGTCCTTCGCTTACGCACGCACGTCCGCATGCACGCACGCACGCACGGACGCACACACGGACGGAAGGGAAAACCATAGTCCCCCTTTCGCTCCGCGGTGCGACGGGGAACAATTACCAAAATCGAGGGAGAGTTGTTCAAGCATCTCAAAAAGAACAGGAATATTAAGTAACTGACAAATATCTCTGTAAGGTTGGGTTATACAATAGCCAAGAGAAAGGATTATAAGAAACTAGCAGAAGTACCCGGCATTGCCGGGCGGGGGAGGGGAGGGGAGGGGGAAGAGGAGGGGAGGGGACCGGGGGGGGAGGGGAGGAGAGGGGGGAGGGGAGAAGAGTGGGGAAGTAACCGGCATTCTGTGTATAAACGTGAGGGAGAAGAGGGGGGAGGGGGGGAGGAGAGGGGGGGAGGGGGAGGGATGGGAGAGGATATGGGTGGGAGGGGGAGGGGGAGGGGAAGGGGCAGGGGGGAGGGTTGGGGAGGGGGAGGGGGCAGGGGAGGGTGGGGGTGGGGGAGGGGGTAGGGGAGGGAGGGGGGAGTGGAGGGGGAGAAGAGGGGGAGGGGGGAGGGTTTAGGGGGAAGGGGGGAGTGGAGGGGGAGGGGAAGGGGGAGGGGGGAGAGGGAGGGGGAAGAGGGGAGGGGAGGGGGAGGGAAGGGGAGGGCCAGTCAACAATGACGTTGCAGTTCTCATGGTCGGAGAGCAGCACAACAATCGCAACATCGTCCTGAATCTTCGCAACAGCATGAAGCGGATTTTGGAGACTCACCGATCCTGTGACGCCCTCCAGTACCGGCGTTGCCGGGTGGGGGAAGGGAGACCCGTACATTCCCAACCCGCACATTCCCAACCCGTACATTCGCCCTCTCGACTCAAGCTCACTCGTACAAAAGCCTCACACAAATTACACCGTGAAGGCCCAATGGCCATGTCTATGCCACAAATCAAGTACGTGAGCGAGTCGGGCGCACTGAATTGAAAATATATAGAACGCTCATACTCCGTGAAAAGTGAAGCCAACTGGCGGTGGGGATGGAATAACTCACATTATTTCAACCTGAGAGGTGTTTCACCTCGCTCCGGTGGATTTACCTGCCGATGCGCTTATTATTGGATTTGTCCCAATGGAGCAAGGTGATTAAGAGGTCAAAGGATGCCAGAGTCAACGACTCTGAAGTTCAGCTACATCTTAGCTCAGCCACAGCTAAATACAACACAAACTATACATGAATAGGCTAATAACGGCACGTTAACATTTTTTTTTTTACTTTACTTTAAACACTTATCGCAGACTCATGCGGCACACTCAATTGATTGTGCTTATTCGGAACATCACGTGATCGCTCTGAGCGAATCAGCGCGCTGCTCTGCCACCGGTCAGAATCCGTGTATAATATTCCTCGCTGAAAAAAAATCGATGTGAAATATGCTACTATCTATGCTAAATCATGCTAAATCATGCTAAATGCTAATCATGCTAAAATAAAATCTATGCTACTTGCTGG
Source organism: Myxine glutinosa (assembly GCF_964187855.1). Taxonomy (NCBI): domain Eukaryota; kingdom Metazoa; phylum Chordata; class Myxini; order Myxiniformes; family Myxinidae; genus Myxine; species Myxine glutinosa. The sequence continues at coordinate 84,646,675 of NC_136266.1, forward strand.
CGGCAAGGAACATCACTTTAACGCGTCACGAACATCATTCGTGATCACGTCATCACGTGATCGTGATCGTCATCAATGAGCGCGAATGAGCGAATCAGCGCGCTGCTCTGCCACCGATTTAGATTCGCTGAAAAAAAATATGGATCTAAAGATGAAAGAAAAAAAAACCTATGTGGTGTGAATGGCAATGTTCCTCGCTGAAATGTGAAAAAACGCAATCGCTTTTCGCTCTGAAATACGTGCGAACGCGTAACTGAGTTAATGGCGGCAAGGAACATCACGTGATTGCTCTGAGCGAATCAGCGCGCTGCTCTGCCACTGGTCAGATTCGGTGCATAATATTCCTCGCTGAAATGCGCTGAGGTAAAGATATGGTAAAGATATGGTAAAGAAATAAATTTTTAGGTCGGCCATGTTCTTCCCAGGCTAAATGGCCATGTCTGTGCTAAATATCAAGTACGTGAGCCTCTCCGTTTAGGAGTCTATCGGTAACATTACACACACACACACACACACACACACACACACACACACACACACACACACACACACACACACACACACACACACACACACACAAACTGTGTTTTATATATATAGATGCTTTCCACTACAATTTCTCCAATCATTCCTTCTGGGCTTTAGTTAAGCTACAGAACCATGCTGGTGAAGCATATTCTAAATAGGTCTAACATACGGTACTGTAAATATATTATAATAATAATAATAATAATAATAATTCATTTATTTTGTATAGCGCTTTTCCAGAAGCCCAAAGGCGCTTTGACAGAGTGGAAAACATAATGCATAACAATACATGAAAACAATACTTCCATTATACTTCCGGGCAAAAAGACAAGAATCAATAGGGAAATATTTAAAGCAAAAGGAGGGAGAAGGAGAAGAGATAGTCAGGGGTTAAATGCTGTGGGTTGAATGTTGAATGCAGCGTTGAACAGGTGGGTCTTTAGTGATGTTTTGAATGTGGTGAGTGAGGAGGAGTCTCTGATGGTGTGAGGTAGTGAGTTCCAGAGGGTGGGAGCAGCGATGGAGAAGGCCCTGTCCCCCCAGGATCTGAATTTGGTCCGGATGGAGGGGGTCAGGAGGTTGGTACCAGCAGAGCGGAGGTTGCGGGTGGGAGTGTGTCTGGAGAGGAGGTCAGCCAGGTAGGATGGGGCCAGGTTATGGAGGGCTTTGTATGTCAAGAGGAGGATTTTGTACTGGATTCTCTGGGGGATGGGGAGCCAGTGAAGCTTGTAAAGGACGGGGGTGATGTGGTCACGGGTCCGGGAATGAGTGAGTAGACGGGCAGCGGAGTTCTGAATGTATTGGAGTTTATTGGTGATTTTTGAGGGTGAACCATAGAGGAGGCTATTGCAGTAGTCCAGACGGGAGGTGATGAAGGCGTGGATGAGGGTTTCTGCAGCCGTGGAGGAGAGGGATGAGCGGAGACGGGCAATGTTTTTCAGGTGAAAGAAGGCTGACTTTGTGATCTGTTTAGTGTATTTGTCGAAGGAAAGGGTTTGGTCAAAGATGACGCCAAGATTCCGGATGTGAGGGGAGGTGGATACTGGGATACCGTCGATGTTGAGGGCAAAGTTATGGGTGGATTTTGTGAGCGTTTTTGGGCCAATGATGATTATTTCAGATTTATCACAGTTAAGCTTGAGGAAGTTGATTTGAAGCCAGGATTTTATTTCAGTGATGCAGTTTGTCAGGATAGAGTGGGTGTCGGTGGAGACGGACTTGGTGGAGATGAAAAGCTGGATGTCATCGGCGAAGCAGTGGAATTGGAGACCATGACGGCGGATTAAGTGACCGAGCGGGGACAGGTAAAGGATGAAGAGGAGGGGGCCAAGAACTGAACCTTGGGGGACACCTTGGGGGAGGGGAGCAGTGGGGGATTTGCAGTTATTGATGGAGATGAACTGGCATCTGTCAGAGAGGTATGATTTAATCCAAGAGAGGGCAGTGCCGGTGACGTTAAAGGTGGATTCAAGTCGGGTGAGGAGGATAGTGTGATCGATGGTGTCAAAGGCAGCGCTGAGGTCGAGGAGGACGAGAATGTTGAGGTTGCCAGCGTCAGAGGAGAGGAGAAGGTCGTTGGTGATTTTGAGGAGAGCAGTTTCAGTACTGTGGTTGGAGCGGAATCCGGATTGGAATGTTTCATACAGGTTATTGGCAAAGAGATGATGTTTGAGTTGAGTGGCTACAGCGCGTTCCAAAACTTTTGACAGAAAGGGTAGGTTGGAGATGGGTCTGAAGTTGTTTAGGGTGTCAGGGTTTAGACCAGGTTTTTTTAGAATGGGGGTAACAGCAGCAATTTTGAGGGAAGGTGGGACGATGCCTGTAGACAGGGAGGAGTTTATTGTTGCAATGATAAGTGGAGAGAGAGCAGGGAGGGAGGCTTTGACAAAGCTGGAGGGGATGGGGTCAAGAGTGCAGGTGGCAGTTTTCATTCCTATGAGGAGTTCAGAGAGGTCAGTAGGAGAGATTGGGGAGAACCGAGACAGGGGATGGCAGGACAAGGGGGGGCAGGTGGTTGGAGGGGGAGCGGGTGCGGCGGTGGTCAAGCTGTTGTAGATGTTGTCAATTTTGCGTTGGAAGAAAGAGAGGAAGGAGATGCAGTTGTCTACTGTGAATGACTGGGTGGTGGTGTTCAGGGGGCGGAGGAGTTTGTTTATTGTCGAGAAGAGTGCTTTTGGGTTTCCGGAGCCAGAGTGGATAATTTGAGAGTAGTAGGCAGAGCGGGCGCGGGAGAGGGCATCTTTGTAGTGTTGTATGTGGTCCTTGTAGGCTTGGGAGTGAACTGTGAGACCCGTTTTATTGCGGAGTCTTTCAAGTTGGCGAGCACGAGTTTTCATCAGGTGGAGTTCAGGGGTAAACCAGGGAGCAGAATGGGTGAAAGAAACTGTTTTGGTTTTTACAGGCGCAAGCTGGTCAAGGCAGGAGGAGAGAGTGTGGTTGTAGTAGTCAGTGAGGTCGGAAGGGGTGTGGAGGTCAATGAAGGGAGAAGTGGACATTTTTTCAGAGAGGGTGGATGAGAATGAGGTAGGTGAAAGAGCGTTTAGCTTACGGAAGTTGATTGTGCGATAATGCCTTGGTGTTGGGGCGGGGATGTTGATGGTCAGAGTGATGGCTAAGTGGTCAGAGAGGGTGAGGTTGGAGCCATAGAGATGGTGCAAATTTAATCCAGTGGAGCAGACAAGGTCCAAAATGTGACCACGGATATGGGTAGGAAAGTCGACATGTTGAGTGAGGTTAAAGCAGGTGAGTAAATCAGTGAAGTCAGTGGTTATTGTGGTGTCAGTGGAGTCCATGTGGATATTGAAATCACCAAGGAGGAGGATTGAGGGGGAGAGGGAACATAGCTGGGTCAGAAAGTAGGAGAAGTCAGACAGGAATGATGGGTGTGGTTTGGGAGGGCGGTAGACGACAGCCATGACTGACTGCGTGTGACCAGAGAGTTTTAAAGCCAGGTGTTCAAATGATGGAGCAGATGAGATGGAGATGAGGTTGGTCTTGATGTCTTGACGGTGGATAACGGCAATTCCACCACCTCGGCCCTCCGAGCGTGGTTTATTGACGTAGGAATATCCATTGGGTGTGGTGAGGTTGAGTTGTTACAGACGTGGCTTGGATGTTATTTACCGAGCGGTTTTATGGTATGACCACGTCTGCACAAGTTACCCGATTGTGCCCGAACGTTGACTAATCGCGCTATGCTAGACCAATGAAGGAAAAAGAAGACACACGGCTGGAATTAATACGACACGACACCAGGGATACGGTTCTCAAAGGTTGTTATTACAATAATGCGGAAGGTTTAGATTACAGGGACAAGAGGGAAACATAGGAAGGTGGGCACTTAAACACACTTATATTAACCCCAACCAACGGACGACAGATAAACGGGACAAGGCTCACTCACACGGGGTTTGATGGCAAAGAAAGCGGGTAGCGATCGCTCCAGGTGCACCTGGGCTCAGGGCAGGATCACGTACGGTCCAGTTTAAGAGATGCGGTGGAGGTATTGCAGCGCTCGAGGGGTGGCGACTTCTCTCTCCAGGCTGGGGGCGCATCTGACGTCACATCCGGCGCGGGGCCGCGTATATCCGGCGGGGAGTGACACGCCCTCGGCTCGTTAGCTCCGCCCCAGATGGAATCGGCACGTTGCTTCTCATTGGGTGCGTGGGGGGGGTTACTGGCTCCGCCCCTGACGAGGAGCTGACAGCCAGCCCCTTCGGGGTAACGCCGTGGAGCGCATGGTCATGGCGGGTAACCGAGCCGGTGTGAGGACGCACACTCCCCGCCCATCTGTTGTTGTAGTCGTAGTTGTAGTTGTAATTGTTGTTGTAGTTGTTGTTATTGTTGTTGTTTGGGGAAGAAGATGGGAGGAGGTATGGGAAAGGTCCTAAACTCACTACTGATGCCATATAATCACATTCTGGTGCAACGAAGAGTCATAATTAATGGAAACGAGGCCTTAACTGACATAGATTAAGAATAACTAGGAAGATGTCCGAAAGTTGGCTACGTGTGGTGCGGTGGACCTGGGCACGACATTTAATGGGGGAATAAGGGGAAGGTCGGCTCTACTGATTGTTATTTACATGCAATGGGACTAGGGAATGGGGGATTGGGGAAAGTTGGGGAGTATTGGAGAAAATAGGGGAATATTTACAAGCGGATATGGAGGCCAAATTCCATATTCGCAACATTGCACCCTTCTCTACCCTCGGGGCGTCCCGACCCGATAAATTTTTACCTACTTTAGTGTGGCACGCAATGTAGTTCCCTCTACTATTAACTCTACCCTGAGTGCGACAGTTTTACAGATATTCACAAATGAGTAAATATGTCCCCCTGCGACGTTGCACCCTTCTCCTCACAGAAACACACCCACAGGATAACCGAATCCGGAAAGAATCCTCAAACTAAACATACAGCCGGTAGGGAGCATTATTTACAAGACTACGCTGCTATTTACACTACGATCCAGGACCTGTTTTTGGAGGAACACATGCAGATGTTATGCATAGAGAGAGCGCGCTTGCCAACATCGATACACCAACCCACGAGTGCTCTGTGGCCGACGGCCTTTAATAACGTGCAGAGCACCCTTTCCCAGCATCAAAAGCACCACCCCACCACCAATCGGTGCAGTCACCATTGTTCAATGATTAAAAATAAATGCGACAACCCCTAACCCTGCAGGTGTCTCTTGCTCTTCGTGTGGCCTTCAGTGGTGTTAACTATCAGTGGTTCACCTTTATGGCATAGGTGCCACGTTGACCCATAGGTCCATCCCCGGGTGGTGCTTGGCCGCAAACGAACTGCGGTCCATTGTGGGTGGCCACAAACATTGCGGTCCATATGGTGTATCGATCCCGGCAGCAAACAGCGAAAGTGCAGGCCCACAACTGCGCAGCCAGCACCTCTCTCTCCTCTCTCTCTACCCCAAAGCCAGATCCTCGGAGGTGGGAGACAAAAGAAGAAACAAGTGAGTAAGGTGGTAAGGGCGCAAAAGTGCACGCAATGTAAGGTGATGCACACTGGGGGCACATGGGAACCAGGTGAGACAGGTACGTTCCTATCGTACGCCCCCCCCCCACCAGGTAACCTACATGGCCCCTCCCTTACCCCTTACTGCATCCACAAAACACAACACTACCCATAAACATCTACTTTACAAATCGACAAACATCCCTACTGTCTTCCCCGTTCCTCCCATATACCAAATTCGTCTTCTCTCCCTCCTAACCAATCAAATTTGCCATTTTCAACTCTCATCAAAATTTGCCATTTTCAACTCAACATCAAAATTTGCCATCTCCAACTCATCATCAGTCCCTCCTAAGGAGGGAGAGATGGAATCACCCCAATGTCTCATCCACGTCGTGATGCGTCTCACCAACCCACACAGCAATTCATCTCCTGCAACAAACAAAGAAAACACAGGTGTGGAGTCATCATCATCACCACAGGTAAGTGGCTGCGTATGGTGCGACAGGTTCATCAATCCTAACTATTTCCTAAATGACTTTAACAACTTTACACTACCCGGGGTCTTCCTCCGGCCAAACCATTGGCCCTCTTACACTATGGGTTCTAAAAACCAATTCCCATTGGCCAAACTGTGGTGCTCTTCAATTTGGGGTCTCATTCCCCCGATTCATCTCCCGGTGCCCTCGCACAATTTCTGGGCTGCGGCGTGTACCCAGTGGGTCTACCCACCTGCACACCTCCACCACTGCAGTTGCCTCCGAGCTTACCTGCTCCTCACCCTAACCTAACTACCTGGGGAAGGCCCTCTGGCTCTCTCCCCACTCCGTGCCCTCTCTGGCACTGGGCTGCCCGATCCACACCCGGGATCCTCAGGCACCCACTCACAACTACCGGCTCCCAGAGCCCACCTGCGGCCTCACCTGGCCGACATCCTCACAGTGGTGGAGTGCCCAACCAACTACACACACTAACAGGCTACACGCCCAGCCATTTCCACAACACTAATGCACCCATTCACAACACCATTCTGCAACCGCACCACAAATGCCAATATCCAACCACAATTTACCTGCACCCTCTACCTAACACTTACACTACCCGCCCCGGGTACTCGTGAAAGGGGTCCACTCTTCCCCCATCCACACCTTCGCACCATGCACACCACTCCGTACCACTCACTCCAACTTTCTCCACACACCTGTACTTGCACACCTGTGCTCTCACACCTGGTGCCACCGGCACCCTTCTCTCCCCAAGCGCATTCGCGCTGATCCACACACTCACTACTCATACACTGCTCCACACACCTGTCCAGTTGCACACCTGTGCAATCACACCTGTTCCATCCTCACACACACACGGCATCATCTCAGCTAACTACTCCCTTCTGAAACTTGCGCTTCCCAGTCGTCCCTTTAAACTATTGCGCTCCCTCGTCATTATCATCCATACTAATCTACCTGCGTCCCCACTACAGGTATCAGTCACTAACTAATCTTAACGTTACCTAATGTCATCTTCTAGATCCCTACACACAATATCCTAACCCACCCGGGCTAGTTTTCACTGCCATACACCCCATAAGCTATTGCTCCTTTGCCCCCCCACATGGGAAGGATGGTGGATTTGCCATCCCACCACATCGGGGGTCTCTCACTATCAATTTTGCACGTCAAATTTCAACAAATTAAAAATTTGCCAATCACTGCCCATCATCTGCCAATCACTACTGCCAATCCCTTGCCAATCATCAAATTTTGTTTTTCTCTAATTTTGGGTCCAAAACACTAACCTCATCACCCAGTCGACTCACTAATACCTCTCGGTGCGCCAATTCCTGTCCAAAGCCCGGCTTCGTAAAGCCAAGCAATGGATGCTGGTTGTTTTGTGCCAGCGGCTGGATACGTCCGGCACTCGGTGCAGGGAAGGAGGTTTACCCGGCCCGAGATCCCACGCACCTTCTCGGCACGGAACCATCCAATGTCCCGATCTCGACCTGCCGGAATTCCTCAACAAAAAGTGGTCGCCATGACGACTCTTTCTATCGGGCCGCCCGCTCCGCCTAGTGGAGCACGGACGTTCAAAGCGAGGCCCAGCACGGATCGCGCACGGCGGTCCTTTCGAACCCGCCGTGGCTCGGATCCCCGCTGGTTCTCGCGGCACGCGAAACCCGGCACGCACCGAGGGCCCGCTTCGGCTAAAAGTCGACCTAACCTTTAACCCGGTTACCGTCGACGCTTCACCTGCAGGCCTACATGCATACACTACCTCTTTCTTGCTCATACATGCAGCCGTTCCCATTCTCCTCGTACCTTTTCTTTCACACCTCGGTACACTCATTCCGCTCACCGACTTGGTCACACACCTGACCACCGAACACTTTGGCACACATTCGTTGCTCGCACACCTCACCAATACACCTCTTCGCGCCCCTTCCTCGGTCACCTCCTCTGTGACAATCACAGGTGTGCTCTCATTCGCACACCCAACCACGTGCCTCACCACCAACTCCAGCGTGCATTCCCACTCACGCTCTACCATTCCAGGTGTACATCCTTCCATCCCAGGTGTACATCCTCGCTCACCTGTCACAACCAGCTCACTCTCCTTGTCACTCTCACTACTCTCACCTCCACTCGTGACAACGCACTCACCCTTACTCTTGACAGCACACTCTTTCCCCATGCACCTGTCCGTCACACACCTTTCTCGCGCACACTCTCCCGTTACACCCTCTGTAACACTCACCACAGGTGGACACTCTTCCTTACTTCTGACAGCGCACTCTTTCCTCATGCACCTGTCCGTCACACACCTTTCTCGCGCACACTCTCCCGTTACACCCTCTGTAACACTCACCACAGGTGGACACTCTTCCTTACTTCTGACAGCGCACTCTTTCCTCATGCACCTGTCCGTCACACACCTTTCTCGCGCACACTCTCCCGTTACACCCTCTGTAACACTCACCACACCACGCTTCCATGTGCTCCCTCGCACACGCGCTACGACCGACTCACTCTCGCCAGCACCCTCACTCCTTGGCACGCACTTTTTCCTCACACACCCCAGAGTCGGACTTTCTCGCACACCTCCTCTTTCGCACACCAGACCTGTCGCACACTTCACCAACGGCCTCTCACGAACACCCGGGTCTATCTCGACCCCCAAGCCTCTTACATCACCTGGCGCATCATACGCACGACCATATTGGTCACCACTTACACCGGGTCCTCTTCCTCTTCGCTTCTCCTCCATCACCTGCGAATCCCTCATCCGGTTAATGAGCACATCATCACGATCCAAACACAGACTTTGGACCAATTCTTTTATCTCCTCTTTTATCTCTTTCTTATCCCCTCTCCGTCGCTTCTTAATTTCGCTCATCCCTTCTTCCACTTCTTCTAATTTGTGCTTCACCTCTTTTATTCCCCGGTACGTCTCCTCAAGCTCGTCCTCCAAGGCTACCTTGGCCGTTTCCATGTGCGTCCTCACCTGCCGGTCCTTCGTCTCCATTACCTCTACCACCTCGTCCAACCTCGTTGTCAGTCCCTCACGTACCATCTGACATTCCCTCTTCGTCGCTATCAAGTCGTCTTTTAGTTCTTTCTGTGTCACTTTTAACCCTCCTAATACCGCAGTGTTCCTTTGAACCTGCTCCGTTAGTTCTTGTTGTCCCTCCGTCAGCTGTTCCACCTCCTGCGTCAGGACCTCTATGCCCCCCTGTAACTTTACAGTCCCCTTTCTCACCTCCTTCTCCATGTGCTCCCTACAGTGCCTCACCTCCTCGCGCACTCCTCCGACCTCCTCACTCACTCCTCTTCTGATCTCCTCTCCCATCACTTGCATCTCCTGCCCAGATGCCACCCTCATCTGCTCCATTTCCTCCCTGTGAGCATCCAGTTTGGTTTCTACCCCCATTCTGACCCCCTCTATCTGCTGCTCCATTTGTTTAACTTCCCTTTCCGCTTGGTCCCTCATGTCCCTCAATTTGCCTTCCATACTGTTTTCTAACCCCTCTAACCCATTTTTCACTCCCTCTATTTGATTCTCTTGAGCGGCCATTCTGTTTTCTACCCCCGTTAACCCATGTTTCACTCCCTCTATCTGATTCTCTTGAGCGGCCATTCTGTTTTCTACCCCCGTTAACCCATTCTTTACTTCTTTTATCCCGTTGTCTAACTCCTCAAATTTCTTTTCTAATCCCTCACCGGTACCCCTCATTTGGCCCTCCAATCGCTCACCCTGAGCATCCATCCGGTTCCCCATTACCCCCATTTGGTCCTCCAACCGCTCACCCAATCGCTTTCTATCAGCCCTCATTTGCTCACAATTCTGGGCCATAAGGGCCTTCATTTGTATCCAAAACGAGTTCAAATCCATCGGGGGCGCTGCCACGGTTGCCGGCGCGGTGACCAGCGAGGCGCCATTTTGCGCGCCCGCTTCTTCGTGCGTGACGGCGCTATTTTGCGAACCTGCCGCCCTCACTGCTTCGCTCTCCTCCTGTCCCTCATTTTGGTCCTGGATCGACCCTACCTCACTCTCCTTTACCGGACCCCAGCTGTCTTGATCCGCCATAGCGCGACTTTCAAAATTCGGTTTTTATTTTTTTATTTTCGTAAAACAAATTCAAATTTCGCCGTTATAATTTCGCGCGGGAAACGCGCTCCGAATCGATTCGGTCGAGCGCCGTACGCGCTCCGGCTCGATTTTCCCTCCCAAAATTTGGGCCTAACTAATTTAGTCCCGGGTTCGAATTCCACTCCTCGACACCAATTGTTACAGACGTGGCTTGGATGTTATTTACCGAGCGGTTTTATGGTATGACCACGTCTGCACAAGTTACCCGATTGTGCCCGAACGTTGACTAATCGCGCTATGCTAGACCAATGAAGGAAAAAGAAGACACACGGCTGGAATTAATACGACACGACACCAGGGATACGGTTCTCAAAGGTTGTTATTACAATAATGCGGAAGGTTTAGATTACAGGGACAAGAGGGAAACATAGGAAGGTGGGCACTTAAACACACTTATATTAACCCCAACCAACGGACGACAGATAAACGGGACAAGGCTCACTCACACGGGGTTTGATGGCAAAGAAAGCGGGTAGCGATCGCTCCAGGTGCACCTGGGCTCAGGGCAGGATCACGTACGGTCCAGTTTAAGAGATGCGGTGGAGGTATTGCAGCGCTCGAGGGGTGGCGACTTCTCTCTCCAGGCTGGGGGCGCATCTGACGTCACATCCGGCGCGGGGCCGCGTATATCCGGCGGGGAGTGACACGCCCTCGGCTCGTTAGCTCCGCCCCAGATGGAATCGGCACGTTGCTTCTCATTGGGTGCGTGGGGGGGGTTACTGGCTCCGCCCCTGACGAGGAGCTGACAGCCAGCCCCTTCGGGGTAACGCCGTGGAGCGCATGGTCATGGCGGGTAACCGAGCCGGTGTGAGGACGCACACTCCCCGCCCCTCTGTTGTTGTAGTCGTAGTTGTAGTTGTAATTGTTGTTGTAGTTGTTGTTATTGTTGTTGTTTGGGGAAGAAGATGGGAGGAGGTATGGGAAAGGTCCTAAACTCACTACTGATGCCATATAATCACATTCTGGTGCAACGAAGAGTCATAATTAATGGAAACGAGGCCTTAACTGACATAGATTAAGAATAACTAGGAAGATGTCCGAAAGTTGGCTACGTGTGGTGCGGTGGACCTGGGCACGACATTTAATGGGGGAATAAGGGGAAGGTCGGCTCTACTGATTGTTATTTACATGCAATGGGACTAGGGAATGGGGGATTGGGGAAAGTTGGGGAGTATTGGAGAAAATAGGGGAATATTTACAAGCGGATATGGAGGCCAAATTCCATATTCGCAACAACGGTGGATAACGGCAATTCCACCACCTCGGCCCTCCGAGCGTGGTTTATTGACGTAGGAATATCCATTGGGTGTGGTGAGGTTGAGTGTGTAGTAGTCCAGAGGTTGTTGCCAGGTTTCGGTGAGACAGAGAAAGTCCAGTTTGTTATCCAGGATGTATTCGTTCAGGATGAGGCATTTATTGTTGAGGGACCGGGTGTTGAACAGGGTGAGCTTGATGTTGTTTTGAACAGCAGGGATGAATTCAGGTGATTTAGCCAGGGTTCGTAGGCAGGAGGTGCGATCGTGTGGGTTGCTGTGACCAGGTGCGCTGGGACGAAGAGTGAGAGTGCGCTGAGCCGACCAGAGGACGGGGATGGAGTGACCTGATTGCAAATAAACAAACTTGCGACCGGAGCCACGGTGAATGTACCTGGGTCGTCGGAGGAGTCCATTTGATTTGATGGCAGAGATGCATGATGGGGTGGAGCGGGTATTGAGCAGAAGAAGCCTTGCGGCGGAGTACTTCAGAGCCATGCCAGGCAGGAGCGAAGGGACGAGTACGAGGCCAAGGTCGAGGAGGCAAAGCGGCAAACGCAGCGGCAAACGCAGCGGCAAACGCAGCGGCAAACGACTGCAGCCGCTAATCAAGACCACAGCGGCAAACAAGGCCACAAGGCCACCAAGACCACAAGGCCACCGGCAAACAAGGCCACGGCCACAAACAACGGGAGCGGGCCTTTCGATTCCGTATTCCGTACCATCAAAAGCAGATTCCGTTATCCAGCCGGAGAACACGCGGCACGTGCGGGTGTGAAAAGGCAGGACAGGTGTGAGATGTCAGGTCAGAAAAGTAGAAGCAGACCCTGTACATCCATCCAGTCGGAGAAGCGGCGAATATGCAACGCCAGCGTACTCTCGCAACCGAACCCGGAAGTCTTTTAAGGTGAACGGGTGACACCGTCACAATTTCGGTCTTTGAGGCCGGCCGATAGGCACAGTGTGACCGGAAGGGACGAGGTTCTCCTGACCACGTGGCCCTTGACTTGGTTTGTCCGCACAATGTGGGCGCTTTCAGGATGAACTTTAGCCGGGGAGCGTTTGGGCGCCCCAGTCTGATACTGCCGCCCACGCACAGAACAACTTGTGAGTGCACGTGGGTCCCGGCGGTCCCACTGGCCTAGCGCTACCATGTTTAGACAGCGAACGTCCGTCCCCGGGCACCACGCCTGGCTCGCTTATTCAGCGAGCATGGCGACGTGGGCACGGTAGGACACCCGCGGAGCCCAGGCGGACCGGGGACGCGCGAGCCTACGCGTTAGCGGGCTACGGCGGAATCAATGGCTTCAGCCACGTCCGGGCCGATATTCGGCCCGGCCGCACCGGGAATGAACTGGTTCGACGCCCGCGCTAGAGAGGTCGCGGGCGACTGAGATGTGTTAACAAATTAATTAATTAATTTGAGATGTCCGATTCCTAGTGTTTGGAAATTTGGAAGAGCTTGACCCTAGCCTTTCCCTTGCGAGGGCAAGGAGGAACTTAACACTTGACACTTAAGCTTAGTTTGAAGTACACCCTGCCAGCGCCCACGGCGGGACGGCAGGGCAACCAGAAGGGACGAGGTTCTCCTGACCACGTGGCCCTCGATCTGGGAAGCGAGAGGCGTTCCCTTAGTGGACGCGCCCCTCACGCCCGACTTTTGGGCGGCCCCGGCAGGCCGTTTGTTTTGACGTTCCGTGACAGGCCCCGCACCCCCACCTCCGGGCCGACCGGGCGACCGGAATGAATCCCGGTGTCCCGATCCGAGCCTTCAGAGCGGGCCGACTGCACTTTCCGTCCCTGCGGTCCCAAATACCGGAACCACCCGAATACCACTTTATTCGACAAAATGAGGTGCGGCCTACAGCCTTAGAAAACCAACCCTATATAAGTCAATACCTCCAACGATACAGGCGCGCATTCGTGCCGCGTGACGTGGTGACGTCATCGCGCTTTCACCTTAAAAGATTTATTTGATATAAATTGATATTTTGATATAAGCCTTAGAAAACCAACCCTATAGAAGTCAAATGGTCCAATAAAGGGTGATGGGAGGGTGATGGGAGGGTGATGGCAGGGTGATGGGAGGGTGATGGCAGGGTGATGGGAGGGTGATGGCAGGGTGATGGGAGGGTGATGGCAGGGTGATGGGGGAGGGTGATGGGGGAGGGTGATGGGGCCTCCCTATAGAAGTCAGTACCTCCAACGACACAGGCGCGCATTCGTGCCGCGTGACATGGTGACGTCATCGCGCTTTCACCTTAAAAGATTTATTTGATATAAATTGATATTTTGATATAAGCCTTAGAAAACCAACCCTATAGAAGTCAAATGGTCCAATAAAGGGTGATGGGAGGGTGATGGCAGGGTGATGGGAGGGTGATGGCAGGGTGATGGGAGGGTGATGGGAGGGTGATGGCAGGGTGATGGGAGGGTGATGGCAGGGTGATGGGGGAGGGTGATGGGGGAGGGTGATGGGGCCTCCCTATAGAAGTCAAATGGTCCAATAAAGGGTGATGGGAGGGTGATGGCAGGGCGATGGGAGGGTGATGGCAGGGTGATGGGAGGGTGATGGGGGAGGGTGATGGGGGAGGGTGATGGGGCCTCCCTATAGAAGTCAGTACCTCCAACGACACAGGCGCGCATTCGTGCCGCGTGACGTGGTGACGTCATCACACTTTCACCTCAAAAGACCCATTTGATATAAGTTAATATTCTGATATAAGCTTTGGAAAACCAACCCTATAGAAGTCAAATGGTCCAATAAAGGGTGATGGGAGGGTGATGGCAGGGTGATGGGAGGGTGATGGCAGGGTGATGGGAGGGTGATGGCAGGGTGATGGGAGGGTGATGGCAGGGTGATGGGGGAGGGTGATGGGGGAGGGTGATGGGGCTTCCCTCTAGAAGTCAAATGGTCCAATAAAGGGTGATGGGAGGGTGATGGGAGGGTGATGGCAGGGTGATGGGAGGGTGATGGCAGGGTGATGGGAGGGTGATGGCAGGGTGATGGCATTTTATTTTCACCACTTCAAATCGACCGAATTTCACCAAATAAGATACCACACTCGCTGCACTGATGTCATTTTTACGGCAAAAGTGAAAACAGATTTTAATTTGGAAATAAAACGAAAGCGTGCACAATGGAATCATTCGTGCCGCGTGACACGGTGACGTCATCGCGTTTCCACCTTAAAAGACTTATTTGATATAAGTTAATCTTTTGATATAAGCCTTAGAAAACCAACCCTATAGAAGTCAAATGGTCCAATAAAGGGTGTTGGGAGGGTGATGGGAGGGTGATGGGAGGGTGATGGCAGGGTGATGGCAGGGTGATGGGGGAGGGTGATGGGGGAGGGTGATGGGGCCTCCCTATAGAAGTCAGTACCTCCAACGACACAGGCGCGCATTCGTGCCACGTGACGTGGTGACGTCATCACACTTTCACCTCAAAAGACCCATTTGATATAAGTTAATATTCTGATATAAGCCTTAGAAAACCAACCCTATATAAGCAGTACCTCCAACGATATAGGTGCGCATTCGTGCCGCGTGACGTGGTGACGTCATCGCGCTTTCACCTCAAAAGATTTATTTGATATAAGTTAATATTTTGAATAACTCGGTCAATATCAGTCCGAATTTCGCCAAATAAAGGTTCCTGTTATCCACAGATACCCCTGTATCCTCCTAGAGGCGAAGTCAGGATGAATTTCGCAAAAAATAAAGTCCTTCGGCAACGAAAATTTAACATGGGGCTTTCCTATGTAACTTTACCCCGAGGTAATTCCACCAAAAATCCCCGAAATTTCGCGGGTCCCGTTCTATTGAGTGTTAAGCTAATCTAGCGACTGCAAAATCTGAAAACAGAATTAAGATCCGAGTCCCCGTTCACTCTCGAGGGCCTCCAAGAGCAAATCGCATATATTCCTAATGAAAAAACCCCGGAGTTCCTAAATCCCAAATCCCATGCCATCCGATGTCAATCCATATATCTATACCTCACTACGAACGTTATGCATCTAATGATAAGCATTAAAACCATCAAAAAATATTTTGTGACCACTTTATTTAACAAAATGAGGTGCGGCCTAGCATCTAGTCGAGACCAAGTCACCCAGGCCTACCACCCATTCCGACCCCAAATTCCTCATCGACGATAACTAAACAATATATTATATGAATCGCACCGTACATACCTCCTTCTAGATCTTGTTCTTTTCTTGATATACTCACTCAGGCTCACCCTATCACGACTGAGTCCTCTCAGCTCTTCCAAATGGCGTCCGCTCCGCCTCGTGTCGTGTCCAGTCCACCTCCGAGCTCTTCTTCTTCGAAAGACCTTCGACACTCATGGCGGGGGCGTGATGACGTCACTGCGCTTCAGTCTTAGAAAACTAAGGGCGTGATGACGTCACTGCGCTTCAGTCTTAGAAAACTAATTTTTATATAAGTTAATATTTTCAATAACTCCTAGAGGCGAAGTCTTAGAGAATTTCGCAATAAGAAATAGAGTCCTTCGGCGACGGAAATTTAACACGGTGTTTTCCTATGTAACTTTACCCTGAGGTAATTTTACCAAAAATCCCCGAAATTTCACGGGTCCAGCCCTATTGAGTGCCTGCAGCCTCTCAAGTCCCTTCACAGTCGGGCTAGAGTCAAGCTCAAAAGGGGTTTTCTTTCCCCACTGATTCCGCCAAGCCCGATCCCTTGGCTGTGGGTTCGCTGGATAGTAGATAGGGACAGTGAGGATCTCGTTCATCCATTCATGCGCGTCACTGTTTAGATGACGAAATGAATGAGTTCATTCATTTTCGCTGCATGATTTTTCGGGTGACACCGTCACAATTTCGGTCTTCGAGGCCGGCCGATAGGCACAGTGTGACCGGAAGGGACGAGGTTCTCCTGACCACGTGGCCCTTGACTTGGTTTGTCCGCACAATGTGGGCACTTTCAGGATGAACTTTAGCCGGGGAGCGTTTGGGCGCCCCAGTCTGATACTGCCGCCCACGCGCAGAACAACTTGTGAGTGCACGTGGGTCCCGGCGGTCCCACTGGCCTAGCGCTACCATGTTTAGACAGCGAAAGTCCGTCCCCGGGCACCACGCCTGGCTTGCTTATTCAGCGAGCATGGCGACGTGGGCACGGTAGGACACCCGCGGAGCCCAGGCGGACCGGGGACGCGCGAGCCTACGCATTAGCGGGCTACGGCGGAATCAATGGCTTCAGCCACGTCCGGGCCGATATTCGGCCCGGCCGCACCGGGAATGAACTGGTTCGACGCCAGTTCGCGGGCGACTAGAGAGGTCGCGGGCGACTGAGATGTGTTAACAAATTAATTAATTAATTTGAGATGTCCGATTCCTAGTGTTTGGAAATTTGGAAGAGCTTGACCCTAGCCTTTCCCTTGCGAGGGCAAGGAGGAACTTAACACTTGACACTTAAGCTTAGTTTGAAGTACACCCTGCCAGCACCCACGGCGGGACGGCAGGGCAACCAGAAGGGACGAGGTTCTCCTGACCACGTGGCCCTCGATCTGGGAAGCGAGAGGCATTCCATTAGTGGACGCGCCCCTCACGCCCGACTTTTGGGCGGCCCCGGCAGGCCGTTTGTTTTGACGTTCCGTGACAGGCCCCGCACCCCCACCTCCGGGCCGACCGGGCGACCGGAATGAATCCCGGTGTCCCGATCCGAGCCTTCAGAGCGGGCCCGCTGCACTTTCCGTCCCTGCGGTCCCAAATACCGGAACCAACCGCATACCACTTTATTCGACAAAATGAGGTGCGGCCTACAGCCTTAGAAAACCAACCCTATATAAGTCAATACCTCCAACGATACAGGCGCGCATTCGTGCCGCGTGACGTGGTGACGTCATCGCACTTTCACCTTAAAAGACTTATTTGATATAAGTTAATATCCTGATATAAGCCTTAGAAAACCAACCCTATAGAAGTCAAATGGTCCAATAAAGGGTGATGGGAGGGTGATGGGAGGGTGATGGGAGGGTGATGGCAGGGTGATGGGGGAGGGTGATGGCAGGGTGATGGGGGAGGGTGATGGGGGAGGGTGATGGGGCCTCCCTATAGAAGTCAAATGGTCCAATAAAGAGTGATGGGAGGGTGATGGGAGGGTGATGGGAGGGTGATGGGAGGGTGATGGCAGGGTGATGGGAGGGTGATGGCAGGGTGATGGGAGGGTGATGGCAGGGTTGTGGGAGGGTGATGGGGCAGGGTGATGGGGCAGGGTGATGAGAGGGTGATGGGAGGGTGATGGCAGGGTGATGGCAGGGTGATGGGATGAGAGGGAGGAGTTTGTTTTGACGTTCCGTGACAGGCCCCGCACCCCCACCTCCGGGCCGACCGGGCGACCGGAATGAATCCCGGTGTCCCGATCCGAGCCTTCAGAGCGGGCCGGCTGCACTTTCCGTCCCTGCAGTCCCAAATACCGGAACCACCCGCATACCACTTTATTCGACAAAATGAGGTGCGGCCTACAGCCTTAGAAAACCAACCCTATATAAGTCAATACCTCCAACGACACAGGCGCGCATTCGTGCCGCGTGATGTGGTGACGTCATCGCGCTTTCACCTTAAAAGATTTATTTGATATAAATTGATATTTTGATGTAAGCCTTAGAAATCCAACCCTACAGAAGTCAAATGGTCCAATAAAGGGTGATGGGAGGGTGATGGGAGGGTGATGGCAGGGTGGTGGGAGGGTGATGGCAGGGTGATGGGAGGGTGATGGCAGGGTGATGGGAGGGTGATGGGAGGGTGATGGCAGGGTGATGGGAGGGTGATGGCAGGGTGATGGGGGAGTGTGATGGGGGAGTGTGATGGGGCCTCCCTATAGACAAAATGAGGTGCGGCCTACAGCCTTAGAAAACCAACCCTATATAAGTCAATACCTCCAACGATATTAAATCGGAAACAGGGCTTTACACAAAAAAATTTATATAAAAGGCTTTACACACGGCCCTGACTTGAGTGTCCCATTGCTTCAAGTTTTCTTCCACAATCTGTTTGGTTAACAACTAAATCTCCAATGTGAAAATTAGCCATATCGTCTGAGAGTCCTCAAAAACATGGACTCATGACTTTTCCATTTTCTAGGATCAAGGCTCATGTTGTTTTTGGATGGCTCTTCTTGAAGGCAGTCAAGTTGCTGCTGCATATATCTGGTTTGTTCAAAGTCACGATAAATTTGACATAAAGTCATGTTGTCAACATACTTATTGTGTGAGACTTCAAGGTTACCAGAAACAAAATCATTTATCATGGCTAAGAAAGTTACTGAATCAATTGTTGTGCCTTGTGGAACGCTAGCATTTGTTGTTTCCCATGTGGAAACTTCCACGTTGCAGCATTCAGCCTGGATTTTTGGATAAAAAACTACAGATCCATGGGATGATCCAATACCAAAGTTAATGAATTTATCACCAACAATAGGGTGTCTAACTATCAACGGCTTTATAAAAGTATGTAGCAACCAAAACTGAGGAATGTTGAGGTTTATCAGTTCCCTTAAAAAATGATGAAGCATTTTAACGAAACAGTGGGTTGTAGAAGCTAAAACGACCCAAACTATTGAACAAAAACAATATAATTCCTGATGTCCTCAGATATCTAATTTACAATAAAATCCTCAAAAACTTTGGAAAATAATCACGAGTTAAATTGGACATAAATTGTCAAAATTGGGATTTCAGATTTCCTAACTCATTTTTTTCAGAAAATCATAAGCAGATGTCCAAATATCAGGTAATACACCTTCACGAAGTGAGCAATTTATTTGTATGCTTGGTCGCGGCTCATATAAGAGCTATCACATAGAACATATAATAAAGGGAGCAGGAGAGAAGTGGGCTAGAGAGAGGGAAGCACACCAACAGTAGTGAACAGGGACATCAGGAGATCTGTGTAAGAGAGAGGGGGTTGGAGTGGGGTGCACTGGATGAACAAGATGGATACGACAAGGACATTCAGGAAAGAAAACAGAGAATTTGAAGGAGGTGGGTTTGGGGTGGATTAATGGGAAATATAAGAGATGGTGGTTGACAGCTGTTTTCATGACCTAGAGAAGGAGTGGGATTGAAGAGTGATTAAATTGTTAGTTCCAGAGGCGGGGAAAAATAGGAATAAAAGAGTGAAGGTGAGCAGAGAGTCTTGATTTTGACAGTTTCACCAGAAGAGGGTTACTGGCAGATCTTGTGCGTCCTGCAGGAATATTTAGTAGGGTGGATAAGCTCTCATATTATAACAATTGTGCATTTTATGAGAAAAGCATGAAATTTCTAACATAGTTAGTGCATACCATAAGGTTTATTTTCAGATGTGGAGGGAAGTCAAATTTGCCCTCTGAGGACCGTGAGAGGTCAAATCCAAAATGGCCGCCAGTCCACCGGGTCTAATGTTCAAACGCGCTTAATTTTGGAACCAAATAGTGTAGAAAAACATTATAGGTGTCATTTCCAACTAAACTGGGGATGCCCATTCATTTGGTGATACTTTTGAGATCGCCACAACTCAAGGACATGCATTTAGGTCAAGGTCAAGGTCAAATTACGTTAAATATCTATTTTTATGATACTGCAGTTGTAACTGCTATTGGAAAAAGTTCATTTGAACTTTTAAAACTTTATTTTTTCAGGTACAGGGATTGGTACAGAACACCCAAAGACCAGAAATTATGAAAAAAAGTGTTTACACTGCAAGGAATGATGCAATAACCTCTGAAAAAATAATTGTAGTTAACCGGGTATGTCCACAAAAGCTTACATTAAATCAAGTGCAATGATGAAAATTGGTAATGATCAAAATCTAACAGTCTCCAGAACAGAAGCACAGTGCAGTGCACTTGAGTGCAGCATTGGCACACTTGCAGCGTCCAGTGCACCCTTTCTTGCAGCCACAGTGGATCAATTCATGGCACTATTTTGATGCTTCAGGGAGAGTGGTCCAAAGAGGCTGCCACCCAGTTGTCTCCTTTGTCCAGCCCCAGTCAGATGGGTCTGGCATCTCTGGATCCATGACAAATGCTTGGTTCCAACAGTTGGCCTGGTAGCAAGTGCTCTTGATGTGCTGCTTGAGTGCTGACTGGGTTGGAGGAATGTTCTCTGGAGTTCTACACTTCTGTGTGAAGAGCTGTTTCCTGGCATCATTCACTTCCGTGCTCTCACTGGTTCGGTCGTACTTCAGCACCACAAATCGCTCTAGCAGTAACATTGAGCCTTCACTGACCTTACTTGGCATGCCTAGGAGTTCATTGAAAGCATCATTCACCCCTGGGGAAGACTTCCAAGTTTCCCAGGCAGTCTTCTTTCCTATGCAAAACACAATGTTAGCACCATTCACCACATTTTACATCCAAGGTTTATATTCAGATCTGGCGATCTCAAAAATATCACGAAATTAATGGGTATCTCCAATTTACAGACTTGGCATTTAATATGGAATATTTTTTTTGTGGGGGTGAACTTACATTTCAAGATGTCTTAGAACCAAAAGTTAATTGGAATTATGTTGAAATTGTTCTAGATTTTGTTAATGTGACCTTTAAAAGAAACAAAAACCACATTTGACATTTCGAAACAAATAAATTGATCCTTGAAAGTGATGTAAACTGATATCGAACTCAATTCATGGACAGTACTGTGTTAAACTTCTGTACGTTTTCCAGAAGTATCTCTTTATTTTGCACATTAGCCAATTTTTTTTTTAACAAAAACAAAAGTTAAATTACGACTGGGATTACGGACAGTAAAATTACAGTTCAGTACTTCGTGTAACCCCCACGAGCATTCAGGAGAGCACGTACACGTTGAGGCATGCTGTTCATGAGATTTGCCAAGTTTTGGACAGGAATCGCTTGCCATGCAGTGACAATAGCCTGCTGAAATTCACGCAAAGAGGTCGGCTGCTGGTCCAAGTGGTCGATTTGACGCGTTAATTCTGCCCACAAGTTCTCTATCGGATTCATATCCGGGGACATGGCAGGCCACTCCATGTGCTCTACACCACGGTCAGCAAGAAAGTGTTGGATCATGCGAGCACGATGAGGCCGTGCATTGTCATCTTGGAAGACAAAGTTTCCTCAAAAGGCTGCACGAGCAAATCGAAGCAATGTTTCTTCCAGAATGGCCCTGTACTTGAACTGGTTCAGGTTTCCATTCAGAACAACCAGGTCAGTTTTGCCCCCTGCATGAAAAGCAGCCCAAACGGTCACCCCACCACCTCCAGCTTGGACTCTTGGCACTATACAATCTTTGTTGTAGGCTTCATGCACTTGTCTGTGCACTCGGACACGGCCATCTTGACGATAGACCAGAAATCTAGACTCGTCACTGAAGATCACGTGATTCCAGTGTCCTGGCTGCCATTGACGGTGCTATCTGGCCCACTGCAATCGGCGCTGGCAGTGTTGTCTGGTCAGGCGTGGCTTTCTCAGGGGACGCCTGGCACGATAGCCTGCTTGAACCAGTCGTTGGTTGACTAGCCTTCTGGATACAGGCACATTTGTCAGTTGCTGCCACTCAGCCCTAAGCCGATTAGCTGACTTGGTACGGCCATTGCGGACTAACCGGTGCAGCTGGCGATCATCCCTCCTTGTGGTTCTGCGGGGACGCCCTGGCCTCGGTATTGGAGTAGGGACACCCCTCTGAGCATTTCGTTTCAGGATCTTTGACACCTGACCTTGAGTGATGCCATACTGCCGAGCAATAGCACGCTCTTTCATGCCGTAATTTCGTAAAGCCACCACTCCATGACAAACAGCATTGTCGAGTTGACGGACCATCTCCAGAGGAAGCGGCAATAACTTTTGGAGACGTGCAGCAGTTGTTTTCCACTAATACAGAACGCAACAACCCTTGTATACCCGACTGTGAAGCCAATCGTCAAATGCACCTGTCGTACATTTTGCCACGCCACCTGTGATATAATCCTGTTGTTGACTTCTTGCTGCGACGGACAATCAGTGACATGGTTCTTTTAACAAATAAATCACCAAAGTGTAAAAGAAACTCACCAGATTGATATACTGAGTTAAGAAAGTAAACCCTAGTCAAGAAAAAAAAAAAAAAAAAAAAAAAAAGACAAAAAAAAAACAAAAAAAAAAACAAGAAAACAAAACAAAAAAAACAAAAACATTTCCTTCTTTGTTATTTTCGTTCGTTCGTTCTTTGACCACGTGTTTCACCCCCATTTCACCCCCATTTTCACCCCATTCCCCAGATCGTTTTTACTGTTCAATTTAAAAGTGCTTAAACTTTCCTTCCACCTTTTGCCCTGTTCACGTGACTCGTGGTTGTCCCTCTAGGTCTCGGCCCTCTCCCCGTTGGTATTTTTGTGAATATAAGATTGTTCTTCACAGTTCTGTTTAATTATGTTTAAACTTTCCCCTGCAGTGTTTTATGCAGTGGTATATTACAACACACTGTTTTTCTTCCTATTTAAAAGGCTCTTTTCAATTTCCTCTTCAACTCTTTCCTCTTCAACTCATTCCACTTCAAAAAAAAATTCAATCTCTTATAATTCTTCCTCACGTCATGCTCTAAATTCACATTCATTCCACCCCTCCTCTATCGTTCTTAAATGGATCGCTAACTTGAAAATCACAATAAACCCAATTTGTTATAAATGTTCGTCTTGCATTAATCATCCTCTTTCTAAACTCCCCTCTCGCCCATCCCCTCCTAAAGTCCCCCCTTGCCCCTCCCCTCCTAAACTCACCCCTCACCCCTCCCCTTCAAAACTCCCCCCCCCCAACCCCTGCCCTTCAAAACTCCCCCTAAACCCCTCCCCTTCAAATCTCACCCCCCTACCATCCCTCTCCAATTCTCCCCCCTCCCCCTCCTCCTCAAAGCTGCCTTCTCCCCACTTCGTCTCCCTTCTATCTCATACCTCCACCTCCCCCAACCTTCTACTTTCCTCTGCCCCCCTCAAACAAACCCTCACTGTGCCTTATCCCATCACCATCAAACCTTTCATCCTCCTCATCCTTCCCTTTCTTGTAACTCTTCTGTAATCTCTGACACCCTATCAACTGCTCTCCCTACCTCCTCTTCTCATCCTTCATCTGACCCTACCCCTCCCTCCCCTGTCCTGCACCCGGTGCTCCCCCTCTCTCCTCATTAACGGTATGGACCTCAAACATCGGGGGCCTTCGCTCAAATTTGATTGATCTCTCCATACAGGTTGCTTCTGACAAACCAGACGTAATCTGCTTAACAGAAACTTTCCTCCATCAAGATGTCTCTGATTCCTTAATATATCTTCCTGGTTACTCCCTCCTGCAGTATGATAGACCTGAGCCTCGTCCTGGTGGTGGGGTTGCTATCTTTATCAATAACTCTTCCTCACTCTCCTTGCATTGCCCTCTCTCCACCCCACCCCCAGGAGTACCTCCAGCTATGGCTTCCTCTCTGCTCCCACCTTTTGTTCATATGTGTTCTGTACCGTCCTCCAAACAGTGATGACTCCATTTACATTTCGCTGTCTGACAACATGGACCAACTTCTATCAACTCATCCAAATTCTCTCTTCCTCATATGTGGCGACTTCAACTGTCATCATGCCAGCTGGCTGGGTGTGGGTTCCTCTCTCACCAGCCATGGAACCTCGGCAAAGGACTTCTGTGACTCATTGGGACTGACACAATCTGTCAATTTCCCGAACCGGATCTCAGTCAATGGAGTATCCTCTCTTCTAGACTTGGTTATGACAAACTTCCCTGTAAATGTCTGCTGCTCTTCTGCTCCAATCGGTTCTTCTGGTCATGTGCTTGTTAAAGTGGACATCTCCCTGGCCATTCTCAGAGAGCCTCCTCAGCGCCGACGAGTCTGGCATTTCACTCAGGCTGACCGGCACGGTCTGCAAGCAGCCATCAATCATCTGGACTGGTCTCCCACCTCTACTGCCTCTGACATAAATTCTTCCTGGGAATTCTTCCAAAGCAAACTGCTCTCTCTCTCTCGCTCATGCACAGATTTATCCCATCTCGTCTTCAGTTGTCTTACCCTTCCTCCCGTCCATGGTACACTGAATCTTGTGGTGAGGCAGTTGCCCTGAAACAACTTGCATTTGCCTCTTGGAAGGCAAATCTAACTGAAGGCAATCTCAGTTCCTTCCAACAAGCTCAGAACAAGTATGTCTACCCTCAGGAGTGCCAGGAAGCACTATCTCTCCACACTCAAGAATGAACTCTCAAACCTGTCTCCTTCCTCCAAATCCTGGTGGCGTCAGGTCAAATCAGCTTCTGGTGTTTGTTCTCCCTTCATCCCCTCTCTTACCTCAAATGGCTACACAGTTGACACCCCAAGTGACAAAGCCGAATGCCTCAACTCTGTGTTTGCCTCAAAATCTTGTGTCCCAAACCCATCTCTCTCTGTTCCCACCTTACCCAGTCAAACCCAACTGCTCCTGGACTCTGTGTCCTTCTCTCCTGACAAGGTGGAGAAGTATTTGTCAAACCTCGACTCTGATTCTGCAACTGGACCAGACGGCATCAGCCCACGGGTCCTAAAATCCTGCTCTGCCACTCTATCTCACCCTCTCTCTGTTCTTTTCACCCTCTATTTTGCTCAAGGTCATCTGCCAGCATCTTGGAAATCAGCAAACATTACTGCTTTACACAAAAAAGGTGCAAAAACAGATCCTTGCAACTACAGACCAATCAGCCTGCTCCCAATTATCACCAAAGTCATGGAATCCATCATTGCTTCAGATATCAAATCCTTCCTCTTCTCCCATGGCTTGATCTCCAATCATCAATTTGGATTCAGACCAGGTCATTCTACTCTGGACATGTTGCTTCTGCTGTCTCAACAATGGATTCTCTGGTCCATTGACCAGGGAGGTCCTCGATTTGGGAGGTCCTCAATGCCATACAGGAAATCAGAACTGTCTCCCTTGACATATCACGTGCCTTCGATACGGTCTGGCACCCAGGTCTGCTCACCAAACTCTCCTCCTATGGTATCCATGGAAATCTCCACGCATGGCTTGCGGACTTCCTCTCTGGTCGTAGTCAACGTGTGGCCCTGAATGGATTTCTCTCATCTCCCCTGCCTGTTCTGGCTGGAGTTCCCCAAGGTAGTGTTCTGGGCCCTGTACTATTTCTGGTCTTCATCAATGATCTCTCTGACTCTCTGGAAAATCCTTTCTATCTCTTTGCTGATGACTCCACTCTCTGCCGCTCCATTCCTCATTCCTCAGATCGGCAGTCTGCAGCCTCATCACTCTTTGCAGACCTGGACAAAATCACAGACTAGTCAAACAAGTGGAACATGTCTTTCAATCCTGACAAATCTCACGCTCTTACTATGTCTCCCCGAAAAGACCGACTGGAAAACCCTCCCATCGACTATCTCAACAATCCTCTCCAAGAAGTTCTGGCGCTCAAGCTTTTGGGTCTCACTATCTGCCATGATCTTCCTTGGGAAAACCACATTTCATCTTCCTTGGGACTGGGCATCCTCCGTCGTGCGAAGTCCTTCCTTGGGACACCTGAGCTCCTCACCACATACACGGTTTTCATCCGCAACTCAATGGAATACTGTTCCTCCCTCCCCCCCCCCCCCCCCCCCTTTCGGCTGGTGCTCCTGCCTCACACCTAGCTTGGCTTCACGCTGTTGAAACCAAGCTTTCAGAATCATTGGAATCTCCTGCGATGAAGCTAACTCGGTGGGCCTTTCACTCACTCAAAGCAGGCAGGTTGGTGGTCTTTCTGTCTTCTACCGACTCCTCTGCAGCCTTGCTCCCCCAGCTCTCTCTGTGCTCTGTCCCACAAATATTCCTCCAGGTTGCACAAGATCTGCCAGCAACCCTCTTATGGTTAAACTGCCGAAATCTAGGCTCTCTGCTCACCTTCACTCTTTCATTCCCCTTTTCTCCCACCTCTGGAACAAACTCCCCCACTCCCTTCAATCCCACCCTCCCCCCCTCCAGGTCTTTAAAACAGCTGTTCACCACCATCTCTTATCTTCCCCCATCCAAAACCTTGATCTTTTCTACCCCCGCTAATTCACCCCAGATGCACTTTTTTGAAATTCCAACTTCTTTCCTGGAAGTCCATGCAGTGTCCATATTATGTTTTATACCTCTCCCACCTCCCCCCAAGTCCTCTCCCTCCCACAGTTCTTTCGATGTCCTTGCTCTCAAATGTTGTGTTGGTGTCCTTCCCCCTCTCTCCCCATCTTGTCTATCGCTCCCCTTATTTTGTGTTTTATGTGTCGGTTTGATTTTTTGTGTGATTGATGTGAGCTCTTTCACGAGCCTCGATCTTGTATACAAAAAAAAAAAGGGTCTTATGGTACCTCTGGGTCTTTTAGGTTATTTGTGGTATTTTGGTTATTCAGGGTATTTAAGGGTATTTTGGGTCTTAAGGGTCTTCGGGATATTTGCGGTCTTCATGGTCTTCATGGTCTTCAGGGTCTTTTGGGTGTTTGGGTTTTTTTGGGGGTCTTTAAGGGTATTTTGGGTTTCAGGCGTCTTGGTGGTCTTAAGGGTCTTGGGGGATTTAAAGGCTCGTCAAATGTCTGAGGGGTCTCAGCAGTCTAAACGTAATTAACATTAGAGATTCACGGACTGTGTTTTGGGTGTTAATTACTCCCGCCAGGGAGTAATGCATTCGATCGTCTCCGTCCGTGTGTGTGTGTGTGTGTGTGTGTGTGTGTGTGTGTGTGTGTGTGTGTGTGTGTGTGTGTGTGTGTGTGTGTGTGTGTGCGCGTGCGTATGTGTGTTCGTATGTTCGTGTGTTAGTGTATTTGTCAACAAGATATCTGGAAAAGTTCTGAACGGATTTGGATGAAAGTTGGTGGGATGATTGCCCTTGGGATAAGGAAGAATTGATTAGTTTTTGGTGAAGCTCAGGATATTATTCCGGATCCAGGAATTTTTTGAAGGATTTTTTTACCTTTGGAGGATAGTGCTCCAACTTGACCCACGGCGGGAGTATGCGCTCTACTGAGTGGCGTTATAGTTTTATTTGAAGATTAAGAATCCGTTTTGGTCCCATATAAACAAACATACATAATCATATACGATGGCTCTATTATAATCAGATTACATTCAATTTTATCATCTCAACGGTGTTTCATTCTATTATCCATCATCCTGCTGTTCACGAAGTCATTCATTCAAGCATTCAATCATTGGAAGTATTCATTCATTACTCTTCTTATTCATCCATCTGAACATCTCAGTGCAAGACAACGGTGTTCCGGATTTGCTTCTCATTCGTTTTCAATATTGTTTTGTCAATTAATTAACCGAGGAAGCTAACTAACTACGGTCAAACACCACATGTCCCAAGCTCTAAGGTAGAAGATTTTTTTATTTTGGCCGCACACATTACCAACAATATTATTAAGTCCGTCCCGTGCACAGCAGGAGATGGAGTACTGTCATCACTTCTGTGTGTCTGTCAGGGCCGTAACTTTTTTATCATTTGAGTTTTGTCATCAAATTTTCACCAAAGCCTTGTTATGATAATACGGAGAAGGCGAATTAATAATTTTGTCAAAAGTCAGCGTCACATAAAATCATCAACTTTCATCCAAATTGACCTGAAATTTCAATTTACTTTTTTTTTTTTTTTTTTTTGTATACTGAATCGAGGCTCGTGAAAGAGCTAACATTTATTTCACAAACAAATCAACCAGACAAACAAAACACACAAAAAGAGGGAGCGGAAGACAAGATGGGGAGAGAAGGGAAGCACACAACCACAACATTTGAGAGCAGGGAGAAGTGTGGGAGGGAGAGGGCTTGGGGGCAGGAGGCGTGGGAGGGGGAGGGCGGGGAGGGGGAGAGGTATAAAACACAAGGGGACCGAAATTAGCGGGGGTAGAAAAGATCAAGGTTTTGGATGGGGGAGGATAAGAGATGGTGGTGAACAGCTGTTTTAAAGACCTGGAGGGTGCAGTGGGATTGAAGAGAGTGAGGGAGTTTGTTCCAGAGGTGGGAGAAAAGAGGAATGAAGGAGTGAAGGTGAGCAGAAAGTCTTGATTTTGGCAGTTTAACCATAAGAGGGTTGCAGGCAGATCTTGTGCGACCTGTAGGAATATTTGGGGGACAGAGCCCAGAGAGGGCTGGGGGGGGCAAGGCCAGAGAGGAGTCGGTAGAAGACGGAAAGACCACCAACCTGCCTGCGGTGAGTGAGTGAAAGGCCCTTGGAGTTAGCTTCATCGCGGGAGATTCCAATGATTCTGAACGCTTTGGTTTCAACAGCGTGAAGACGGGCTAGGTGTGAGGCAGGAGCACCAGACCAGAGGGGAGAGCAGTATTCCATAGAGCTGCAGATGAAAGCCTTGTATGTGGTGAGGAGCTCAGGTGTGCCAAGGAAGGACTTCGCACGACGGAGGATGCCCAGTCGGCGACTGGCTTTGGATGCCAGATTTGAAATGTGGTTTTCCCAGGAAAGATCATGGCAAATAGTGAGACCCAAAAGCTTGAGTGACAGAACTTCTTGGAGAGGATTATTCAGAAAGTGGATGGGAGGGTTTTCCAGTAGGTCTTTTCGGAGAGACATCGTAAGAGTGTGAGATTTATCAGGATTGAAAGACATGTTCCATTTGTTTGCCCAGTCTGTGATTTTGTCCAGGTCTGCAGAGAGTGAGGAGGCTGCAGACTGCCGATCTGCGAGGTCACGTCTTTTCGAAGCTGTTCCATGCGCTCACGCTTTCGAAGCTAAGTGATATTTCTCAATTGTGTTTTTGTCGAGACTGTATCTATCTTTCGGTGTCTGTACCTATAGCGTATCTTTTTGGAAAATTTTCGGTGCTAATTTTTCGTACATGTATACACAATCGTCGGTTAATGTGTATCGAGTATTCTGCGGCCTAGTACTCGTAAGCTTCGGCTACCGTACCGTCTCCGACCTTGTGGTTTTGTTTTTCTCTCAGCGATTCGTCGAATGCGCTGAAATTATTTTCGTTCACTGTTTCGTCCCAGTCGTTCACCCCATACCTCCTTGTTTAATATCTCTGCTCACAAAAAAAAAAAAAAACCAAAAAAATTTTTTCCTTCCCAGGTCTTATTCGTTTATTTGTTGTTCTTTTTGTTCGTTCGTTCTTCATTCGCGATCACGCGATCACGTGGTTAGAAATGTATAATCTCTCCCCTGAACAACTATTTTCTCTCATATATTATAACACCCTTTTCTTCTTTTCCTACAAAAGGATGCTTTCGTCTTGCTCACCAAATCTATTCATTCCAAAAAATATATATAATACCATCTCTTACAGTTCCTCCTTTCTACATTCCCTAAACTATCCAGAACTCCACCCCTCCTCCAGTGTCCTCAAACGTATTTTTGACTCGAAGGTCTCAAACTCATTTTGCAAAAAATGTTCGTTTCCCATGAATCGTACACTTTTCAAAATCCAATCTCACCCCTCCCCTCCAAATCCTCCCCATCACCCATCCCTTTCAAATCTCCCCCCTTGCCCCTTCCCTCCCCTCCCTCCTAAACTCCCCCCACACCTCTCCCCTCCGAGTCTCTCCCTCGCTCCTCCCCTCCTAGACTCCCCTCTCACCCCTCCTCCTCAAAGCATCCTCCCTGCTTCTTCCCCCTTCCAACTTTCACCTTCATCTCCCCCAACCTTCTGCCTCGCTCTTCCCCCTCCCCAAATAACACCTCACTGTGCCTCACCCAATCTCCATCAAACCTTTTGTCCGCCCCATTCTTCCCTTTCTCCAAGCTATTCTGAAATCTCTGAAATCTCTGACACACCTTCAACAGCTCTCCCTACCTCTTCCTCCTCTTCCACATCTTACCCTACCCCTCCCCCCCCCCTGTTCTGGACCCGATGCTCCCCCTTCCTCTTCATTAACGGTATGGACCTCAAACATCCGGGGCCTTCGCTCAAACTTGACTGACCTCTCCATACAGGTTGCTTCTGACAAACCAGATGTGATCTGCTTAACAGAAACTTTCCTCCTTCATGATGTCTCTGATGCCTTGGTATCTCTCCCAGGTTACTCCCTCCTCCGGTATGATAGACCTGAGCCTTGTCCTGGAGGTGGGGTTGCTATCTTTATAAAAAACTCTCTTCCTCACTTGCCCTCCACTGCCCTCTCTCCACCTCACCCCCAGGAATACCTTTGGCTACGGCTTCCCCTTCGCTCCCACCTTTTGTTCATATGTGTGTTGTACCGTCCACCAAACAGCGGACTCCATCTACATCTCACTGTCTGATAATATGGACCAACTTCTATCTACCCATCCCAACTCTCTCTTCCTCATATGTGGTGATTTCAATTGTCACCATGCCAGTTGGCTGGGTGTGGGTACCTCTCTCACCAGCCATGGCTCTTCAGCAAAGGACTTCTGCGACTCACTGGGACTGACACAATCTGTCAATTTCCCGACCCGGATCTCAGTCAACGGAGCATCTTCTCTTCTGGATTTGGTTATGACAAACTTCCCTGAAAATGTCTGCTGCTCTTCTTCTGCTCCAATCGGCTCATCTGATCATGTGCTTGTCAAAGTGGACATCTCTCTGACCATTCTCAGAGAGCCTCCTCAGCGTCATCGAGTCTGGCATTTCACTCAGGCCAACTGGCACGGTCTTCAAGCAGCCATCAATCATCTGGACTGGTCTCCCATCTCTACCACCTCTGACATCAACTCATCCTGGGAATTCTTTCAAACTAAATTGCTCTCTCTCTCATGCACAGATTTATCCCATCTCGTCTTCAGTTGTCATACCCTTCCTCCCGTCCATGGTACACGGAATCTTGTGGTGAGGCAGTTGCCCTGAAACAACTTGCATTTGCCTCTTGGAAAGCAAATCCAACTGAAGGCAATCTCAGTTCCTTCCAACAAGCTCAGAACAAGTATGTCTACCCTCAGGAGTGCCAGGAAGCACTATCTCTCCACACTCAAGAATGAACTCTCAAACCTGTCTCCTTCCTCCAAATCCTGGTGGCGTCTGGTCAAATCAGCTTCTGGTGTTTGTTCTCCCTTCATCCCCTCTCTTACCTCAAATGGCTACACAGTTGACACCCCAAGTGACAAAGCCGAATGCCTCAACTCTGTGTTTGCCTCAAAATCTTGTGTCCTAAACCCATCTCTCTCTGTTCCCACCTTACCCAGTCAAACCCAACTGCTCCTGGACTCTGTGTCCTTCTCTCCTGACAAGGTGGAGAAGTATTTGTCAAACCTCGACTCTGATTCTGCAACTGGACCAGACGGCATCAGCCCACGGGTCCTAAAATCCTGCTCTGCCACTCTATCTCACCCTCTCTCTGTTCTTTTCACCCTCTATTTTGCTCAAGGTCATCTGCCAGCATCTTGGAAATCAGCAAACATTACTGCTTTACACAAAAAAGGTGCAAAAACAGATCCTTGCAACTACAGACCAATCAGCCTGCTCCCAATTATCACCAAAGTCATGGAATCCATCATTGCTTCAGATATCAAATCCTTCCTCTTCTCCCATGGCTTGATCTCCAATCATCAATTTGGATTCAGACCAGGTCATTCTACTCTGGACATGTTGCTTCTGCTGTCTCAACAATGGATTCTCTGGTCCATTGACCAGGGAGGTCCTCGATTTGGGAGGTCCTCAATGCCAAACAGGAAATCAGAACTGTCTCCCTTGACATATCACGTGCCTTCGATACGGTCTGGCACCCAGGTCTGCTCACCAAACTCTCCTCCTATGGTATCCATGGAAATCTCCACGCATGGCTTGCGGACTTCCTCTCTGGTCGTAGTCAACGTGTGGCCCTGAATGGATTTCTCTCATCTCCCCTTCCTGTTCTGGCTGGAGTTCCCCAAGGTAGTGTTCTGGGCCCTGTACTATTTCTGGTCTTCATCAATGATCTCTCCGACTCTCTGGAAAATCCTCTCTATCTCTTTGCTGATGACTCCACTCTCTGCCGCTCCATTCCTCATTCCTCAGATCGGCAGTCTGCAGCCTCATCACTCTTTGCAGACCTGGACAAAATCACAGACTAGTCAAACAAGTGGAACATGTCTTTCAATCCTGACAAATCTCACGCTCTTACTATGTCTCCCCGAAAAGACTGACTGGAAAACCCTCCCATCGACTATCTCAACAATCCTCTCCAAGAAGTTCTGTCGCTCAAGCTTTTGGGTCTCACTATCTGCCATGATCTTCCTTGGGAAAACCACATTTCATCTTCCTTGGGACTGGGCATCCTCCGTCGTGCGAAGTCCTTCCTTGGGACACCTGAGCTCCTCACCACATACACGGTTTTCATCCGCAACTCAATGGAATACTGTTCCTCCCTCCCCCCCCCCCCCCCCCCCCTTTCGGCTGGTCCTCCTGCCTCACACCTAGCTTGGCTTCACGCTGTTGAAACCAAGCTTTCAGAATCATTGGAATCTCCTGCGATGAAGCTAACTCGGAGGGTCTTTCACTCACTCAAAGCAGGCAGGTTGGTGGTCTTTCTGTCTTCTACCGACTCCTCTGGAGCCTTGCTCCCCCAGCTCTCTCTGTGCTCTGTCCCACAAATATTCCTCCAGGTTGCACAAGATCTGCCAGCAACCCTCTTATGGTTAAACTGCCGAAATCTAGGCTCTCTGCTCACCTTCACTCTTTCATTCCCCTTTTCTCCCACCTCTGGAACAAACTCCCCCCACTCCCTTCAATCCCACCCCCCCCCCCCTCCAGGTCTTTAAAACAGCTGTTCACCACCATCTCTTATCTTCCCCCATCCAAAACCTTGATCTTTTCTACCCCCGCTTATTCACCCCAGATGCACTTTTTTGAAATTCCAACTTCTTTCGTGGAAGTCCATGCAGTGTCCATATTATGTTTTATACCTCTCCCGCCTCCCCCCAAGTCCTCTCCCTCCCACAGTTCTTTCGATGTCCTTGCTCTCAAATGTTGTGTTGGTGTCCTTCCCCCTCTCTCCCCATCTTGTCTATCGCTCCCCTTATTTTGTGTTTTATGTGTCGGTTTGACTTTTTGTGTGATTGATGTGAGCTCTTTCACGAGCCTCGATCTTGTATACAAAAAAAAAAAAGGGTCTTATGGTACCTCTGGGTCTTTTAGGTTATTTGTGGTATTTTGGTTATTCAGGGTATTTAAGGGTATTTTGGGTCTTAAGGGTCTTCGGGATATTTGCGGTCTTCATGGTCTTCATGGTCTTCAGGGTCTTTTGGGTGTTTGGGTTTTTTTGGGGGTATTTAAGGGTATTTTGGGTTTCAGGCGTCTTGGTGGTCTTAAGGGTCTTGGGGGATTTAAAGGCTCGTCAAATGTCTGAGGGGTCTCAGCAGTCTAAACGTAATTAACATTAGAGATTCACGGACTGTGTTTTGGGTGTTAATTACTCCCGCCAGGGAGTAATGCATTCGATCGTCTCCGTCCGTGTGTGTGTGTGTGTGTGTGTGTGTGTGTGTGTGTGTGTGTGTGTGTGTGTGTGTGTGTGTGTGTGTGTGTGTGTGTGTGTGTGTGTGCGTGCGTATGTGTGTTCGTATGTTCATGTGTTAGTGTATTTGTGAACAAGATATCTGGAAAAGTTCTGAACGGATTTGGATGAAAGTTGGTGGGATGATTGCCCTTGGGATAAGGAAGAATTGATTAGTTTTTGGTGAAGCTCAGGATATTATTCCGGATCCAGGAATTTTTTGAAGGATTTTTTTACCTTTGGAGGATAGTGCTCCAACTTGACCCACGGCGGGAGTATGCGCTCTACTGAGTGGCGTTATAGTTTTATTTGAAGAAGAAGAATCCGTTTTGGTCCCATATAAACAAACATACATAATCATATACGATGGCTCTATTATAATCAGATTACATTCAATTTTATCATCTCAACGGTGTTTCATTCTATTATCCATCATCCTGCTGTTCACGAAGTCATTCATTCAAGCATTCAATCATTGGAAGTATTCATTCATTACTCTTCTTATTCATCCATCTGAACATCTCAGTGCAAGACAACGGTGTTCCGGATTTGCTTCTCATTCGTTTTCAATATTGTTTTGTCAATTAATTAACCGAGGAAGCTAACTAACTACGGTCAAACACCACATGTCCCAAGCTCTAAGGTAGAAGATTTTTTTATTTTGGCCGCACACATTACCAACAATATTATCAAGTCCGTCCCGTGCACAGCAGGAGATGGAGTACTGTCATCACTTCTGTGTGTCTGTCAGGGCCGTAACTTTTTTATCATTTGAGTTTTGTCATCAAATTTTCACCAAAGCCTTGTTATGATAATACGGAGAAGGCGAATTAATAATTTTGTCAAAAGTCAGCGTCACATAAAATCATCAACTTTCATCCAAATTGACCTGAAATTTCAATTTACCTTTTTTTTATTTTTTTTTTATTTTTTGTATACTGAATCGAGGCTCGTGAAAGAGCTAACATTTATTTCACAAACAAATCAACCAGACAAACAAAACACACAAAAAGAGGGAGCGGAAGACAAGATGGGGAGAGAAGGGGAAGCACACAACCACAACATTTGAGAGCAGGGAGAAGTGTGGGAGGGAGAGGGCTTGGGGGCAGGAGGCATGGGAGGGGGAGGGCGGGGGGGGGGAGAGGTATAAAACACAAGGGGACCGAAATTAGTGGGGGTAGAAAAGATCAAGGTTTTGGATGGGGGAGGATAAGAGATGGTGGTGAACAGCTGTTTTAAAGACCTGGAGGGTGCAGTGGGATTGAAGAGAGTGAGGGAGTTTGTTCCAGAGGCGGGAGAAAAGAGGAATGAAGGAGTGAAGGTGAGCAGAAAGTCTTGATTTTGGCAGTTTAACCATAAGAGGGTTGCAGGCAGATCTTGTGCGACCTGTAGGAATATTTGGGGGACAGAGCCCAGAGAGGGC
This sequence comes from Myxine glutinosa, assembly GCF_964187855.1. Classification (NCBI taxonomy): domain Eukaryota; kingdom Metazoa; phylum Chordata; class Myxini; order Myxiniformes; family Myxinidae; genus Myxine; species Myxine glutinosa. Next base: position 84,681,879 of record NC_136266.1, read on the forward strand.
TGGGGGGGGCAAGGCCAGAGAGGAGTCGGTAGAAGACGGAAAGACCACCAACCTGCCTGCGGTGAGTGAGTGAAAGGCCCTTGGAGTTAGCTTCATCGCGGGAGATTCCAATGATTCTGAACGCTTTGGTTTCAACAGCGTGAAGACGGGCTAGGTGTGAGGCAGGAGCACCAGACCAGAGGGGAGAGCAGTATTCCATAGAGCTGTGGATGAAAGCCTTGTATGTGGTGAGGAGCTCAGGTGTGCCAAGGAAGGACTTCGCACGACGGAGGATGCCCAGTCGGCGACTGGCTTTGGATGCCAGATTTGAAATGTGGTTTTCCCAGGAAAGATCATGGCAAATAGTGAGACCCAAAAGCTTGAGTGACAGAACTTCTTGGAGAGGATTATTCAGAAAGTGGATGGGAGGGTTTTCCAGTAGGTCTTTTCGGAGAGACATCGTAAGAGTGTGAGATTTATCAGGATTGAAAGACATGTTCCATTTGTTTGTCCAGTCTGTGATTTTGTCCAGGTCTGCAGAGAGTGAGGAGGCTGCAGACTGCCGATCTGCGAGGTCACGTCTTTTCGAAGCTGTTCCATGCGCTCACGCTTTCGAAGCTAAGTGATATTTCTCAATTGTGTTTTTGTCGAGACTGTATCTATCTTTCGGTGTCTGTACCTATAGCGTATCTTTTTGGAAAATTTTCGGTGCTAATTTTTCGTACATGTATACACAATCGTCGGTTAATGCGTATCGAGTATTCTGCGGCCTAGTACTCGTAGGCTTCGGCTACCGTACCGTCTCCGACCTTGTGGTTTTGTTTTTCTCTCAGCGATTCGTCGAATGCGCTGAAATTATTTTCGTTCACTGTTTCGTCCCAGTCGTTCACCCCATACCTCCTTGTTTAATATCTCTGCTCACAAAAAAAAAAAAAAACCAAAAAAAAAATTTCCTTCCCAGGTCTTATTCGTTTATTTGTTGTTCTTTTTGTTCGTTCGTTCTTCATTCGCGATCACGCGATCACGTGGTTAGAAATGTATAATCTCTCCCCTGAACAACTATTTTCTCTCATATATTATAACACCCTTTTCTTCTTTTCCTACAAAAGGATGCTTTCGTCTTGCTCACCAAATCTATTCATTCCAAAAAATATATATAATACCATCTCTTACAGTTCCTCCTTTCTACATTCCCTAAACTATCCAGAACTCCACCCCTCCTCCAGTGTCCTCAAACGTATTTTTGACTCGAAGGTCTCAAACTCATTTTGCAAAAAATGTTCGTTTCCCATGAATCGTACACTTTTCAAAATCCAATCTCACCCCTCCCCTCCAAATCCTCCCCATCACCCATCCCTTTCAAATCTCCCCCCTTGCCCCTTCCCTCCCCTCCCTCCTAAACTCCCCCCACACCTCTCCCCTCCGAGTCTCTCCCTCGCTCCTCCCCTCCTAGACTCCCCTCTCACCCCTCCTCCTCAAAGCATCCTCCCTGCTTCTTCCCCCTTCCAACTTTCACCTTCATCTCCCCCAACCTTCTGCCTCGCTCTTCCCCCTCCCCAAATAACACCTCACTGTGCCTCACCCAATCTCCATCAAACCTTTTGTCCGCCCCATTCTTCCCTTTCTCCAAGCTATTCTGAAATCTCTGAAATCTCTGACACACCTTCAACAGCTCTCCCTACCTCTTCCTCCTCTTCCACATCTTACCCTACCCCTCCCCCCCCCCCCTGTTCTGGACCCGATGCTCCCCCTTCCTCTTCATTAACGGTATGGACCTCAAACATCCGGGGCCTTCGCTCAAACTTGACTGACCTCTCCATACAGGTTGCTTCTGACAAACCAGATGTGATCTGCTTAACAGAAACTTTCCTCCTTCATGATGTCTCTGATGCCTTGGTATCTCTCCCAGGTTACTCCCTCCTCCGGTATGATAGACCTGAGCCTCGTCCTGGAGGTGGGGTTGCTATCTTTATAAAAAACTCTCTTCCTCACTTGCCCTCCACTGCCCTCTCTCCACCTCACCCCCAGGAATACCTTTGGCTACGGCTTCCCCTTCGCTCCCACCTTTTGTTCATATGTGTGTTGTACCGTCCACCAAACAGCGGACTCCATCTACATCTCACTGTCTGATAATATGGACCAACTTCTATCTACCCATCCCAACTCTCTCTTCCTCATATGTGGTGATTTCAATTGTCACCATGCCAGTTGGCTGGGTGTGGGTACCTCTCTCACCAGCCATGGCTCTTCAGCAAAGGACTTCTGCGACTCACTGGGACTGACACAATCTGTCAATTTCCCGACCCGGATCTCAGTCAACGGAGCATCTTCTCTTCTGGATTTGGTTATGACAAACTTCCCTGAAAATGTCTGCTGCTCTTCTTCTGCTCCAATCGGCTCATCTGATCATGTGCTTGTCAAAGTGGACATCTCTCTGACCATTCTCAGAGAGCCTCCTCAGCGTCATCGAGTCTGGCATTTCACTCAGGCCAACTGGCACGGTCTTCAAGCAGCCATCAATCATCTGGACTGGTCTCCCATCTCTACCGCCTCTGACATCAACTCATCCTGGGAATTCTTTCAAACTAAATTGCTCTCTCTCTCATGCACAGATTTATCCCATCTCGTCTTCAGTTGTCATACCCTTCCTCCCGTCCATGGTACACGGAATCTTGTGGTGAGGCTGTTGCCCTGAAACAACTTGCTTTCGTCTCCTGGAAAGCAAATCCAACGGAAGGAAATCTCATTTCCTTTCACAAAGCCCGAAACAAGTGTGTTTCCACCCTCAGGAGAGCCAGGAAACAATATCTCACCGTTCTCAAGACCGAACTCTCTTATCTGTCTCCCTCTTCCAAATCCTGGTGGCATCTGGTCAAATCTGTTTCTGGTGTTTGTTCCCCCTCCATCCCCTCCCTCACCTCAAACGGCTTAACGGCTGACTCCGCACGTGAAAAAGCTGAATGCCTCAACTCTGTGTTTGCCTCTAAATCTTGTGTCCCAAACCCATCCCTCGCTGTACCCACCGTACCCAGTCGTACCCAGCTGCTCCTGGACTCTGTGTCCTTTCCTCCTGACAAGGTGGAAAAGTTTCTGTCAACCCTCGACTCTGATTCTGCAACTGGTCCTGACGGCATCAGCCCACGGGTCCTTACATCATGTTCTTCTGCTCTTTCACTCCCTCTTTCTGTTCTCTTCACCCTCTCTTTTGCTCAAGGTCATCTGCCATCTGCTTGGAAATCAGCCAACATCACCGCTTTGCACAAAAAAGGTGCAAAAACAGATCCCAGCAACTACAGACCAATCAGCCTTCTCCCAATTATCAGCAAAGTCATGGAATCCATCATTGCTTCAGATATGAAATCTTTCCTCTTCTCCAATGGCTTGATCTCTGATCATCAATTTGGTTTCAGACCTGGTCACTCTACTCTGGACGTGCTGCTTCTGCTTTCTCAACAATGGATGGAGGTCCTCAACGCCAAACAGGAAATTAGAGCTGTCTCCCTTGACATTTCACGTGCCTTCGATACGGTCTGGCACCCTGCTCTGCTCACCAAACTCTCCTCCTTTGGTATCCATGGAAATCTCCACGCATGGCTGGTGGACTTCCTCTCTGGTCGTAGTCAACGTGTGGCCCTGAATGGGTTTCTCTCATCTCCTCTTCCTGTTCAGGCTGGAGTTCCCCAAGGTAGTGTTCTGGGCCCTGTGCTTTTTCTGGTCTTCATCAATGATCTCTCTGACTCTCTTGAAAATCCTCTCTATCTCTTTGCTGACGACTCTACTCTCTGTCGCTCCAAAAACATTTGAGTTCTGTCATCAAATTTTCAACAAAGCTTTATTATGATAATATGGAGAAGACAGATTTATAATGTTGTGAAAAGGTTAAAGGTCAGCATCACCTAAAATCATTAATTTTCATCTGATTGACCTGAAGTTTAAAAAAAATTGCATATTATCACAGACTTGGTTCACCAATCAAAAGCTAGAAGCTGATTGGTCATTTAAGATCAAAAGGTCAAAGGTCAAGGTTGCATAAAATCACCAATTTTCACCCGATTGACCTGAAATTTTAAGAATTTGCATATTGGGTCACTGAATTGGTTCACCAATCAAAAGCTAGAAACTGATTTTTTTTTTTAGATCATAAGCTCAAAAGTTCAAGGCTGCATAAAATCCTCAATTTTATTTTGGTTTTTTTAAAAACTGTTTTCGATATTTTGAGCATTCGGAAGAAGAAGAAGAAGAAGACGTCTGAAAGCAAACAGACGCGGATGGGCTTTGCATTTTCAGATACTTTCTAGTTTTCATTTACTTGTGGGTCAGAAGCTAACACACCTGAAACGTAATCGTTTCGTATCAGTCGAAAGTCGTCAGGTTATAGGTTAAATATGAATGATCATATAACAGGTTGTTGTCGAGTGTTTTTAATGAATTCAGGAGAGTGTAAGGAGAAACTTTTTCACCTTTAGGATGTTACTTGATCATTTCTGGGATTAAAGATCTAAATATGCAGGTCTGTTTCTGTAAAAACGAACAAAAACTGCTCATTATGTGAATGCATTTGCTGTTATGTGCCCTGTTCGTTTCTCGAGCTCTCGTTCTGATATTTAAATACTTTTTGTCAGATTATATTCATATTGAGGTCCATCGACATAAGTAACGTACCGTAGTGAAAGGCATAAACTGAGCTTTCTTTAATTTTTAAAAGTTGTAGACCTCCTTTTTAAAGAGCAAGTGCTTTTTCATGTACAAGTTTGTTTTTTATGCTTTGCCTAAATCTCAGAACAGATTAACAGTACAGTATTGAATTTTTCAATCAATATCTACGGAACATATAATTCTACATACTTGCCCATCCCAACATTAAAATGATTCTGCCAATGATGACATTTTGGGATTTTTGTAGTGAGTCCAAAAATTCCCTCTTCTCCATCCCAGCCATGATGGAATGGTCCTGTCCATGGGAATTGGCACGGTTCTTATCCTTTTCTGTAATATGCAGCCATACCATGCAATGTATATGCAACCATGCAGGTAGGTGAGGTTCATGATGCTACTGGAATATAGGTTTTTGAAAAAGGGAGGAAAATCCTTTTGACTCCCCCACACGTGTACTCCATTTGCTAATAACACCACAGAACACCAATTTTCATAATGCCAGTATTGAGATACAGCGAAAAAGCAATACTTGGGTGTTTGAATGTAAACAAGTGATTGAGAATAGAGACCATTCCTTTAATTGCAGAGGAAGAAGAAATTATTAAGGTAATTACAAAAATGACGGCAAGTTAACCATAACTATTATGCTTGCTGAATATAAAATATTGCCATTTCCCCTCCCCTCCCCTCCCCCCTCCCATCCCCCCTCCCACCCCTCCCCCTCCCCCCTCCCACCCCTCCCCCTCCCCCCTCCCACCCCTCCCCCTCCCATCCCTCACCCTCCCCATCCCCCCTCTTCCCTCTCCCCTCCCCCTTCCCCCCTCCCCCTACCCCTCCCCCATTCCCCCCCCTACCCCTCCCCCCTTCCCCCCTACCCCTCCCCCCTTCCCCCCCTCCCCTCCCCCCTCCGGCCCCTTCCCCCTCCCCTCCTCCCCTCCTCCCCTCGCCCTCCCCCCTCCCCCCTCTCCCCCCTCCCACCCCCTCCCATCCCTCACCCTCCCCATCCCCCCCTCTTCTCCCCTCTCCCCCTCCCCCTCCCACTCTTCTCCCCTCCCCCCCGTTCCCCTCCCCTCCCCTCCCCCCCGTTCCCCTCCCCTCCCCTCCCCCGCCCGGCAATGCCGGGTACTTCTGCTAGTTTTTAATATTGTGCAAAATGGGGCCAAGATCATCTTGATTGGATTATCCTGTGCTAGATTATGTTAAGTGAATCTTACTTCCTTATTAACTGTCATATCTTGAAAAGGCTGGGAAAAAATGGGCAAGCTATAGCAAAATGGAGGTGAACAAAATGGAAAGGGGGAAATACCAGCAGCAGAGTACGAGTGAGAGTGAGATAAAGGAGAGCAGAAGGACACATGGGGGGTGAACAAGCTGTATGGAAGTTGAATGAAACACAGGAAGAAGAGGAAGGGATGAGTGGGGATGAAACAAAGCGAACAAACCAATAAATGTTAATAACTAGATTTTTGTTCATGTGCTTGATTTGTACTGATACCATTACTTTTTATGATTTGCAGATGTAAGATAAGTAAATTGAGGGAGTTATTTAATTTATTTTGCATAGGAATGGTTGGCAAAACACCAAAACCTCACGGGCAGGAAATATTGTTTAATTACCACAGTGAGGTGAATGATTGATGTAAGATTGTACAAATATGAAACAATTAATTGGGGTATTACCATCAGCATTAGTTGTCTAGTTAATTCCTTGAAGTGGATGGATCTAACTCAAAACTACCATTGTGATGCAGTCCTAACAGGGGGCACCGTATCGTGGAACTGGAAAATCTGTCCTTCACATGTCGGTGTTAAGTGAGTTGTTCGAAAAAATGTACAAATTATGTACCAATTTTTGTGTTCCTCATTTCTGAACAATCTCTAAACCTGTGCAAAACCTCCTGAAGATTGATTGTTGTTTAATATTCGTTTTGCTTTGAAACATTTAGGAGGATATGGAGGTGGAAGGAGAAAGATAAATCTCCAAGTTTTGCTTGTTTACTTCTCCAAATACACAAGCACCATTTGTAAAGCTCAAGTACAACTTAAGAGTCTCGGTCTGCAACAGATTTCAAGTGCAAAATAGTTGAAGCCAATGAAGAAGCCATTTTTGAACTCAAGTTTTGCCCTTTGGGTAATTCATGTATCACAAAGTACAGTCACAGTGTTGAATGCCCTTTTCCTTAATTACGCTACATTTCGTACACTGCGGTCTTGGAATAACTTGGCTACAGCAGTTATAGAGTCACTACCATGACTCAAAAGTGGAGGACAATAACATTCGGAGACGGCATGCTTTCTTACATAAATGGCAGGGTCATTAGGAGATGATGAACAAAAATGGTTCCATCATTTTCGCAATATCCATTTAAGAATTATATTATTGATCAGGCAATTATACCAATTGTGATTCACATTCGAGAGCTGCCCAAAAGAGTTTGTATAACTGGCCTTCAGAAATAGGCATTTTGCAACCTCTAAGGATTACTGAAAGTTATTTTGCAGTATTATAGCCTGCACAAACACTGAATTGCCTCTAAAACATCTTAAACGCCATCTGTTCCATTCCTGGCCATCAGACTAAAGACCGTATAGACCAAGACACCCACGTAGTGTTTAGGTACATACAGTCGTGGCCTAAAATATTGGCACCCTTGCACTTTTTTCATATAACTCACCATTTTCTCGAAAAATAAGTTGAAATTGACAAAAGTATTTGGGCTGCAGTCAAGCGCTTCCTATAGCCACAAATGAGCTTCTACACCACTCTACTGGCAGTTTGGGCCACTCTTCTTGGGAAAACTGCTCCAGTTCTCCCAGATTTGAAGAGTTCCTTCTCCCAACTGCTGTTTTCAGATCTCCCCACTGGTGTTCAATGGGACTTAGATCTGGACTCATTGCTGGCTACTTCAAAACAGTCCAGTGTTTTGTCTTGAACCATTCCTGGGTGTTTTTTGAAGTGTGTTTGGGGTCATTGACCTGCTGCAAGATCCGTGCCCTTCAACAGAGACCCAGCTTTCTGACACTGGGTTGAACATTGCACTCCAGAATGCCTTGGTAATCTCCTGATTTCATGATGCCATGCACACATTCATGGTACCAAGTGCCAGAGGCTGCACAGCAGCCCCACATCATCATTGAACCTCCTCCATGTTTGACTGTAGGGAAGGTGGTCTTTTCTTTGAAGGCTTCATTTTGTTTTCTGTAAACATAGAGATGATGTGCTCTACCTAAAGCTCTAATTTGGTCTCATCTGTCCACAGAAGGATTTTGGCATGTTCAGGTGTGTTTTGTCAAACTCCAGTCGGGCTTTCTTATGTCTCTTTCTCAGCAGTGTGGTCCTCCTGGGTCTCCTACCAAAGAACCCCCTTTCATTGAGTTGGTGACGGATGGTGTGAGTTGAAACTGTCGTACCTTGTGTCTGAAGGTCAGCTTGAATCTGTTTGGCAGTTGATCGAGGTGCTTTCTCCACCATTCGAACAATCCTTCACTGCAATCTTCGATCAAGTTTTCTCTTGCGGCCACGTCCAGGGAGGTTGGTTACAGTGCCATGGGTCTTAAACTTCCTGATAACATGGCGTATGGTGGACAGAGGAACATCTAGGTCTCTGGAGATGGACTTGTAGCCTTGAGATTGTCTGTGCTTGGCTACAATCTTGTGTCTGTCTCAAGAGAAGAAAGGTCAGAGGTCATGTCAGGTAGAAATGTGATAATTTGAGAACAGCTGAATGGACTTAAATCAAACTCGCGAAGAGAAAAGCAGGGTTAGGCGATCGGTTGCATAAGTGTGGCGTACGTGCATATGGGTGGCGTGCGTGTCTGCATTTTAAAAATTCATTTTCTTGATAACTGTTGGTCCGATTGCCACGAAATGTTACCATAGGAGCGCCTCTGCCTGTATAATTTTATATTCACAATTATGACGTCACAGGTCACGTGGTACAGGCGCCATCTTGGAAAAACGTCGCACCTCATTATCTCTGAAACCGCTCCATGGAAAAAAATTGAAACATGCCTCATTGTCAAGAACTCCCCATGGGGAATAAGATATGTTAAAGATGATGTCACCAGTGCCTTTGTTATGACATCATAATTCGACAAGTATAACACTTCATCTGATCAGGATGCATTTTATTTTCGCTGCAACAGTTGGTCAGATGAACACAAAATGTGGACCATAGCAGCGACTTCTCCTGTGTAATATTTTAATGATAATTATGACGTCATAGTTCACATGGTACAGGCACCATCTTGGAAAAACCAAAAAACGTTGCACCTCTATATCGCTGAAACCGTTCAATGAAAAATATTGAAACATGGCTCATTGTAAAGAACTCCGCATGGGGAATAAGTGATGTTAACGATGACGTCATTCTTGACTTAATTATGACGTCATAATTCGACAGGGACAATGCTTAGTCTGATCAGTTTGAAATTTCTTGAGCGTGATCTATGCAACAATATTGTATTAGAGAATATAAACTTATGATGTGATCGCTCATGTTGTCTGGAAGCCATATTGAATGAAAATCAAAAACAGAAGAGTTGGCTCGCACCAAGTTCACTGCACAGGGTAAGTATTCCATGAATACCATCTAGTTAATAAGGTGAATAAATCCACAAACATTGCCTTAATAAATCCATCATGATGTAGCAAATCCACGATGGGGAAACCTACAATGGCCAGGCCCTCCTATATGCTTCAATTTTTAATAAGATAGTGATTTTAAATATCTTAAAAATACAGAAGTTAAACGCTACTGAAGCAGACTTATACACCACCCACACATACACACTGTTATAAGATGACGTCGAGTCGCAACTTAGCATATGGAGGCTTGATTGATCTCGATAGAACAAAGCGTCACTTGTCATCGTACGTAGCCATATTGGCGGTCTCTTCTTCACTCGATATGCACTCTCCCACATGCCACTCCCTCTCATCCTATATATCGATAAATTGCATGATTTTTGGAAGTATTATGAAGGCGATTTGTGTTCTAGTCTTCAAGTATATAATTCAATTTAAATAAGGATTTAAATGTTTATAAGGCATATGAAATACAGGTTTAAAAACCGTACTGCACCCTATCTATCACGTTACATTAAGGATGATCATGATGGAAGAAACTCATCGGATGGACATCGGAACTGCTGTCATTCCACATCAATGCTATCCACGACCAACACCCTTCCCCAGCCAACCTAAGATTGTGGGGCAAAAACCAACCTTGGACTGTGTCAACTGTGCCATCATCACCATTGCACTCTGCTCCACGTCTTAAAAGGATGCAGTTACTCACTCCAAAATGGAAGATACAACTGGCGCCATGACCAAACCCTAAGAGCGATTGCATCAGGCCTGGCTCCTTATATTGAATATGCAAATAAGAAGGCCAGTATTGTATCAAAGCTAAACTCCATTCCCACCATTGCATTCCATACAGCTGATGGTACATCCGACAGGAAAACAGCCCTGCAACTTCCACAGGTAGAAACACAGGACATCCTACAGAAGGCTAATGATTGGATGTTTCTGATGATGAGGACCATACGCCAATAGTGTTCCCTCCACAAATTACGGAAACTGCCAAACGGCCTGATATCACCATCTATTTGGCAGTAACGAAGAATGTCATCATTATTGAATTTACAGTCCTGATGGAGGAGAACCTGTCCAATGCATATGCCAGAAAGAAAGGTAAATACGAATACCTGGTAGCTGATTGTGAACATAGAGGATGGTGTGTAAACTACTTTCCAGTAGAACTAGGTAGTAGAGGATTTTACAATACATCTTTCAGCAAATGCCTCGCCCTTTTACGCATTAAAAAAGGAAAGAGGAAGATTATTATGGACGCTGCATCCAAAACGGTCCATAGAGCGAGCTTTGTCATCTGGCTATGCAGAAGGTCAAAGGCCTTCAGACAAATAGAATTCCTGCCCACACCAGAAATATGCTCTGAGAGAAGAGGGACGGTTGAGCGCTCATAAAAACGGTTTAACCCACCAGTCTGGTCTGAAGTCCAGAAACCCCAGAGTATAGTTTAAGATTATTGTTCCAGGCAGGGAGATTTTGCAACAAGGTGAAGATTTTTTCCTAAAGTCATCTTCATTATTTCAGGAGTGATCCTTCTAAAAGGGGTGATTGGAAGGCTCCGAAGATGACTGCGTGTTTCACCAATGAATTACCCCCATTCGTGCCTGTTGTTTGTGTCCTTTATGATGTCCTTAAAAACAGTAAGTTTCCTGTTTGGAGTGACTTTCGATTTTGTTTGACTGCAGGCAGGCAGAGTAAAAATATCTCTCACTGCTCTCTGCGCATGTGGGATCGGGATGGATTCAGAGCCAATATACAGTAAAACTGCACGCGTGTCATCCTATTCATGTTCCGATTTGTGTTCAAAATATAACATTCAATTCAAATAAGCTGTTCCTCAATCATAAACTGATAAGACAGACAGATAGACAGATGTGAAGCAATTGCTGAAGCCCACTTATTGCTTTGAGTAAAAAAAAATTTACTTACCTTTTTACCTTTTTACATACCTTACTTACCTTTTTTTTACTTACCTTTTTATTTTAAAATTTACTTACCTTTAACTACTTACCTTTTTGCAGGGTAAAAATGCAATGGGTGGTTTTCCATTACTCTTCTTCCCAGTAGACATTGCAGGAATTTGACCAAAACATCTGCACAAAATGGCAAACTTCTTTAAAAAGGCACTGTGGTAACTCTGCCATCCAACAAGAAGTGCTCGCAGACTTGATAACCAGCTGAATGAATGTCCCAGATCCAGAAGGAAGGGGCACACTCATTGATGCAATGCTCTGCCGGCGATGATACAAGGTGACAATTTATGGTAGGTTCGCAATCAAACCCCAAATAAAAAGCCCATGTGTGATTAAGCAACATCTGAGATATTCTTTCAGGCCATTTTGGATGCCTCATCGAGTGAGATGCTCCAGAAAGATGGTTGACTGGAAGCAAGAACGATCTGTTCAGTGACGTCATCACTCCAGGACTAAAGGATGTTCAATTTGCTTTTAAGCATGGAACATTCAGGCTGCCAGTGAAGCAAACAGTGATGCAAAAAGAGACTTTTTAAAGGCGAGGTTATACATTGTACCAACCATAATCTCGATATTTTGGTAACTATCACGGCACTCACTACAGCAGGTGCATCGTTGGATATAAGCCAGAATTCTCAGAAGGCCCTCAGGGTTTTGGCCATTAAAGCCTGATCAACCTTGTTCAAATCTGTGCTGGTACTTCGTGTTTTCCTTCCAAAATCTGGCAGTCATCTATCCCCCAAAGCCGGCAGGAGCAATCTTGCTCCATAAGCTATAAGGATTCAGCAACGTGGGGCCTTGTCTGTACCGGAAAGTAAAGAAATGAACCTTCAAGCGTGGCTCAGGGTTTGACAAACTTCACACGACGACTGCAAAGAGATTTCAAAACCAATCAATGCAGTTTCAGTGAAATCCCCAGGCATCCTAACTTCCGTAGCCTGCGGCACGTTGCATGGGACGAAGCAAAATTAAGCTGGACAAATGGAAAAATAAATTGCTAAAACGTGTGCTAAAAGCACAGCATTGAAAAAAGAAATCTGATTAGGTCATAAGAAATCTTGTGCGACGAAAATGTACAATAATTCTCGAGGTAAAACGAATACAATACATATATACACACACACCCACGTACAACACATGCAGACACACACAGACACACAGACACACAGACACACACACACACACACACACACACACACACGACTGATTTTGTAAATTAATAATTGGTTGCTTGCTTTTGTTGACATGCATTATGTGGCAGGTGACACATGATTTTTTTCTTTTTTTTCTTTTGTATACAAAGTCGAGGCTCGTGAAAGTTGTTCAAACTTGGCCCTGATGGAGCACAATTTTACAATTTCATCTTACTACAGCATTTAAATTCGAATTTCCTTCATGCATATAGATGCAGATGATGTGTATATATATATATATATACCCTGCAAAAAAAGAAACGCAAAAGTAGTAAAATCGTAAATATCTGACAGAGTGTTGCCGATATCCATACAAAATTAACACCAAAAATAAATTGGTCATTTGTGCATGGATTGGGATTGATTTGTGTGGATAGAATGAGGTACTGCAGAAATTTGGCGAAAAGATGGAACAATCGCAAAAACACAACCACGTGAGAGCCTGGTGCCGAAACACACCAACATGACATGCACGTGCAACATCACTTGTTGGGCTATAAAAACGCTGGGTTTTCATTTGCATGCCATCACAATCTTACAGCAAGTGAACAGCGAAAACATGCCACGACTCACGGTTGAGATTCTTCGGCCACACGTCCTTCCCATTATGCAACAAGCGAACGTCATTTTCCAACAAGACAACAACGCCCGACCTCACACGGCAAGACTGACAACAGCCTTTTTGAGGAATCACAACATCCAGGTCCTGCCATGGCCCTCCAGGTCTCTAGATTTAAACCCAATCGAACATTTATGGGATGCACTGGATCAACGGCTGCGAGCACGTCAGCAACAACCACAGAACCTCCGACAGTTGGCACAAGCACTGCAGGCAGAGTGGGTGAACATTCACCAGGCCACAATTCGGGATCTGATTGCTTCCATGGGACGACGACGCCAGTCAGTTTTGGACTCTAATGGTGGCCATACAAGATATTGAACACAGATAACCTTCACCTTGAAAATCTACTGTTCCATGTGTGCCATATGGAACCTGGGTCAGTGAGAATGATGTGTGCCAATTTTGAACAATCGATTAAAATCTGTTTATTATTTATATGATACATCAAATATACATCTAAAATCACTTTTGCGCTTCTTTTTTGGCAGTTTTGTGTTTCTTTTTTTGCAGGGTATATATATATATATATATATATATATATATATATATATGTTTCTATGTATGCATATTATGGGTGGGAAGGGGGGGGGGTGTCTTTGACAGGTCCCTCCGTTTTGTGTGAGTGACTGGGGGGGGGGGGGGGGGGGGGGGGAGAATGGAAGGAGGATATCCGTGCAAAGAGTGCTTTAACCTCTGTGTTGCCCAGGTAAAAAAGAGGGACTTGAATTACCCTCTGCCACCACCACCAGGTGGCGCTATGCGGTGAACATTTACTTGGATAATTTATGCCCCTCTGCCTACCCCCACACCCCGCATAAGGCCGTCGCCACATCGCCTATGTTAATTTATTTATTTATTTATTTATTTATATATATATATATATATATATATATATATATATATATATATATATATATATACATACATATATATATATATATATATATATATATATATATATATATATACATACATACATATATATATGTATATATATACATATATATGTATATATATACATATATATGTATATACAATATACATACATAATATATATGTATGTATGTATGTATGTATATATATATATATATATATATATATATATATATATATATATATATATATATATATATATATATATACATATATATATATACATATATATATATACATATATATATATATATATACATATATATATATATATATACATATATATATATACATATATATATACATATATATATATATATATATACATATATATATACATATATATATATATATATATACATATATATATACATATATATATATATATATATATATATAATCGTTAGATTAAATAAGACGCGGACGTAGCTTCAGGACGTCGATCTTTAATTGTCGACCAAGCTTTCGACCAACAAAGGTCTTCTTCTGAGTCAGCCCCAAGTTCAACGGAAGTGGGCTTGGGGCTGACTCAGAAGAAGACCTTTGTTGGTCGAAAGCTTGGTCGACAATTAAAGATCGACGTCCTGAAGCTACGTCCGCGTCTTATTTAATCTAATGATTATCTCGTACTTTGGAGTTTTCTACTATTTCTTACAGTTAACATATATATATATATATATATATATATATATATATATATATATATATATATATATATATATATATATATACATACATATATATATACATATATATATACATATATATATATATATATATATATATATATATACATATATATGTATATATATATACATATATATGTATATATATATACATATATATGTATATATATTGTTGCGGATATGAGGACTGTATTTTTTTTATTGTGTGCTTTATTATTATTATTGTTTATTCTGTGCCTCCTGCCTCCGGAGTTGTGTAAAGGTCAAAAGGGCGTCCCATAATTAGTCCAAAAGCATACACGTCAGCCAATCATAGAATACCCCTGTTCGATAGTTATATCTTATTATGTGTTTTAGGGTAAGGCTGTGTCTCCCATTAATTGAAATACTCCATTGCACCAGTGAAAGAGATAGATTCCCTTCATTCCCATTCCCAAAACTTTCATTTCCCCTTTCGTCATTGTCAGGCCTCGAGTGACATTGCTAATTACCTCCCCTCCAATTGCCGCCATTGACTACGAGGCAGGGTCGGAGAATAAAGGCGTGTCTCCACCTCGTCATAGAGGGGAGGAGTGAGCCAGCCCCACTCAACCAACCACGAACAAGGGGTTGGACTTGGAGAGGGTGTGGAGAGAAACATTGGGGAGGTTCGCAAAGGTTGAGGGGCGGGGCCTATATAACCCACGGCAGGGCGTTTCCCGAGGAGATGAGCTTTTACAGAGAGACGAGAGGGAGTCCAAGCAGTTGGGTCCAAGAGATGCGCTTTGAGTTGAGTCCAAGAGATGCGCTTTGAGTTGAGTCCGAGAGAAGTCCAGAGTTGAGCTGCAGCTCGAGCCACCGAAACTGCACTTACTGCAGCTCGAGCCACCGAAACTGCATTTACTGCAGCTGGAGCCACCGAAACTGCACTTACTGCAGCTCGAGCCACCGAAACTGCATTTACTGCAGCTCGAGCCACCGAAACTGCATTCACTGCAGCTCGAGCCACCGAAACTGCATTCACTGCAGCTCGAGCCATCGAAACTGCATTTACTGCAGCTCGAGCCACCGAAACTGCAGCCACAGCAGCGTGAGGCCTGGACGGCAGTTTGGAGCAGGGCCGCGAAGGAGCGGCGGCTGCCCAATGAGTCGATCGTGCTGCAGGACCAGTTGGTCCTCCCTATCCCGCCAGCCATCCACCTGCCATCCCTATCATCATTCCCCGTGTGAGTCGTCTTTGTTGTTCTGTCCTGGGTAGGTAATTAAGCTTGTATAAGCTAAGGATTTCACTGTGTCACCTGCGTCTCATGTGCCTGTAAATAAACGTGACTGCTTTCTTCCTGCTTATATGTGTAAATAATAAACCCAGTTACTCTTCTGTACGTCTTCTTCCTCTTTGCATTCGGTCGCTTTAGAGTTTTCCATATTGAGCAGCTGCGGTGCGATACGGCCAACGTTTGGGGTTGAATCGGGTTAGTCGGGGAATAACTGTTCGGCCACGATTACACCACCGCTCGGTCAAAATAACATCTTAACCGCGTCCGTAACAATATATACATATACATATATGTATATATATATATATACATATATATGTATATATATACATATATATGTATATATATATACATATATGTACATATATATATTGTAACGAATGTGGAAACGTTACAATGTGAACGTTACAAAAGTATGGTAACACCCTGTTAATGTAAATAATGGTCGCAGCCGTCCTCCTAGTTAATTCCATGAAACTTACACGCAGGTCACGATATATCTTTTTAAATAGTGTATTTCCTTATTCTATGTAGGCTAAATCTGTGTTTCCCACTAGATTGACTTTGCATTGTATCAAACAAAATAAGCGTAGGCCCTTCCAATTTCCCCAAACATCTCCGCTCTCCAAAAGTCCTTTCAAAAGGGTGGGAGTTGTGTTCAATCCTGCAGGCCGCCATTGCCCATGTGCTAAGCTCGGAGAAGAAAGGCGTGTCTCCACCTCGTCATCGAGGGGAGGAGTGAGCCAGAGGGTCGCATGGCCAATCAGCACCGCGGTGAGCGACCCGGTAGGCGTGCCCTCGCAGCCGGCGGCTTGATTCCGCCCGAGGTGATAAAAGCGACTGTAAGGGACTGCTTTATGAGATGACCTGGGAGAGGAGCGAAGAGGCGGCACCAAGGGGAGCGGTGAGATGCGAAACGCTCCAAGCCAAAGAGGAGAGGTACTCGCAAAGGAAACCAGCTTTGGAGAGACGCGCTGAAAGGAGGGAGACGGCTCCACCACAAGCAGAGGAGCAGGTGTGATGTCTACCGCAGCGGATACGCGACGGAGGGTTTTCCCGCCAAAAACCGCGAGGAATTGAGAGCTGCTGCCTCCGACCTTGCCTCCCTCTCAAGCAATCCACCTCAAGCCCTACCTGCCTGCAATATCCCCTGTGTAAGTGTGAACGTCCTGTCCTGCTCGTTGTCTTGGGATAAGTAAATTGAATAGTTTAAGCTAACAATGCACTGTGTGACTGCTTCTTCCATCCATTGCTGTAAATAATTTTGGTCGCTCTTCCTTTTTGCTTGTGTGTGTATAATAAATCTGTTCTTCCTCCGTACTCTGTCTTTTTCTCTTTTCCTTCTCTTTCGGTCGCTTTAGAGGTTTCCCGATTGAATATCTGTGGGGCGATCTGGTCAACGTCGGGTGGAATCGGGTTCTAATCGGGGAGTAACTGTTCGGACGCGGTTAAATACACCACCGCTCGGTCAATATAACATCTAAAACCGCGTCAGTAACAATTGGTTGTCAGGAGTTGGATTCGGACCTGGGACTAAATTTGTTAGGCCCAAATTTTGGAACACCAATTGTACTATTAGAGTAACAATTGGTGTCGAGGAGGGAGATCGGACCCGAAATCGGACCCGAAGCGCGCTTAACGCGCTCAAAATTACAAGCTGCCGAAATTTATTTTGTTTTATAAAACCCGAATTTTGAGATCGCGCCATGGACAATCAAGGCGATCGGATGTCGGTGGGGGAAATAGACGGGTTAGGGGTAACCCAGGACTTAGGGAAAGAAAGGGAGGAGGAGAGCAATGAGGAGGTGGTTGAGGGGGTATCAGACGCACAAAATGGCGCCTCGCACATGGCTATGGCGGCCGCGCCCGCTGCACAAGTGGGAGGGATTGACATGCAGGCCCTCATTGCGCAGCTACAGGCAGCTGTACAGATGAGTATGGGGAGCCAAATTGAGCGACTGGGTGAGTGATTGGAGGGCCAAATGGGACAAATGGGGAACCGGATGGATGCTCAGGGTGAGCAATTGGGGGTAATGAGGGACGAAGCGAGGAGTACCGGTGAGGGATTAGAAAAGAAATTTGAGGGATTAGAAAAGAAATTTGAGGGATTAGACAAGAAATTTGAGGGGTTAGACAATGGGATAGAAGGGGTGAAACATGGGTTAACGGGGGGTGGAAAATAGAATGGCTGCCCAGGAGAATCAGATAGAGGGGGTGAAAAATGGGTTAATGGGGTTAGAAAATAGGATGGAGGACAAATTGCGGGAAATAGGGGAACAATCTGCCAGGGAAATCAAACAAATGGGAGAGCAGATAGAGGAGGTGAAAATCGGGGTAGAAACCAAACTGGATGCTCAGAGGGATGAATTGGGACAGATGAGGGTGGAATCTACAAAAGAGATGGAGGAAATACGACGAGGGGTAAGTGAGGAGGTTTCGGGGCTACGCGAGGAGGTAAAGCGAGGTGAGAAGCGTATGGAGAAAGAGGTGAGAAATAATACGGCAAAGTTACAAGGGGGGAATAGAAGATCTGACGGAGGAGGTGGAACAGCTGACAGAGGGACAAACGAAGTTAGTGGAGCAGGTTCAAAGGAACACTGCAGTACTCGGAGGGTTAAAGGCGACACAAAAAGAAATTAAAAACGAATTAATAGCGACACAGAGGCAATGTCAGATGGTACGTGAGGAACTGACAATGAGGGTGGACGAGGTGACAGAGATAATGGAGACAAAGGACCGGCAGGTGAGGATGCACATAGAGACGGTCACGGTAGCCTTAGAGGACGAACTTGAGGAGACGCACCGAGAAATAAAAGAGGTTAAACAAAAATTAGAGGAAGTGGAAGAAGAGGTGAGTGAAATTAAGAAGAGACGGACAGAAACTAAAAGAGAAATCCAGGAGGAGGTGATGGAATATGTGCAAGGTCGGTGCTCAACTCATAATGTGATGCTCACTAACCAAATAAAAAGTTTGCAGGTGGCAAAGGAGGTGCGGAGACGAGGTACGGAGGTGAGTGGCAATGTATATGATGTGAGGAAAGCTTCAGTCGGCTTGGGGATTGGTTTGGATCCGGGTGTTCGTGAGAGGCTGTTGGTGAAGTGTGCGACAGGTCTGGTGTGCGAAAAAAGAGGTGTGCGAGAATGTCCGACCATGGGGTGTGTGAGGAAAAAGTGCACGCCGAGGAGTGAGTGTGCCGTCAAGAGTGAGTTGGTCGAAGCGCGTGTGCGAGGGGGTACATGGAAGCACGGTGTGGTGAGTGTTACAGAGGAAGTAACGAAAAAGTGTGCGCAAGAGGATGCGCGAGAAAGGTGTGTAACGGACGGGTGCATGGGGAAAGCGCATGCTGTCAAGAGTAAGGGAGAATGCATGCCTGTGGTGAGTGTTACAGAGGGTGTAACGGGACAATGTGCGCAAGAGGATGCGCGAGAAAGGTATGTAACGGACGGGTGCATGGGGAAAGCGCATGCTGTCAAGAGTAAGGTAGAATGCATGCCTGTGGGGAGTGTTACAGAGGGTGTAACGGGACAATGTGCGGAAGAGTGTGCGCGAGAAAGGTGTGTAACGGACAGGTGCATGAGGAAAGAGTGCGCTGTCGAGAGTAAGGGTGAGTGCGTTGTCAAGAGTGGTGGTGGGAGTAGTGAGAGTGACAAGGAGCGTGAGTTGGTTGTGACAGGTGAGCGAGGATGTACACCTGGAATGGAAGGATGCACACCTGGAATGGTAGAGCGTGAGTGGGAATGCACGCTGGAATTGGTCGTGAGGCACGTGGTGGGGTGTGCGGGTGAGAGCACACCTGTGATTGTCACAAAGGAGGTGACCGAGAAAGGGGCGCGAAGAGGTGTGTTGGTGAGGTGTGCGAGCGACGAATGTGTGCCAAGGTGTTCGGTGGTCAGGTGTGTGACCAAGGCTGTGAGCGGAATGAGTGTACCGAGGTGTGTAAGGAAAGGTACGAGGAGAATGGGAACAGCTGCATGTATGAGCAAGAAAGGGGTAGCGTATGCTTGTAAGAATCCAGGTGAAGCATCGACGGTAACCAGTTTAGCGGTTAGAGCGACTTATAGCCGAATCGGGCCCTCGGTGCGTGCCGGGCTTCGCGTGCCGCGAGGACCAGCGGGGATCCGAACCACGGCGGTTTCGAAAGAACTGCCGTACGCGATCCACGCTGTGCCTCGCTTGGAACGGCCGCGTCCGGGCTCCACTAGGCGGAGCGGGCAGCTGGATAGGAAGTGTCGTCATGGCGACCACGTTTTGTTGAGACGTGCCGGCAGGTCGAGATCGGGACATTGGATGGCTCCACGCCGAGGTGGTGCGTGGGATCTCGGCTCGGGTAAGCCCCCATCCCTGCCCCGAATGCGGGACGCATCCAGCCGCTGGCACAAAACGACCGGCGTTCATTGCTCGGCCGTACGAAGCCGGGTTGTAGACGTGAATTGGCGCACCGAGAGGATGTAATAAGGAGACGGGTGATAGTGATAGTGATCGTGATTTGATACGAAATTTATAATAGTGGGTAGAATTGGCAGTAAATGGAAAATTTTTGAATTGGTTGGAATTTGGACGAGCAAAATTGATAGAGAGACCCCCGATGTGGTGGGATGGCAAATCCACCATCCCTCACAAGTGGGGGCAAATGCCCAATAGTTTATGGGGTGGCTATGACAACCGAGCCAGGGAGGGCTTGGATAATTGTAGGGATCTAGCGAAGATGACATTAGGTAACGTTAAGGTTAGTTAGTGACTGATACCTGTAGTGGGGACGCAGGTAGATTAGTATGGATGATAATGACGTGGGAGCGCAATAGTTTAAAGGGACGACTGGGAAGCGCAAGTTTCAGAGGGGAGTAGTTAGCTGAGATGATGCCGTGTGTGTGAGGATTGAGCAGGTGTGATTGAACAGGTGTGATTGCACAGGTGTGCAACTGAACAGGTGGATGGAGCAGTGTATGAGTGAGTGATAGGGATTGTGTATTGTGATGACCAAATGGTCCAGGAAGAAAGGAGGGTGCAGGTGGCACCAGGTGTGAGGGCACAGGTGTGCAACAGCAGGTATGGAGAATGATAGTGTGGAATAAATGGAGTATTGGAATGGATGGTCGTGGAGTGAGTATGGTGGAAATGGTGGAGTGGAGTGGATGGTGCGAAGGTGTGAATGGGGGAAGAGTGGACCCCCATCACGGATACCCGGGGCGGGTAGTGTAAGTGTTAGGTAGAGGGTATAGGTAAATTGTGGTTGGATATTGGCATCTGTGGTGCGGGTGAAAGAATGGTCTTTGGATGGGTGCATTAGTGTCGTGGAAATGGCGGGGCGTGTAGCCTGTTAGTGTGTGTAGTTGGTTGGGTGCTCCACCACTGTAAGGATGTCGGCCAGGTGAGGCCGCAGGTGGGCTCTGGGAGCCGGTAGTAGTTGTTGTGGATGGGGCCCGAGGATCCGGAGGACGGACCCGGGTAGCCCAGTGCCAGAGGGCACCGAGTGGGGTGACAGAGCCAGGAGGGGCCTGCCCCAGTTAGATAGGTTAGGATGAGGAGCTAGGTAAGCTCGGGTGGCAACTAGAGTGGTGGAGGTGTGCAGGTGGGTAGACCTGCTGGGAGAGTTACACGTCGCAGCCCAGAAATTGTGAGAGGGCACTGGGAGATGAATCGGGGGAGTGAGACCCCAAATTGAGAAGCACCATAGTTTGGTCAATGGGAATTGGTTATTAGAACCCATAGTGTAAGTTGGCCAATGGATTGGCAGGGAAAGACCCCGGGTAGTGTAAAGTGTGTTAAAGTCATTTAGAGGATAGTTAGGATGAAGGATCTCCTCACACCATCTGCATCCACTCACCTGAGGTGACAGGTACTCCACACCATGCCATGTTTTGATTATTTTTACTGTGCAAATGTTTGAATTGTGAGACGCATCATGACGTGGGTGTGACATTGTGCTTTGATGTTCCATCTCTGCCTCCTTATGAGGATTGATGACGAATTGGGTGATGGCAAATTTTGGTTAGAGGGATTGTGGTGACGAATTTGGTATAGGGGAAATATGGGGAAGACGTGATGGTAGTGACGAATTGGTAATGTGTAGCTTTTGTACATATGGGGTAAGGGCAAGGGTAGGGTAGGTGACAGGGGGGTGACGTACGGTAGGGATGAGCTTTCTCACTTCGCCCTCCGTACGCATTTCGCCTTGCATTGCCTTATTGATGTGTACCCTTGTGACCTTACCCCTCGCTCAATTGTCTCTTTTGTCTCCCACATGACCTGTGCACCATTGGGTGCCGAGGGGAGCGTGCGTGAGGTGGCCATTGTGCGCACGAGATTCCCAGAACCAGCATGCATTGCATTGATGTACCACTTTATGGACCGCTGTTCTGCGGCCAAGTACCACTTGATGGACCCCAGGTTCTGGGGCAGGGCACCTCTGTTGGAGACCGGCCATAGTGGCCAGGGAATCTTGCTTGCGGACCTCGGTAAGGTGGCACCTATGCCAAACAGGTGGACCACCCTTAGTTGGCCCCTGAGGCCCTAAATAAAAACGAACACAAGTTGTGCTGTTTATTATGTCCAAATAGGCCGCATGAAGCCAGAAGACGTCGGGAAGAACATCGGCCCAGCAGAGAAAGAGAAGACCACCACCAGTTGTTTTGTTGTGTTTATTAAGAACCATGGTGACTGCGCACCGAGTGGTGCTTTTGGTGCTTTGTGGTGTTTGTGGTGCTTGTGGTGCTTTTGGTGTTTTTGGGTGCTTTGGTGGTATTGGTACTGGTGCATCGATGCAATGCGTGCTGTCTCCTCCCTCCCAACAGGAATTTCTTTTTTTCTTGTTCCCTAAAAAGAAAAGAAAAAAAAACAGGTCCTGGGTTGCGTTGTAAATAAGAAATCACGTCATTGTAAATAATGCTCCCCACCGTAAATGTATAGTTTGAGAATAATTCCGTAATTCGGCTAGCTGTGGGCTTGAGTCTGTTAGACAGGGTGCAATGCAATAGGGGGACATACTTATTTGTGTTTTAAGATTGTCACACTCAGGGTCAGGTTAATTGTAGAGGGAATTACACCTACGTGTCACACTAAGTTAAAGTTTAGTAGGCCCGAGCACGGGCCTGAAGAAAGGAGGGTGCAGTGTAACGAATGTGGAAACGTTACAATGTGAACATTACAAAAGTATGGTAACACCCTGTTAATGTAAATAATGGTCGCAGCCGTCCTCCTAGTTAATTCCATGAAACTTACACGCAGGTCACGATATATCTTTTTAAATAGTGTATTTCCTTATTCCATGTAGGCTAAATCTGTGTTTCCCACTAGATTGACTTTGCATTGTATCAAACAAAATAAGCGTAGGCCCTTCCAATTTCCCCAAACATCTCCGCTCTCCAAAAGTCCTTTCAAAAGGGTGGGAGTTGTGTTCAATCCCGCAGGCCGCCATTGCCCATGTGCTAAGCTCGGAGAAGAAAGGCGTGTCTCCACCTCGTCATCGAGGGGAGGAGTGAGCCAGAGGGTCGCATGGCCAATCAGCACCGCGGTGAGCGACCCGGTAGGCGTGCCCTCGCAGCCGGCGGCTTGATTCCGCCCGAGGTGATAAAAGCGACTGTAAGGGACTGCTTTATGAGATGACCTGGGAGAGGAGCGAAGAGGCGGCACCAAGGGGAGCGGTGAGATGCGAAACGCTCCAAGCCAAAGAGGAGAGGTACTCGCAAAGGGAACCAGCTTTGGAGAGACGCGCTGAAAGGAGGGAGACGGCTCCACCACAAGAAGAGGAGCAGGTGTGACGTCTACCGCAGCGGATACGCGACGGAGGGTTTTCCCGCCAAAAACCGCGAGGAATTGAGAGCTGCTGCCTCCGACCTTGCCTCCCTCTCAAGCAATCCACCTCAAGCCCTACCTGCCTGCAATATCCCCTGTGTAAGTGTGAACGTCCTGTCCTGCTCGTTGTCTTGGGATAAGTAAATTGAATAGTTTAAGCTAACAATGCACTGTGTGACTGCTTCTTCCATCCATTGCTGTAAATAATTTTGGTCGCTCTTCCTTTTTGCTTGTGTGTGTATAATAAATCTGTTCTTCCTCCGTACTCTGTCTTTTTCTCTTTTCCTTCTCTTTCGGTCGCTTTAGAGGTTTCCCGATTGAATATCTGTGGGGCGATCTGGTCAACGTCGGGTGGAATCGGGTTCTAATCGGGGAGTAACTGTTCGGACGCGGTTAAATACACCACCGCTCGGTCAATATAACATCTAAAACCGCGTCAGTAACAATATATATATATATATATATATATATATATATATATATATATATATATATATATATATATATACATATATATATACATATATATATATATATATATATATATATATATATATATATATATATATATATATATACAGTATATATATATATATATATATATATATATATTGTTACGGTTCTCTACGCCGGCCTTCTTCCCCTTACCAGGGGGGGGATTCATCCCCTTGTCTTTACTGGGCCTGGCGGAACCGAGACTTGAGATGTCCCTCCCGGACACATGCGGCGTAGGGTTTCGGGACTACTTTTCGCTTGTAGCTAATTCCACGCGCTGCCCTGGGAGCGACGAAACAAGCCTCACACGAACCACGTGCGGTTTTGAGTACGACGAGCGGATTGCGTGCATGTGGTCCGCGCAGTTACTTAGAAATTGGACCCCGATTGGAGCGATCTTATTCGTGCCACGCTTAGTCATTGAGGAAACCACAAAATGATCAAATCAGGAAGAAAGGAAGAACAAATGGTTTAATTATTCCCACACGTATATACAGGTTCAAGGACGAAGAGACACAGAGCAATCCTTAAGCAGTCTTAACTTATTTTTCTTAGACAACAGGCCCGTCTCACACTCACACAGTGAATTGCAGAAGGGCAGGTGTTCCCCAACGCGTCCAGCGATGGTCCCCGTCCGGTTCTCCATGGTCCCCGGCACGGCCCGCGAAGATGGTGGCAGGCAAAGGCAGGGACTCGCAGTGCGTCTCTCGTACATGCAGTTGATCGGGCAGAAGGGCAGAGGGCAGACTTTAGCGCGGCTGGCGGTTACTCAGCCTTGCTCAGTCGCACATCTCAAATGCGCTGTATTCGTTATAAGCGTGTCTGGCTGCGCCCACCGTATATCTAGTGTTCGCAAACGCAGCCAACTCCTCTTCTTCGATACACTCCAAGTTGGTTAGTGCGCGCGTTCTCATGCAAGTTCTCTGCTCAACAGCTTTCACCACTCATCAAGTTCTTTCGCCAATCCTTTTGCCGCAAGTCCTCTACTGTAAGGTCCGCGTTCCTCTGCGAGTCCTTTCTTTTTCTTTTTCTTTTTCTTTCTTTCTTTCTTTCTTTCTTTCTTTCTTTCTCTCTCTCTCTCTCTCTCTCTCTCTCTCTCTCTCTCTCTCTCTCCAAGTCTTTTCATACAAGTCCTGCACAACACCAGTCCTTTCGAGGGCTTTTGCGCAGCCGGTTTTATAGCTATGTCCCCAAACTTTCTGGAACTCACCCGACTCTTCTCACCACGCCCTCTGACGCCACGCCGCCGTCACCACCTCCGAGCTCTGATTGGCGGCTCGTGCTTACCGTCATTGCTTCTGCCGCTCCACCCTCGACTACGCCCCGACCTTCCTAGGCCTGCCTCGTGTTAACTCGCCCAATAATCAACCAATGCTTAGCAAACTGGATCGAGGCTAGGGTGGCTGGAAAATCTGTGGCAAGTAGGGCCTATTCTCCTGGCCCTTATTCAATGCAGAATTAACACAGGAAAAGGACTAAGATTACAAATACTAAGACATACCTATCCTATCGCGAGGCTACGTGTTGCTTGTGTGACTAACTGTGGGGGACAGACTTTAACCTTTATTAGGCTCACTTGACAGACTCAAAACCGCAACACTGCCCCCCTCCCTCGTCAGACTCGTCCCTGAGTCGAACCTACAAAAGCTGGAACGACCGGTTTTGAGAAAGAGTTGGGACTAACTTTTAATTCCATGTGACACTTAGATGTGGTTCCCTCCAACATTTATTCTAACCCATGTATGCGATAGTTTTAAAACACTAAATATGTCCCACCTACTGCGTTGAATAGCTAACTGACAGACTCACGCCCACAATTAACCGAATTGCGGAATTATTTTCAAACTAAACATAAAGCTGGTGGGCAGCATTTTATATACAATCACAAAATCTAACCTTATTTACAGTTCTATGACCCAGGACCTGTCCTTTTTGGAAAGAATATTGGAGGGGAAGAAAAGTACAGCAATGCACAAATACACATTTCAAAAGTTCACAGTTCACAATTCACATTTTTGCTGTTGTCTGGCATCTTCTTCTTGCTTTCCTGCATCTTCTGTGTGCATAAAACTTACAGTTCTTCTTTCCTAGCACACCAATAATAAAAATGTACAAACGTGTGTTCGTTTTTATTTTGCCAGCAGGGCCAACCCTATGTGGTCCAACTGCGTGACATTGATGCCACTCAAAACACGTGGTCCGAATATGCAAGGTGAGTTTGTAGCAAAGTGCTGCAAAGCAAGGTGTAAGGCCACAAAACTTTTGGTCCATAATGTGTAATGTGGTAATGTGCAGCAAAAGTGTCTGTGGCAGCAAATGCTGCACACATGCAGCAAAGTTATAACAAATGCAAGGAATACGGCAGCAAAGTGCCATGCAGTTCAGCTGCCACAGGTGTAGCAAAGTGCAGCAGTGGGTGCAGCACAGGTGTAGCAATGTGCAGCTGCACAGTTCCACCTCCAAAATGGTCCTTGGGGTGGGGGAGAGACAAAGCACAACTGGCAAAGCGGAAAGGGCACAGAGGTACACAGCCAATTGAAGGCAATGCAGCATGAGGGGCGCGGAACAGCGAGCAGAGCAAGCTCGTCCCTAACCGTCCGTACCCCCAACGCCAGCTTACACTACGCTTACCCCTTCCCTGTATTTACAAATTCGTCACTACGTCCTGTCTCCCATATCCCCCTCTAAGCCAAATTCGTCTCCCAATCCCTCCCAGGATGGAAGGAATGGAACAAATGCAATGTCCCATCACATCATGATGCGTCTTACTCAAATCGTTCACATAGTCCTGGTGTGGAGTTTCGTTTCCTTGGTGAATGAATGTGGATGGCGCGAAGGGAATTCCTCAAATCCGAACTACTCTACTGACATTAACTCATTTAAACTACCCAGGGGTCATACCCAGCTAATTGGCCTTCTTTAAACTATGCGGTTCTAAAAACCGAATTCCCCATTGACCACTCTGCGGTGCCCAACGAATTTGGATCTCACTCCCCAATTTTTCACCCTGTGCCCTTGCACAATTTCGGGGCTGGGGTCGTGTGGCTCCACTAGCAGGTCTACCTACCTGCGCACCTCTGCCACTGAAGTCGCAACCCGAGCTTACCTGCTCCTGCGACTACCTAACTAGGGAAGGCCCTCCCTGGATCTTTACCCCCTCTGATGCCCTGTCTGGCATTGGGCTACCCGGGTCCTTCTCTTGGAACCTCGGGCCCCCATTGAACAACTAACTCACAACCCTAACTGGCTCCCCAGAGCCTACCTGCAGCCTCACCTGGCTGACAAACTACCAGTGGCGGAGTGCTCCAATAACCATAACGCACCAACAAAGCCACACGCCCAGCCATTCCACATACTCATGCACCCAACCAAAGCACTTCACTGCCACTTCCCGCACCACAGGTGTCAATATCCAAACAATTTACCTAGGCCCTCTACCTGCTTTAAACTACCCACCCCCGGGTATTCGTGAATGGGTCCATCTGCCCCCATTCACTCCTTCGCACCATGCATTCCACACCTTTTAATTCACACCAAGCATTCCACACCATTTATTCCTCTCGCACACCATTGATCTCACACACTACTCTCCTCGCACACCTTTTGTGCTTACACACCTTTTCCATACACTCCAAACACAACTCCATTTGTCTCAATACCAATTCCTGGTTATTCTCAACCAATTCCCCAAACACTACTACACACACACAGCATCATCTAGCTGACTACTTCCCCTAAAACTCGTGCTTCCCCGTCTTCCCATTAAACTAAGCACACCCTCGTCATTATCATCCACCTAATCTAACTACGTCCCCTCTATGGTACAAATGTCACTACTTAAATCTTGTCCTCTACCGTCATCTAAATCCATAACAATTAACCTATCCCGCCCTCGGCTAGCTTCGGTGCCCCATGGAGGTAACCATCATTGGTCCCTCCATGTGCATGTCTCTGCCATCCCCCCTAATCTAATGCTCATGAGCCCAGTTGTGTGAGGAATGGTAAAGCTACCATTCCCCCCATGCCGGGCACCATTCCCCAACACTACTGCCATTCGTCCACTATACTTGAGCCTCTCTGTGTGGATATACATTTTCACAGCTCGGCTTCGAAAAGCCAAGCGATGCATGCGGGTGGTTGGTCGCCTGTTGGTTGGGTCCGTCCGGCATTTTCGATCCAGGGGAGGAGGCATGGTTGGGCCGAGGTTCAGAGGCCCATCTCTGCGCGAGGCCCTTGCGGTCCCACGCACGATGGCCCAACCGCCCACACAGTCGGAGCACCGCAGCCGCACAGGGGGCGCGGCTCCGAACTCTCCTACCCCCCCCCCCCCCCTTGAACCTTGCCGATCGCCCTTTCCCGCCAAGGCATGGCACCGACCATACAGGGTGGGGCCCGTCGCGAACCGTGCACGCCGGTCCTTGTGGGACCGCCGCGGCAACGATCCCCGCCGATCCCCGCTGCACACAAAGCACACAACTCAACGAGGGCTCACGTCGGCTATACGTCACGCTAAACGCTACCCCGGTCTTCGTCGATGCTCGAGACGCGCTCTCACCACACGCGACCCATTCCACACCGCACACTGAGGCGCCTCCATACACTCCATGCATTCTGTTACAGCATGATCTCCTCTCACGCCCTCTGGTGTGCATTCTTTCTCGCACACCGTACTCGCACCTGCACACCTAGGCGCACTCATACCACTCACGCACTCCATTATACACGCTCTCATTACGTGCTCCATAATGCAATCGGCCATTGCACACCCTTGCGCACACTCTTTCGTTACGTACTCTGTAACGTCCACGGGTGTGCACTCTTCTGCTACACACCCAATCACATGCTCTGGTGTGCACTCCTGCACACTCTCTACAACATGCTCTGGAGTGCATTCTCTCTCACTCTCCTCGGCCATCGCACACTCTGTAACACACTCTTCTTCAACGCACTCTTCCAACACACATTCCATCATACACTCGCGCTCCGGTGCACACTTCTCTCGCACACGCGCGCCATTCGCTCATGTACACCGCACAAAGGACCTTTCACGAGCGCCCGGGCTTCGTCTATGCCCCAAGCGCGCCAAAAACCTTTTCCCGCCAAACACTTTCGCGCCATACACACCCCTACTCACCTTGGGGATTCTCTTCTCCGCCAGCACCTGCAAACTTTCCATTTTGTTAGGAAGCACGACATCACAATGCAAACACAGACTTTGCGCGCATTCCATTTCTTCCCTCTGTGCTATATCCTTTATTTCTGCCGTCTCTTCGGCCCCAATTTCAACTATAATCATTTCTTTTTCCTCGACAACTGCCGGCACGCATGAAATTTGCTTTTCCAATTCAGCGGCCGTCGGCTCTTTGACACCCCGAGTCGCGATTTCTATCCCCTCGGTCCATGTAGCCGCGCCCTGCTCTACCTCGCTCTCCACACGTTCCTCGCACCACCTTACCCCGTTGCGTCCCTTTGCGACCTCCTCGCCCAGCTTGCGCCTTATGTCCTCGCCGATTTCTTTTATTTCTTTCTTTGACGCCACCCTCATCTTTTCCAATTCTCGGGTGGATTTGTCCCCCAATTCTTTCAATTGGCCACCCATTTTGCTTTCCAATTCATTTTTCACCTCTTCCAATTGATCACCCATTTTTTTTTATGTCCCGGGTGGATTTGTCCCCCATTCTATTTATGTTATCATTCACTTTCTCGAAGCTTGCCGTGAGTTGAACAGAAAAAGACCCCAGTCCCCTGGCGCCGCGGGCTCGGCTCTCGCCGCCACGTGCGAGGTGCCGCCATTTTCTTCCCCTACTGCCGGCCCCTCATCAACGTTCTCCTCTTCTCCCAAATCTTCCCGTGGGTTCTGGGTCATGAATTCCTCCTTGTCTACCTCCTCTTCTACCCCCACCGACATTCGACCGCTTTGGCTAGCCATGGCACGAATTTAATTTTGGAATTTAAAACTAAATTTCATCCACTCGCAATTTCAAGTGCGTGAAGCGCACTCCGGGTCCAATCCCACACTCCTGACACCAATTGTCACAGTTCTCCATGCTGGCCCTCTTCCACTTACCAAGGGGGGATTAATCCCCTTGTCTTTACTGGGCCTGGCGGAACTGAGACTTGAGACGTCCCTCCCGGACAAACGCGGCATAGGGTTTCGGGTCTACTTTTCGCTCGTACCTAATTCCCCGCACTGCCCTGGGAGCGAGGAACTTGAGACGTCACTCTTGGCACTATACAATCTTTGTTGTAGGCTTCATGCACTTGTCTGCACACTCGGATGCGGCCATCTTAACGATAGACCAGAAATCTAGACTTGTCACTGAAGATCATATGATTGCAGTGTCCTGGCTGCCATTGACGGTGCTCTCTGGCCCACTGCAATCGGCGCTGGCGGTGTTGTCTGGTCAGGCGTGGCTTTCTCAAGGGACGCCTGGCACGATAGCCTGCTTGAACCAGTCGTTGGTTGACTAGCCTTCTGGATACAGGCACATTTGTCAGTTGCTGCCACTCAGCCCTAAGCCGATTAGCTGAATTGGTGCGGCCATTGCAGACTAACCGGTGCGACTGGCGATCATCACTCCTTGTGGTTCTGCGGGGACCTCCTGGCCTCGGTATTGGAGTAGGGACACCCCTCTGAGTATTTCGTTTGAGGATCTTTGACACCTGACCTTGAGTGATGCCATACTGCCGAGCAATAGCACGCTGTTTCATGCCGTAATTTCGTAAAGCCACCACTCCATGACAAACAGCATTGTCGAGTTGACGGACCATCTCCAAAGGAAGCGCCAATAACTTTTGGAGACATGCAGCAGTTGTTTTCCACTAATACAGAACGCAACAACCCTTGTATACCCGACTGTGAAGCCAATCATCAAAAGCACCTGTCCGTACATTTTGCCACGCCACCTGTGATATAATCCTGCTGTTGACTTCTTGCTGCAACAGACAATCAGTGACATGGTTCTTTTAACAAATAAATCACCAAAGTGTAAAAGAAACTCAACAGATTGATAAACTGAGTTAAGAAAGTAAACCCAAGTCAAGGAAAAAAAATATATTCCATATTAAATGCCAAGTCTGTATATATATACAGTGAAACCTTGACTTACGAGTTTAATTCGTTCTGTGACCGAGCTCGTAACTCAATTTGCTCGTTTCTCAAATTAAATTTCCCCATTAAAATGCATTGAAATGCTATTAATCCGTTCCAGCCCCCCAAAAACCACACCAATTTTTTTTTAAATATACAGTATATATAAAAATATCTCGCGCTTTATATTTCACCTGTATGCAGCATACAAGTTGGCAGGATGGCCTGGACTGGAGGTACGCACACTTGACTCTAAACTGTCCAGCCTGGGTTTGAATCCCGACCCAGCTATAACCTGTCATGGGTGAATCACAGGCAGGGTGATTCATCAATGTGTGTACCGCTAAACTGGGCGCCCCGTTTGCGTCCCATTAGTTGTTGGATGTTAAGGATCTCACCGTGTCTTCCACAAAGAGAAGGCGAGCTATCGCCGGCACTCTGAACAAGTTGTGGCCTGGCATGCTCTTCTCCTCTGCCGTTATATACGTCCTCCTCGGCATCTTTTTCCAGAAGAGCCCTGTCTCGTCACAGTTGAAGATTTGCTGGGGGATGTATCGTTCGGCTTCTATCAGTTCGGCAAAAGTTATAATAAAATCTTCAGCTGCCTTCACATCCGCCTCACCAAGTCGACAACACGCACACCTCGCTCATGTTTTTCGACGATTGCGTGTTTTATATCCAAGCACATCATCCTTTTCTTCTTCTCAGCACTGCCCTTGGCACTCAATTTCTTAGGACCCATGGTTAAAACTAAGAAATTTTCCAAAATAACCAAAATGCGAAAACAAAGCAGCAGCGATATACGGCAGAGATGCTTGCATGGCAAGATAACCACGTGACCGGAACCCACTTGGTGGCGGGTGGCGTAAGCTCATAACTCAGATCTCGGCTCGCATCTCAAAGCAATAAACCGCCCGAGCGACGGCTCGTATCTCGGAAAACTCGTAAGTTGGTGCACTCGTAAGTGAGGGCCTTTCACTCACTCGCCGCAGGCAGGTAGGTGGTCTTTCTGTCTTCTACCGACTCCTCTCCGGCCTTGCACCCCCAGCTCTCTCTGTGCTCTGTCCCCCAAATATTCCTACAGGTCGCACAAGATCTGCCAGCAACCCTCTGATGGTTAAACTGCCGAAATCTCGGCTCTCCGCTCACCTTCACTCTTTCATTCCTCTTTTCTCCCGCCTCTGGAACAAACTCCCTCACTCCCTTCAATCCCACTCCTCCCTCCAGGTCTTTAAAACAGCTGTTCACCACCATCTCTTATCTTCCCCCATCCAAAACCTTGATCTTTTCTACCCCCGCTAATTCACCCCAGATCCACCTTGTTTGAAATTCCAACTTCTTTCCTGGAAGTCCTGGCAGTGTCCATATGTTTTATACCTCTCCCACCGCCCCCTTCCCATGCCCCCCCCCCCCAAAGCCCTCGCCCTCTCTCAGATCTCTCGATGTCTCCATGTCTCTCGGTCCCTGCTCTCAAATGTTGTGTTTGTGTCCTTCCCCCTCTCTCCCCATCTTGTCTACCGCTCCCGATGTTATATGTTTTATGTGTCGGTTTGTCTTTCGGTGTGATTAATGTTCGCTCTTTCACGAGCCTCGATCTTGTATACAAAAAAAAAACAAAAAAAAAAAAACTCGTAAGTCAAGGTTTCACTGTATATATATATATATATATATATATATATATATATATATATATATATATATATATATATATATATATATATATATATATACAGTCATGTGAAAAAGTAAGTACACCCCATGTAAAGTTTTGACTTTTTCAACATATTTCAACATACAGCTATTTGATCTTCATTTCAACAATATTGATAGATAAAGCTGATATAATATAACAAATATCATGAAACATTTACATTTTGTAGTCCATTGTATAATTCAAATAAACATAAATGCAAATTTCGCGTGTGGAAAAAGTAAGTACACCCTTGGCTTTAATAGGTGGTATTGCCCCCTTTGGCAGAAACAACCTCAAGTAGGCATTTCTTATAAGTGTCTATCAGTCTCTGACATCGACTTTGAGAAATTTTGGCCCACTCCTCCATGCAGAATTCTTTCAGCTGTGTGATGTTTGAGGGGTTTCTTACATGCACAGCTCGTTTCAAATCCCCCCACAACATCTCGATCGGATTTAGATCCGGGCTTTGACTTGGCCATTCCAGAACCCTCCATTTCTTTCTTTTCAGCCATTCCTTGGTGGATTTACTGGTATGTTTAGGGTCATTGTCATGTTGCAAGGTCCACCTTCAGTTGAGCTTCAACTCCTCCGACAGATGGCCTCACATTATCCTCAAGCAACCTCTGGTACAATGAAGAATTCAGAGTGGATTCTATGATGGTGAGCTGCCCAAGCCCTGATGCAGCAAAGATGCCCCAAACCATAATATTTCCACCACCATGCTTTACAGTTGGTATCAGGTTCTTGTGGTCAAATAATGTCTTTGGTTTTCGCCAAACATGTCTTCTGGTACTGTGGCCAAATTGCTCTACCTTTGACTCATCTGTCCAGAGCACATTGTTCCAGAAGTGCTGGTCTTTGCCTAGGTGTTCATTGGCAAACTTTAGTCTTGCCCTGATGTTCTTTCTGGACAGAAAAGGTTTCCTCCTGGCACACCTCCCATGTAGATCAAATTTGTGCAGCCTCTTTCTAATGGTAGACTTATGCACTTTGCCATCAACAGTGGCAAGAGCTACCTGTTGGTTCCGTGATGACATTCTGGGGTTCTTAGAGACTTCTTTCAGCATCTAGTTGTCTGCTCTCGGGCTGAACTTGCTGGGGCGGCCTGGCCTGAACAAGTTGGCAGTTGTTTGGAATCTTCTCCACTTGAAGATGATCTTCTGGACAGTCGAATGATTGATTTCAAATTGTTTGGAGATCTTTTTAAATCTGTTTCCAGACTCGTAGGCATCCACAACCTTCTTTCTGAAGGGCTCAGAGAGCTCTTTTGATCTCGGCATGGTGACGCCACACACTTCAACAACAAAGAGCAAACCAAACTAAATGTCTGAGGTTTAAATAATACAGGTTCCTCCAAGATCCTCTCTAACGACGTTCTAAGCATTTGCAGCTGAGCTGATGCACCTGATTCTAATTTTAGGTATTTGAAGTAGTGATAAATGTAGGGGTGTACTCACTTTTTCCACATGCGAAATTTGCATTTATGTTTATTTAAATTATACAATGGACTACAAAATGTAAATGTTTCATGATATTTGTTATATTATATCACCTTTATCTGTCAATATTGTTGAAATGAAGATCAAATAGCTGTATGTTGAAATATGTTTGAAAAAGTCAAAACTTTACATGGGGTGTACTTACTTTTTCACGTGACTGTATATATGTGTATGTATATATATATATATATATATATATATATATATATATAACTGTAAGAAATAGTAGAAACTCCACAGTACGAGCAGGGCGTCTCATTTGCATTGAATAAATAATCGTTAGATTAAATAAGACGCGGACGTAGCTTCAGGACGTCGATCTTTAATTGTCGACAAGCTTTCGACCAACAAAGGTCTTCTTCTTTGTTCTTCTTTTTCTTTGTTCACTTCCGTTGAACTTGGGGCCGACTCAGAAGAAGACCTTTGTTGGTCGAAAGCTTGTCGACAATTAAAGATCGACGTCCTGAAGCTACGTCCGCATCTTATTTAATCTAACGATTATATATATATATATATATATATATATTGTTGCGGATATGAGGATTGTATTTTTTTTATTGTGTGCTATATTATTATTATTGCTTTATTCTGGCCCTCCTGCCTCCAGTGTTGTGTAAAGGTTAAAAGGGCGTCCCGGTAGTTAATTCCATAAAGCACACACATTGAAGGACACGATAAAACCCTTGTTCAGTAGCTTATATCTTTATTATGTGTTTTAGAGTAAGGCCTTGTCTTCCAGTTACATGACACTCCATTGCACCAAGTAAAAGAGATAGATTCCCTTCATTCCCATTCCCAAAAACCTCCATTTCCCCTTTCGTAATGGCCAAGCCTCAATTTGGCAATTACATCCCCTACAATTGCCGCCATTGACCACGAGGCAGGGTTGGGGAAGAAAGGCGGGTCCCCACCTCGTCATAGAGGGGAGAAGCGAGTCAGCCCCACTCAACCAACCACGAACAGGGGGTTGGACTTGGAGAGGGTGTGGAGAGAAACATCGAGGAGGTTCGAAAAGGTTGAGGGGCGGGGCCTATATAACCCGCCGTGGGACGTTCCCCAAAGAGAGTGGCAAAAAGGTCCAAGGCTGAGTTGAGCTGCGTGGTGGTGCAAAGCAAATGAGCTGAGAAGGGAGATGAGCTTTTATGAGACGAGCTATGACAAGAGCTGAGTTGTGAGGTCCAAAAGCAGAGATCATCCAGGGAAGCGCAAACGCCTGCTATTCGTCACCTTGCTCGCCAGCGGCAGCATCCCCAGCAGCAACACTCGACAGCCGTTTGGGGCCTGGACGGCGGTTTTGAGCAGGGCCGCGAAGGGACGGCGCCTGCCGAACGCGCCGATCATGCTGCCAGCTCCGGACCTTCCTCTCCTTTCCAGCCATTCCTGCCTGCAAGTTCCCCATTCGTGTACGTGAGTTTGTTTTGTTTGTTCTGTCCTGGGTAGTCAATTAAGTCTGTATAAGCTAGTAATTTGCACTGTGTCACCTGCTTTTTTTCATGTCCCCTGTAAATAACCGTGACTGCTCTTTTTGCTTGTGTGTGTGTAAATAATAAACCCCGTTACTCTTCTGTACGTCTTCTTCTTCCTCTTTGCATTCGGTCGCTTTAGAGTTTTCCCACATAACATTGAATAGCTGTGGCGCGATACGGCCAACGTCTGGGTGAATCGGGTGAGTCGGGAAAAAAACTGTTCGGCCGCGGTGCCTCCGCTCGATAAATAACATCTAATCCGCGGACCGTAACAATTGGTGTCAGGTGTGTCGGATTCGGACCTGAAGCGTTTAACGTGCTCAAAATGACAAAGTACTGAAATTGCTTTTGTTTTACAAAACCCGAATTTTGAAATCGCGCCATGGCTGGTCAAGTCGACGGGATGCCGGTGGGAGAGATAGACAGGGTAGAATCGACCCAGGACCTCGGGGAAATGTATATGGAGGAGGTGGTTGAGGAGGTATCAGGCGCACAAAATGGCGTCCTCGCGCACGTGGGTGTAGCGGCACCAAATTTTGCCACGCCTGCGACCGTAGCAGCGCCACCGGTGGATTTGAACCTTTTTATGATACAAATGAAGGCCCTTATGGAGAAGAATAGTGAGCAAATGGGGAACCGGATGGATGCTCAGAGTGAGCAAATGGGGAACCGGATGGATGCTCAGAGTGAGCAAATGGGGACAATGAGGGACGAAGCGAGGGCTGATAGTGAGCGATTGAGGGACGAGGTGAGGGGTACCAATGCCCAAATTGGGAAGTTAGACAATAATTTTGAGGGATTAGACAAGAAATTTGAGGGGTTAGACAATGGGATAGAAGGGGTGAAACATGGGTTAACGGGGGTGGAAAATAGAATGGCTGCCCAGGAGAATCAGATAGAGGGGGTGAAAAATGGGTTAATGGGGTTAGAAAATAGAATGGAAGACAAATTGCGGGAGATAGGGGAGCAATCCGCCCGAGAAATTAAACAAATGGGAGAGCAGATAGAGGAGGTAAAAATCGGGGTAGAAACCAAATTGGATGCTCAGAGGGATGAATTGGGACAGATGAGGGTGGCATCTACAAAAGAGAGGGAGGAGATGAAGGAGGAGATACGATGAGGTGTAAGTGAGGAGGTCTCGGGGGTACGCGAGGAGGTAAAGCGAGGTGAAAAGCATATGGAGAAAGAAGTGAAGAATAATACAGCGAGGTTACAAGGGGGAATAGAGGACCTGATGGAGGAGGTGGAACAGCTGACGGTGGGACAGACGGAGTTAGTGGAGCAGGTACAAAAGAACACTGCGGTACTAGGAGGGTTGAAAGCGACACAAAGAGACATCAAGGACGACTTGATAGCGACACAGAGGCAATGTCAGATGGTACGTGAGGGACTGACAATGAGGTTGGACGAGGTGACAGAGGTAATGGAGACAAAGGACCGGCAGGTGAGGATGCACATAGAGATGGTCACGGTAGCCTTAGAGGACGAGATAGAGGAGACGCACCGGGAAATAAAAGAGGTGAAGCAAAAATTAGAGGAAGTGGAAGAAGAGGTGAGTGAAATTAAGAAGAGACGGACAGAAACTAAGAGAGAAATACAGGAGGAGGTGATGGAGTATGTGCAGGGTCTGTGTTCAAATCATGATGATGTGCTCACTAACCAAATAAAGAGTTTGCAGGTGGTGAAGGAGGTGCGGAGACGAGGTGCCAAGGTGAGTGGCGATATATTCGGCAATGTATATGATGTGAGGAAAGCTTCAGTAGGCTTGGGGGTTTGATTTGGATCCGGGTGTTCGTGAGAGGCCGTTGGTGAATTGTGCGACAGGTACGGTGTGCGAAGGAGGAGGTGTGCGAGAATGTCCGACTCTGGGGTGTGTGAGGAAAAAGTGCGCGCCAAGGAGTGAGTGTGCTGTCGAGAGTGAGTTGGTCGAAGCGCGTGTGCGAGGGGGCACATGGAAGCGCGGTGTGGTGAGTGTTACAGAGGATGTAATGAGAGAGTGTACACCTGTGGAGAGAGTTACGGAGGAAGTAATGGGAGAGTGTGCGCAAGAGGATGTGCGAGAAAGGTGTGTAACGGACAGGTGCATGGGGAAAGAGTGCGCTGTCAAGAGTAAGGGAGAATGCACGCCTGTGGTGAGTGTTACAGAGGATGTAACGGGAGAGTGTGCACAAGAGGGTGCGCGAGAGAGGTGTGTAACGGACAGGTGCATGAGGAAAGAGTGCGCTGTCGAGAGTAAGGATGAGTGCGTTGTCAAGAGTGGTGGTGAAAGTAGTGAGAGTGACACGGAGCGTGAGTTGGTTGTGGCAGGTGAGAGAGGATGTACACCTGGAATGGAAGGATGCACACCTGGAATGGTAGAGCGTGTGTGGGAATGCACACTTGAGTTGGTAGTGAGGCACGTGGTTGGGTGTGTGAGTGAGAGCACACCTGTGATTGTCACAGAGGAGGTGACCGAGGAGGGGGCGCGAAGAGGTGTGTTGGTGAGGTGTGCGAACGACGAGTGTGTGCCAAGGTGTTCGGTGGTCAGGTGTGTGACCAAGTCTGTGAGCGAAAGAACGAATGCAATGACGAAGTATGCGGGGTGTACAGGCGGCATTGGAGCATCGAGCTCAGTGAGGGTGAAAGGGGTAGCGTATGCGTGTAAGCATGCAGGTGAGGCATCGACGGTAACCGGGTTAGCGGTTAGAACGACATTTAGCCGAATCGGGCCCTCGGTGCGCGTCGGGCAGCTTCGCGTGCCGTGAGGACCAGCGGGGATCCGAACCATGGCGGGTTTGAAAGGACCGCCGTACGTGATCCACGCTGGGCCGCGTTTGGAATGGCCGTGTCCGTGCTCCACTAGGCGGAGCGGGCAACCCGATAGGAAGGGTCGTCATGGCGACCCCTTTTTGTTGAGGCGTTCCGGCAGGTCGAGATCGGGCCATGGGATGGCTCCGTGCCGAGGTGGTGCGTGGGAACTCGGCCCAGGTAAGCGTCCTTCCCTGCACCGAGTGTCGGACGCATCCAGCCGCCGGCACCAAAGAACCCGCATTCATTGCTCGGCTGTACGAAGCCGAGCCTTAGAAGTGAATTGGCGCACCGAGAGGATCTAGTAAGTAAACGGGTGATGAGGTTAGTGTTTTGGACCCAAAATTAGAAAAAGGCAAAATTTGATGATTGGCAAAGGATTGGCAGAGTGATGATTGGTAATGGTACAGTGATTGGCAGATGATTGGCAAATTTTTGATTTGTTGAATTTGGACGAGCAAAATTTATAGTGAGAGATCCCCGATGTGGCGGGATGGCAACTCTGTCATCCCTCACACCGGGGGGCATAGGAGCACTAGTTATGGGGTTTATGGCAGTGAAAACTAGCCCGGGAGGGTTAGGATATAATGTATAGGGCCCTAGAAGATGACCTTAGGTGACGTTAAGATTAGGTAGTGACAATGACACCTGTAGTAGGGACGCAGAGAGGGTAGTGTGGATGATAATGACGTGGTATGTGCTTAGTTTAAAGGGAAGACGGGGAGCACTAAGTTAGCAGGGCACCAGGTAGATTAGGTGATGCCGTGTGTATGGTGAACAGGTGTGATTGCACGGGTGTGCAACTGAACAGGTGTATGGAGCAGTGTATGAGGGAGTAGTGGTGATTGCGTGTGGTGTTGACCAAATGGTCCAGGAAGGAAGGAGGGTGCAGGTGGCACCAGGTGTGAGTGCACAGGTGTGCACCAACAGGTGTATGGAATAAATAGTTGTGTGAAATACATGGAATGTGGAATACATGGAGTGTGGAGTATATGGAGTATTGGAATGGATGGTCGTGGAGTGAGTATGGTGGAAACTATGGAGTGGAGTGGATGGTGCGAAGGTGTGAGTGGGGGAAGGATGGACCCCCATCACGAATACCCGGGGAGGGTAGTGTAAGTGTTAGGTAGAAGGTATAGGTAAATTGTGGTTGGATATTGGCATCTGTGGTGCGGGTGACAGAATGGTATTTGGATGGGTGCATTAGTGTTGTGGAAATGGCTGGGCGTGTAGCCTGTTAGTGTGTGTAGTTGGTTTGGGCACTCCACCACCGTGAGAATGTCGGCCAGGTGAGGCCACAGGTGGGCTCTGGGAGCCGGTAGTTGTTGTGGATGGGGCCCGAGGATCCGGAGGACGGACCCGGGTAGCCCAGTGCCAGAGGGCACCGAGTGGGGTGACAGAGCCAGGAGGGGCCTTCCCCAGTTAGATAGGTTAGGGTGAGGCGCTAGGTAAGCTCGGGTGGCAACTACAGTGGTGGAGGTGTGCAGGTGGGTAGACCTGCTGGGAGAGCTACACGCCCCAGCCCAGAAATTGTGCAAGGGCACCGGGAGATGAATCGGTGGAGTGAGACCCCAAATTTGAGAAGCACCACAGTTTGGTCAATGGGAATTGGTTTTTAGAACCCATAGTGTAAGTTGGCCAATGGATTGGCAGGGAAAGACCCCGGGTAGTGTAAAGTGTGTTAATGTCATTTAGAAAGTAGTTAGGATGAAAATCTCCTTGCACCATCTGCATCCACTCACCTGAGGTGACAGGTACTCCACACCATGCCAGGTTGTTTTGATTCTTTTTTATGTGCAAATGTTTTGGATTGTGAGACGCATCATGACGTGGGTGTGACATTGTGCTTGATGTTCCATCTCTTCCTCCTTATGAGGATTGATGATGAATTGGGTGATGGCAAATTTTGGTTGGAGGGATTGTGGAGACGAATTTGGTATAGGGGAAATATGGGGAAGACGTGACAGTAGTGACGAATTTGTAAATGTGTAGATTTTTGTAAATATGGGGTAAGGGCAAGGGTAGAGTAGGTGACAGGGGGGTGACATATGGAAGGGACGAGCTTTTCTCACTTCGCTCTCCGTATGCATTTCACCTTGCATTGCCTTATTGATGTGTACCCTTGTGACCTTACCCCTCGCTCATCCGTCTTCCCCCCCTTTTGTCTCCCACATGACCTGTGCACCACTGGGCGCCGAGGGGAGCGTGCGTGAGTCCGCCATTGTGCGCCCGGAACTCCCAGAACCAGCTGTCTGCATCGATGCACCACATTATGGACCACATGTCTGTGGCCGAGCACCACTGATGGACCCCATGGGTTGCGGCATGGCCCCTCTGCTGGAACCGGCCATGAAGGCCCGAAATCTTGCTGGCGGACCTTGGCCACAGGGCACCGATGCCCCACAGGTGAACCACACTAGTCGGCCCTGTGGGCCATAAATAAAAATGGACATGTTGGGTGCATTTTATTGCAAATAGGCCGCCAGCAAAGGAAAAAGACAACACCTGGAAGAAATAATAATAGCCAGCAGAGGGAGCCAAAGAGCAAGAGACCACCTGCAGGGTTAGGGGTTGTTGATTTATTTTTATTGATGAACTGTGGTGACTGCACCGATTGGTGCTTGAGGGTGTGTTGGTGCGTTTTGGGTGCTTTCATGGTGCATTGATGCAGAGCAGACTGTCTCCCCCCCAAGAAAGAACAATCACAGGTCCTGGGTTGCGTTTTGTAAATAAAGTAGCGTCAATTGTAAATAATACTCCCCACCGTCAGTGTATAGTTTGAAGACCATTCCGCAATTCGGGTAACTGTGGGCGTGAGTCTGTTAGGTAGGGTGCAATGGAGCAGCGGGACATATCTATCTATGTTTTAAAACTGTCGCACTCAGGGTCAGGTTAAAAGTAGAGGGAACTACACCTACGTGTCACACTAAATAAAAGTTGTAGGCCCGGGTCATGCCTAAGAGGAGGAGGGTGCAGTATTGCGGATATGAGGATTGTATTTTTTTTATTGTGTGCTTTATTATTATTATTGCTTTATTCTGGCCCTCCTGCCTCCAGTGTTGTGTAAAGGTTAAAAGGGCGTCCGGTAGTTAATTCCATAAAGCACACACATTGAAGGACACGATAAAACCCTTGTTCAGTAGCTTATATCTTTATTATGTGTTTTAGAGTAAGGCCTTGTCTTCCAGTAACATGACACTCCATTGCACCAAGTAAAAGAGATAGATTCCCTTCATTCCCATTCCCAAAAACCTCCATTTCCCCTTTCGTAATGGCCAAGCCTCAATTTGGCAATTACATCCCCTCCAATTGCCGCCATTGACCACGAGGCAGGGTTGGGGAAGAAAGGCGGGTCCCCACCTCATCATAGAGGGGAGGAGTGAGTCAGCCCCACTCAACCAACCACGAACAAGGGGTTGGACTTGGAGAGGGTGTGGAGAGAAACATCGAGGAGGTTCTAAAAGGTTGAGGGGTGGGGCCTATATAACCCGCCGTGGGACATTCCCCAAAGAGAGTGGCAAAAAGGTCCAAGGCTGAGCTGAGCTGCGTGGTGGTGCAAAGCAGATGAGCTGAGAAGGGAGATGAGCTTTTATGAGATGAGCTATGACAAGAGCTGAGTTGTGAGGTCCAAAAGCAGAGATCATCCAGGGAAGCGCAAAAGCCTGCTATTCGTCACCTTGCTCGCCAGCGGCAGCGTCCCCAGCAGCAACACTCGACAGCCGTTTGGGGCCTGGACGGCGGTTTTGAGCAGGGCCGCGAAGGGACGGCGGCTGCTGAACACGCCGATCGTCCTGCCAGCTCCGGACCTTCCTCTCCTTTCCAGCCATTCCTGCCTGCATGTTCCCTATTCGTGTACGTGAGTTTGTTTTGTTTGTTCTGTCCTGGGTAGTCAATTAAGTCTGTATAAGCTAGTAATTTGCACTGTGTCACCTGCTTTTTTTCATGTCCCCTGTAAATAACCGTGACTGCTCTTTTTGCTTGTGTGTGTGTAAATAATAAACCCCGTTACTCTTCTGTACGTCTTCTTCTTCCTCTTTGCATTCGGTCGCTTTAGAGTTTCCCCACATTGAATAGCTGTGGCGCGATACGGCCAACGTCTGGGTGAATCGGGTGAGTCGGGAAAAAAAACTGTTCGGCCGCGGTGCCTCCGCTCGGTAAATAACATCTAATCCGTGGACCGTAACAATATATATATATATTGTTGCAGTTTTGGAATAAAGGCAAACCCCCTCTTAGTTAGTTGCACCACAACATGTAGCCTCACTTTAGCCAGTTATTTCTTATTAAATGTAAGCATAGTCTCCTTTCCTGTGTTAGTATGCGTTGAAGCAGGCCAGTAAGTGTAGGCCTCATTGGGCTGGAATACCATGTGCTAGGGCCTGGACAAGTCTGGGAGGCCCGAGGGAGGAGCTACAGGGGAGTGGCCGGTAAGCGGCAAGCAGACAATGGGAGCGAAAGGGGAGTGGCTAACAACGGCAGCCAGGGGAGGTGCTTGGAACATTCGTGTAAGACTCTGGGGAGGGGCTATAAAACCTTGCCCCGGATCCCCAAACGAGCTCTCTGTCCCGGGATTCTGAAGCGACTGTGTGTGTGATCGAGGCTCTCTGTGATCAGCTCCCTCTGCGCTCTATAATCGAAAGCACGAACTCTCCCTGTCATCTGTGTTCTGCCCCTGTTATAAGCGCTTTTGAGGACGATCTCTCCCGGGGCCCGAGACTCCAATGATCTCCCTGCCTGGGGCTCCCTGCACGTGCCGCGAACATCTCGAGGGACACGCCCAACGAGCTGACCGGGGCGAACGGCACCAACGGCCACCCTTTGAGCACGTCCTTCTTCGTCCTTTTCCCTGCGTGAGTGAGTGGGCCCTTGTCCGGGGAATTAAGTAAAGGACATTAAGTTTCTACCCTGTGTCTCTTTGCCCTGATCATTTGTACAAATTGTAATAACAAGCGTTACGCCTTGGTCCCCCATCGTTGAAGTGATGTGAGTTGACAAAGTGGAAGACGCAAGGCGGCCATCTTGGATTTTGACGTGGCGACCGAATTTTCAATAGCGTTCACCCTTATGTGTCGATACACCCACACACCAGATTAGAAATTAGTAGTTCGTTTATTTTTCAAGATATTTCGCTCACAAGGTTCAGACATATATATGGTGGCGGCCATCTTGGATTTTGACGTGGCGACCCAATTTTCAATGGCATTCTTCCTTATGCCTGGATACACCCACACATCAGATTAGAAGTTGGTACTTCGCTTAATTTTCAAGATATTCTGCTCACAAGGTTCAGACATACATGGCGACGGCCATCTTGGATTTTGACGTGGCGACCCAATTTTGAAATGGCATTCTTCCTTATGCGTAGATTCACCCACACACCAGATTAGAAGTTAGTAGTTCGTTTATTTTTCAAGATATTTCGCTCACAAGGTTCAGACATGTATATGGTGGCGGTCATCTTGGATTTTGACGTGGCGACCCAATTTTCAATAGCATTCTTCCTTATGCCAAGATACACCCAACCACCTGATTATAAGTTGGTACTTTGCTTATTTTTCAAGATATTCCGCTCACAAGGTTCAGACATACATGGCGGTGGCCATTTTGGATTTTGACGTGGCGATCCAATTTTCAATAGCGTTCTTCCTTATGCCAAGATACACCCAACCACCTGATTATAAGTTGGTACTTCGCTTATTTTTCAAGATATTCCGCTCACAATGTGTTCATTGGCAAACTTTAGTCTTGCCCTGATGTTCT
Source organism: Myxine glutinosa (assembly GCF_964187855.1). Lineage (NCBI taxonomy): Eukaryota > Metazoa > Chordata > Myxini > Myxiniformes > Myxinidae > Myxine > Myxine glutinosa. Next base: position 84,726,356 of record NC_136266.1, read on the forward strand.
TTCTGGACAGCAAAGGTTTCCTCCTGGCACACCTCCCATGTAGATCAAATTTGTGCAGCCTCTTTCTAATGGCAGACTCGTGCACTTTGACGTCAACAGTGGCAAGAGCTACCTGTAGTTCCCCTGATGACATTCTGGGGTTCTTAGAGACTTCTTTCAGCATCTTGCGGTCTGCCCTCGGGCTGAACGTGCTGGGGCGGCCTGGCCTGAACAAGTTGGCAGTTGTTTGGAATCTTCTCCACTTGTAGATGATCTTCCAGACAGTCGAATGATTGATTTCAAATTGTTTGGAGATCTTTTTAAATCCCTTCCCAGACTCTTCGGCATCTATAACCTTCTTTCTGAAGGCCTCAGAAAGCTCTTTTGATCTAGGCATTGTGACGCCGCACACTTCAACAACAAAGAACAAACCAAACGAAATGTCTGAGGTTTAAATAAGACAGGTTCCTCCAAGATCCTCTCTAACGATGTTCTAATCATTTGCACCTGAGCTGGTGCACCTGATTCTAATTTTAGGTATTTGAAGTAGTGATAAATGTAGGGGTGTACTTACTTTTTCCACAAGCGAAATTTGCATTTATGTTCATTTAAGTTATACAATGGACTACAAAATGTAAATGTTTCATGATATTTGTTATATTATATCACCTTTATCTATCAATATTGTTGAAATGAAGATCAAATCGCTGTATGTTGAAATATGTTGAAAAAGGCAAAACTTTACATGGGGTGTACACTGTAAATACTTTTTCACATGTCTGTATATATATGTATATATATAATCGGGACCTCCCTCTCCCCTCTGTCACCTCCCTCTCCCCTCCCCCCTCTCTCACCAGACTCGTCCCGAGTCGACCCCAACAATGGAACGACCAGTGGAGCCTGGCAAGCAAATTTAACCTTACTTTTAAATGTGACACACAGGTGTAATTCCCCGAGCATTTATTCTGACCCATGTGTGCGACATTTTTAACACTAGATATGTCCCCCCTATTGCATTGAGCAGCTACTCTAACATACTCACACCCACATCTACCCGAGTATTTTCGGAATTTCAAACTACACACATAGCCGGTGGGCACGTTCTTATATTTACAATACACAGAACTTAACTTTATTTACAATTCTATGACCCAGGACCTGCACTTTGGAAAAGAGAATTGGAGGGGAGAAACACACTCATTATGGCATTTGCTGCTTGCATCTTGTATCTTGCGTCTTCTGTGTACGGCTAACAAAACCGGCTGGCCCTGACCGGCATACAGGCCATATGAAGCATCAGGGCCATCTAATCTTCCACATCTTCACTCCTAGCACACAATAGTAAACAATTGCTCACACTTTCTTTTTATTGGCCAGCAAGGCCACTCTCATGTGGTCCAACTGCGTGGCATCAGTGCCACTCAACAAGTGGTCCGAAGGTGCAAGGTAAGTTGCAGCAAGATGCGGCACAGCAGAGGTGCGAGCCACAAGGCTTGTGGTCCATAAGTGTGACAAGGGTGCAGCAAAATGGGTTTGGCAGCAAAGTGCTGCACAGTTTGGCTGCACAGGTGTAGCAAGGACATGGCAGCAAGGTGATTTTGGCAGCAAAGTGCTGCACAGTTCGGCTGCACAAGTGTGATGGTGCTGCGCAGTTCGGCCCCCAAATTGGTCCTGGGGCGGGGAGGGAAGACGAAGCACAACAAGCAAAACGGAAAGGACACAGTGGCACGCAAAAAAACAAGGTGACCAGGCACCACTATGCCTGGTGCGGTGCGAGGGACGCGGTAGAGTGAGCAGAGCAAACTCGTCCCTAACCCACCGTACCCACCACTGTCAGCTACACTACCCTAGCCCCCCTTGTATTTACAATCCGTCTCTACGTCTTGTCTCCCATATCCCCCTCTAACTCCGAATCCGTCTCCAAATCCCTCCCAGGAAGGAAGGGATGGAACACAACAATGTCTCGCTTACGTCATGATGCGTCTTACCACTCAATCGGCTTACAGAGCCTCGGTGTGGAGCTCGTCCTCCTCTGTGAATGGCTGTGTATGGTGCGAAGGGATTTCTCATCTTAACTACTCTAATGACATTACACTTTTAAACTACCCGGGGTCGTACCCTGCCAATCGGCCACTTTAAACTATGTGGTTCTAAGAATCCGAATTCCCATTGCCCACACTGTGGTGCCCTCTGAATTTGGGTCTCACCCCCACAAATTTTCTCCTTGTGCCCTCGCACAATTTCGGGGCTGTGTCGTGTGGCTCCACGAGCAGGTCTACCTACCTGCGCACCTTCACCACTGAAGCCACCTCCCAGGCTTGCCTGCTCCTGCAACTACCTAACCGGGGAAGGCCCTCCCTGGCTCTTACCCCCTCTATGCCCACCTTGGCATCGGGCAACCCGGGTCCTCTCCTGGGATCCTCGGGCCCCACTCACAACTAACCTAACCGGCTCCCAGAGTCTACCTGTGGCCTTACCTGGCTGAAAAACTACCAGTGACGGAGTGCCTCAATAACTATACTCACCAATTAAGCCACACGCCCAGCCATTCCACAGTCTCATGCACTCTACAAAGCACTTCTTGCTACTACCCGCACCACAGGTGCCAATGTCCATACAATTTACCTATGCCCTCTACCTGGCTTTACACTACCCCCCCCCCCCCCGGGCTTTCGTGAATGGGTTCCACTCTCCCCCATTCGATCCTTCGCACCATGCATTCCACACATTTTACTTCCACACCAACACTTTCACACACCATTACACAATCCATCCACACTACTACACAACTCCGTTTATTCTCAACACAATTACTCACTCACACAGCATCATCTATCTACCTAATTTCCCCTAAACTCGTGCTTCCCCGTCGTCCCTTTAAACTATGCACACCCTTTTCTTTAACATCCACCTAAACTCTCTACGTCCCCTCTATAGTTCAGGTGTCACTACTTAATTCTTAGTCCTGAAGGTCTTCTAAATCCCTAACATTATCCTAGCGCTCCCTCGGCTAGCTTCGGTGCCCCATGGAGGCAACCATTGCTGGCCCCTCCATGGGCCTAACACTAGCATCCCCCTAAACGAATGCTCATGGGCCCCCCCATGGGAGGAATTGTGACACTACCATTCCCCCACGTGGGGTACACTAATCCCCCCCCAGTCCTCTAAACTATGAGCCTTTCCATGTGGATGTACTGGGTCACAGCTCGACGTCGAAGGGCCGAGCGATCCATGCGGGTGGTTGGTCGCCTGTATGGGCTGTCCGTTCGGCATTTTCGATCGAAGGGGGGAGGGATTGATGTGCCCAGGTGCCGGGCTCCATCCCTGCGCGGGGCCTCGCGGTCCCAGCCGGCCGGCCATAGTTGGATGACCCAGCCGGCCATAGTCGGAGCACCGCACCCGATAGGGTGCGTGGCTCTGAAATCTCCTACCTCCCCTTGAACCCGGCCGACCAGTCTTTCCGCCATATGGCACCAACCATACAGTGCGGGGGCCGGAGGCACGAATTGTGCATGCCGGTCCTTGTGAGACCGACGCAACAACGATCCCCTCCGGTCCCTGCAGCACACAACTCACCAGGGGCTCACGTACGCTACCAGTCCCACTACGTGCTACCCCAGTCGGTGTCGATGCTTGAGCCGCGTCCTCACACCTCGCGACCCACTCCACACTCGCACACCCAGGCATGCACATGCCCCTCACACACTCTGTTATCACACGCTACGGTGCACACCACCCAGGCGCACACACACCTTTCACACACTCCGGTGTCGCACACTCTGGTGCACACCACCCAGGCACACACGCACCTTTCACACACTCTGGTGTCGCACACTCCGGTGCACACCTTTCCCATACACACTCGCCCATCGCAAACTCCGGTGCACACTCCTCCCACACACACTCCGGTGTGCATTCTCCATCACGTTCCGGTGCACACTCTTTTTCACACTCTGGTGCACACTCTTGCTCCTCGCATTCCGTACCACTCTCCCTCGTACACCGCACAATGGGCATTCCGCGAACGCCCGGGTCTCGCTTCTCTTCCAAGCGCGCCGAGCACCCGTTCGCGCCAAACACATTCCCGCCATTTGCGCTACTCACCTCGGGGCCCTCCTTCCCATGCTTCTCCGCCAGCACCTGCAAACCTTTTATGGGGTTAACAAGCACGGCATCACGGTGCAAACACAGACTTTGTACATGTTCCATACCCTTCTCCCATGATTTATTCCTCGTCTCTTCAACCCCCGGCTTTCTAATTCCACTTATTTCTATTTCTAACACGACGATCGTCGGCGCCCCTAGAATTTCCTTTTCCAACTCAGCCTTCGCCGGCGCCCCCAAAATTTTATTTTCCAATTTGACGATCGTCGGCTCCTCTACACCCCGCGTCGCGACTCCCATAGCCCCGGTCAACTTGGCTGTCCTCCGTTCTAGCTCGCTCCCCATGCGCTCTCCGCACCACTTCACTTCGTCGCGTACCACTGCTGCCTCCTCGCTCGGCCTGCGCCCAATGTCCTCCCCAATTTTTTTATGTCCTTTTTTGACTCTGTTCTCATTTTTTCCATGTCGTTTCTTGATTTTTCCATGGTACACCTCCATTCTTTCATTTCCCTTATTGACTCTTCCATTTCTGCTAAGATTTGTGTCATGAGTAACTGCATGTTAAAACTCACTTGCACAATGGGTTTGGCCTCCGCCGCCGGCCGTGCGTGCGAAGCGCGGCCATTACTGCCGCACCCTCTTCAGTTTCCTCCTCTACCAACTGTTCCTGCCAGTCCTGGGCCATTAATCCTTCTTCATTTATTATTCCCACTGGCATTTGACCATCTTGGCCCGCCATTGTACAAATAAAAATTTGCTTTTAACACTAAATTTCGTGCGCTCGCAAATTTTTTTGAGTGCGTGAAGCGCACTCTAAGTCCAGTTATCCCACTCCTGACACCAATTCGTTGCGGATCTCTCGAAGCCCATCGACGTACAGAGGGGGGGTTAAACCCCTTTTCCCCCTCGGGTCTTCGAGTCCACGAGGCCGAGTTGCCACTCCCGTAGCGAGCGTGCGGAAGGGTATTGGGTCAACTCCACGCGTACCTTTGGTACCCACGCTGTCACTAAAACGGGGACGTACTCCGCACAAGCCACACTAATCGAATACGCCCGAGCGGTTTGCGTATCATGTGACTTGTGCCGTTACTTTGATTGAACCCGATTCGAGCGGTTTTATTCGTGCGATGCTAAGCCAATAGTGAAATGACGGGAACGGTCAAATGGAAGAAAGAACAGGTTTATTTATAACTATACAAGGCGAAGAGACACAGAGCAGGCTTAATCAGTCTTAACGTATCCCCCAGACAAGGGCCCACTCACTCACACAGGGAAAAGGAGGAAGGACAAGTTCGCGCTCCAAACGCATCCTGGCGCCGTTCACTCTGGACAGCTCGCCCTGTGTGGCCCTCGGGTGTTCACGGCACGTGTGCTGGGAGCGCAGGCAAGGAGATCGCGCGTCTGTGGCCCGGAATGGATCGTCTTCACACAGCGCGTTATTCACAGCCGCAGCAGCAGAGCGCAGGGCACGGGGAGGGTTCGTGTACAGCGAGGCTATAACAAGCAAAGCACTTCACTCGTGCTGAGACAAAAGCTCTGACTGGGAGACTCTGACCGATCCTGACGCAGGGGCTGGGCAACTCTCTCTCTCGGGGAGTTTGGGGCGGGGTGTTATATGGCCCCTCTCCTGCCTTACCCGAATGTTCCAAGCCCCTCCTCTCACTGCCGTTGTGAGCGACACCCCTTGAGCTCTGATTGGCTGCTCGCCGCCTACCGGCCACTCCCCTGAAGCTCCTCCCTTCGGCCTTGCCAGACTTGTTCCAGGCCTAGCACATGGCATTCGAACCCAAAGAACACCGAACTCACTGGCCTGCTCGACACAAACTAACACAGGAAAGGAGACTACGCTTACATTTACTAACAAATAACTGAACTAAAGCGAGGCTACCTACGAGGGGGGGGGGGAGGGGGGGGTCATTCTATATAACTGTGAGAAATAGTAGAAACTCCACAGTACGAGCAGGGTGTCTCATTTGCATTAAATAAATAATCGGGAGATTCAATCAGACGCTTCTTCCGTTGAACTTGGGGACGACTAAGAAGAAGACCTTTGTTGGTCGAAAGCTTGTCGGAAATTAAAGATCTAGTCTACGTGAGATGCGGTGGACCTGGGCACGACATTTAATGGGGGAAAAGGGGAAGGTCGGTTCTACAGAGTGTTATTTACAGGCAATGGGACTAGGGAATGGGGGATTGGGGATAGTTGGGGAGTATTGGGGAAATAGGGGAATATTTACAAGCGGATATGGAGGCCAAATGCCATATCCGCAACATTGCACCCTTCTCTACCCTCGGGGCGTCCTGACCCGATAAATTTTTACCTATTTTAGTGTGGCACTCAGATGTAGTTCCCTCTACTATTAACTCTACCCTGAGTGCGACAGTTTTACAGATATTCACAAATGAGTAAATATGTCCCCCTGCGACGTTGCACCCTTCTCCTCACAGAAACACGCCCACAGGATAACCGAATCGCGGAAAGAATTCTCAAACTAAACATACAGCCGGTAGGGAGCATTATTTACAAGACTACGCTGATATTTACACTACGATCCAGGACCTGTTTTTTTTTTGGAGGAACACATGCAGATGTTATGCATAGAGAGAGCACGCATGCCAGCATCGATACACCAACCCACGAGTGCTCTGTGGCCTTACGGCCTTTAATAACGTGCAGAGCACCCCTTCCCAGCACCAAAAGCACCACCCCATCACACAGTCAGCACCATCCGGTGCAGTCACCATTGTTCAATGAATAAAAAATAAATTCAACAACCCCTAACCCTGCAGGTGTCTCTTGCTCTTCGTGTGGTGCACTTGGCCTTCTGGCTTCTTTCAAAAATAAAGAAAGGCACCAACCGCGTCCATTTCTTTATTGTGGCCGTCAGGGGGCCAACTGTTAGTGGTTCACCTTGTATGGCATAGGTGCCACGTTGACCCATAGGTCCATCCACGGGTGGTGCTTGGCCGCAAAAGAACTGCGGTCCATTGTGGGTGGCCACCAAAATTGCGGTCCATACGGTGTATCGATCCAGGCAGCAAGCAGCGAAAGTGCAGGCCCACAACTGCGGAGCCAGCACCTCTCTCTCCTCTCTCTCTGCCCCAAAGCCAGATCCTCGGAGGTGGGAGACAAAAGAAGCAGACAAGTGAGTAAGGTGGTAAGGGCGCAAAAGTGCACGCAATATAAGGTAATGCACACTGGGGGCACATGGGAACCAGGTGAGACAGGTACGTTCCTACCGTACGCCCCCCCCCCCACCAGGTAACCTACATGGCCCCTCCCTTACCCCTTACTGTATCCACAAAACACAACACTACCCATAAACATCTACTTTACAAATCAACAAACGTCACTACTGTCTTCCCCGTTCCTCCCATAAACCAAATTCGTCTTCTCTCCCTCCTAACCAATCAAATTTGCCATTTTCAACTCTCATCAAAATTTGCCATCTCCAACTGAACATCAAAATTTGCCATTACCAATTCATCATCAGTCCCTCCTAAGGAGGGAGAGATGGAATCACCCCAATGTCTCATCCACGTCGTGATGCGTCTCACAAATCCTCACAGCAATTCTCATTTCCTGCACACAGAACAAAGAAAACACAGGTGTGGAGTCATCATCATCACCACAGGTAAGTGGCTGCGTATGGTGCGACAGGTTCATCAATCCTAACTATTTTCTAAATGACTTTAACAACTTTACACTACCCGGGGTCTTTCTCCGGCCAAACCATTGGCCCTCTTACACTATGGGTTCTAAAAACCAATGCCCATTGACCAAACTGTGGTGCTTTTCAATTTGGGGTCTCACTCCCCCGATTCATCTCCCGGTGCCCTCGCACAATTTCTGGGCTGTGGCGTGTACCTCTCCCAGCGGGTCTACCCACCTGCACACCTCCACCACTGCAGTTGCCTCCGAGCTTACCTGCTCCTTACCCTAACCTAACTACCTGGGGAAGGCCCTCTGGCGCTCTCCCCACTCGGTGCCCTCTCTGGCACTGGGCTACCCGGGTCCGTCCTCCGGATCCTCGGGCCCCATCCACAACTCTACCGGCTCCCAGAGCCCACCTGCGGCCTCACCTGGCCGACATCCTCACAGTGGTGGAGTGCCCAACCAACTACACACACTAACAGGCTACACGCCCAGCCATTTCCACAACACTAATGCACCCATCCACAATACCATTCTGCAACCCGCACCACAGATGCCAATATCCAACCACAGTTTACCTATACCCTCTACCTAACACTTACACTACCCGCCCCGGGTATCCGTGATGGGGGTCCACTCTTCCCCCATTCACACCTTCGCACCATGCACACCACTCCGTACCACTTACTCCAACTCTCTCCACACACCTGTACTTGCACACCTGTCCTCTCACACCTGGTGCCACCTGCACCCTTCTCTCCCCAAGCGCATTCGCGCTGATCCACAACACTCACTACTCATACACTGCTCCACACACCTGTCCAGTTGCACACCTGTGCAATCACACCTGTTCCATTCTCAACCACACGGCATCATCTCATCTAACTACTCCCCTCTGCAACTTGCGCTTCCCAGTCGCCCCTTTAAACTATTGCGCTCCCTCGTCATTATCATCCATACTAATCTACCTGCGTCCCCACTACAGGTATCAGTCACTAACTAAACTTAACGTCACCTAATGTCATCTTCGCTAGATCCCTACACACATATAACCTAACCCACCCGGGCTAGTTTTCACTGCCATCACTCCATAAGCTATTGCGCATTTGCCCCCACTTGTGGGAAGGGCGGCAGGGATGCCAGCCTTACCCACCGGGCCCATCGCTCACTACCAATTTTGCACATCAAATTTCAACAAATTAAAAATTTGCCAATCACTACCCATCATCTGCCAATCACTACTGCCAATCCCTTGCCAATCATCAAATTTTGTTTTTCTCTAATTTTGGGTCCAAAACACTAACCTCATCACCCAGTCTACTCACTAATGCCTCTCGGTGCGCCAATTCCTGTCCAAAGCCCGGCTTCGTAAAGCCAAGCCATGAATGCGGGTTGTTCTGTGCCAGCGGCTGGATGCGTCCGGCACTCGGTGCAGGGACGGGGGCTTACCCGGGCCGAGATCCCACGCACCATCTCGGCGTGGAGCCATCCAATGTCCCGATCTCGACCTGCCGGACTGCCTCAACAAAAAGTGGTCGCCATGACGACCCTTCCTATCCAGCCGCCCGCTCCGCCTAGTGGAGCACGGACGCGGCCGTTCAAAGCGAGGCCCAGCACGCACCGAGGGCCCGATTCGGCTAAAAGTCGACCTAACCTCTAACCCGGTTACCTTCGATGCCTCACCTGCATGCTTACACCCCGCAGCCCGTTCCTTGCTCACACATCCAGCCGTGCCCATGCTCCTCGTACCTTTCCTTACACACCCAGGTACCCTCATTCCACTCACAGCCTTGGTCACACACCTGACCACCGAACACCTTGGCACACATTCGTCACCCGCACACCTCACCAACACACCTCTTCGCGCCCCCTCCTCTGTCACCTCCTCTGTGACAATCACAGGTGTGCTCTCATTCGCACACCCTACCACGTGCCTCACTACCAATTCCAGCGTGCATTCCCACTCACGCTCTACCATTCCAGGTGTGCATCCTTCCATCCCAGGTGTACATCCTCGCTCACCTGTCACAACCAACTCACTCTCCTTGTCACTCTCACTACTCTCACCTCCATTCTTGACAGCGCACTCACCCTTGCTCTTGACAGCGCACTCTTTCCTCATGCACCTGTCCGTCACACACCTTTCTCGCGCACACTCTCCCGTTACACCCTCTGTAACACTCACCACAGGTGTGCATTCTTCCTTGCCTTTGACAGCGCACTCTTTCCCCATGCACCCGTCTGTCACACACCTTTCTCGCGCACACTCTTGCGCACACTCTCCCGTCACACCCTCTGTAACACTTACCACACCGCGCTTCCATGTGCTCCCTCGCACACGCGCTACGACCGACTCACTCTCGCCAGCACCCTCACTCCTTGGCACGCACTTTTTCCTCACACACCCCAGAGTCGGACTTTCTCGCACACCTCCTTTTTCGCACACCAGACCTGTCGCACACTTCACCAATGGCCTCTCACGAACACCCGGGTCTATCTCGACCCCCAAGCTTATTAAATCACCTGGCGCATCATACGCACGACCATATTGGTCACCACTTACACCGGGTCCTCTTTCTCTTCGCTTCTCCTCCATCACCTGCGAATCCCTCATCCGGTTAATGAGCACATCATCACGATTCGAACACAGACTTCGGACCAATTCTTTTATCTCCTCTTTTATCTCTTTCTTATCCCCTCTCCGTCGCTTCTTAATTTCGCTCACCCCTTCTTCCACTTCTTCTAATTTCTGCTTCACCTCTTTTATTCCCCGGTACGTCTCCTCAAGCTCGTCCTCCAAGGCTACCTTGACCGTTTCCATGTGCGTCCTCACCTGCCGGTCCTTCGTCTCCATTACCTCTATCACCTCGTCCAGCCTCGTTGTCAGTCCCTCACGTACCATCTGACATTCCCTCTTCGTCGCTACCAAGTCATCTTTTAGTTCTTTCTGTGTCGCCTTTAACCCTCCTAATACCGCAGTGTTCCTTTGAACCTGCTCCGTTAGTCCTTTTTGTCCCTCCGTCAGCTGTTCCACCTCCTGCGTCAGGTCCTCTATGCCCCCTTGTAACTTTACAGTCCCCTTTCTCACCTCCTTCTCCATGTGCTCCTTACAGTGCCTCACCTCCTCGCGCACTCCTCCGACCTCCTCACTCACACCTCTTCTGATCTCCTCTCCCATCACTTGCATCTCCTGCCCAGATGCCACCCTCATCTGCTCCATTTCCTCCCTGTGAGCATCCAGTTTAGTTTCTACCCCCATTCTGACCCCCTCTATCTGCTGCCCCATTTGGTTAACTTCCCTTTCCGCTTGGTCCCTCATGTCCCTCAATTTGCCTTCCATCCTGTTTTCTAACCCCTCTAACCCATTTTACACTCCCTCTATCTGATTCTCCTGGGCAGCCATTCTATTTTCTACCCCCATTAACCCATTTTTCACCTCTTTTATCCCGTTGTCTAACCCCTCACCGGTACCCCTCGCTTCGTCCCTCATTACCCCCATTTGGTTTCCCATTACCCCCAATTGCTCACTCTGAGCCCTCGCTTCGTCCCTCATTTCCCCCATTTGGTTTTCTAATCGCTCACTCATTTGTTCCATAAGGGCCCTCATTTGCAGGAGGAAAAGGTTCGAATCCACCAGGGGCGCTGCCACGGTCGCGGGCGCGGTGACCAGCGAGGCGCCATTTTGCGCGCCCGCAACGTCGGGCGCAACGACGCTATTTTGTGCGTCTGCTACCCTCACTGCTTCGCTCTCCTTATGTCCCTCAATTTGGTCCTGGATCGACCCTGCCTCACTCTCCTCTACCGGACCCCAGCCGACTTGGTCTGCCATAGCGCGACTTTCAAAATTCGGGTTTTTTTTATTTTCGTAAAACACAATCAAATTTCGCCGTTATAATTTCGAGCGCGGGAAACGCGCTCCGGATCGAATTCTACCTCCCAACACCAATTGTTACCCTAGTGGTACAATTGGTGTTCCAAAATTTGGGCCTAATAAATTTAGTCCCAGGTCCGAATCCGACACTCCTGACACCAATTGTTACGGACACGACTTTGATGTTATGGTGGGCCGAGCGGAATGGCCGCCGTGTCCGCACAAGTTACCCGATTATACTCGAACCTTGGCCGAGTCGCGCTACGCTAGATCAATGAAGGAAAAGGACACAACGGCTGGGTTAAAAATGATACGACACCAGGGGTACGGTTCTCAAGACCTCCGGAGGAGGTTATATTATGGCGGAAGGTTAGATTACAGGAATGAGAGGGACAGCATAGGAAGATAGGCACTTAAACACGGTCTTATACTAGCCCCGACAGACGACAGATAAACAGGACAAAACTGACTCACACGGGGATTGATGGCAAGGAAAGCGGGCAGTCGATGGCTCAAGGTGCACCTTGGCTCAGGGGCAAAATCGACCCGGTCCAGTCCAAAGATGCGGGGAGGTCGCTCAGCGCTCGGAGGTCGCGACTTGTCTTTTCAAGCTGGGGGCGCATCTGACCTCACATCCGGTAAGTGGCGGCGCATATCCGGCGGGGAGTGACACGCCCTCGGCTAGTTAGCTCCGCCCCAGATGGAATCGGTCCGCCCTTCTTATTGGGTGCGGGGGGGTTACCGGCTCCGCCCTTGACGAGGAGCTGACAGCCAGCCCCTTCGTGGTAACCCCGTGGGCGCACATGGCAATGGCGGCTAACCAAGCCGGAGTGAGGACGCACACTCCCCGCGCCGCGCCGCCCCCAATCTCCTCTGTTGTTGTAGTTGTTGTTATTGTTGTTGTTGTTGTTTCATGGGGAAGATGGGAGGAGGTAAGGGGAGGTCCTAAACTCACTACTGGTGCCATACAATCACATTCTGGTGCAACGAAGAGTCAGAATTAATGGAAACGAGTCCTTAACTGACATAGACTAAGAATAACTAGCAAGATGTCCGAAAGTTGTCTACGTGAGATGCGGTGGACCTGGGCACGACATTTAATGGGGGAAAAGGGGAAGGTCGGTTCTACAGAGTGTTATTTACAGGCAATGGGACTAGGGAATGGGGGATTGGGGATAGTTGGGGAGTATTGGGGAAATAGGGGAATATTTACAAGCGGATATGGAGGCCAAATGCCATATCCGCAACAATATATATATATATATATTGTTCTGTGATTCCCCTCGGTGAAGACTGGGAAATCACGAATAGCCAAAGCGAGCGTTAATGGAGGTGTTCAATTCAAGTAGCGGAATTTTCTATATATATGCGCGGGGGCGGGAAGAGAAGATGAAGAAGAAGCTTTTACTTGAGCGATCCGCCGAGCAGTCTTCACCCTGCAAAAATAACTTACACGAAAACCCAAGTTTAAAATGTACAGGGAAAAAATAATAAAAGGATTTATTCATGGAACCCGATAACAAGAAAATGCGCCGCTCTAAATATCCTAAATGGAGCGCTCCCACACCAGATGTATAACACAGACACAGGAGAATACTAGATGGTATTCATAGCATATTTACCCTGCGCAGTCAACTTGGTGTGAGCCAACTCTTCTATTTTTGAACATTTCTTCTTTTTTTTGATCCAAAATGGCTGCCATACCATGTGAGCGATGACATCGTAAATGTATATTCTCTAAATAATTGATGCGTAGGTCATGCTCAATAAATTTCAAACTGATCAGACTAAGCGTTGTCCCTGTCGAATTATGATGTCATAATTGTGGCACCAATGACGTCATCGTTAACAACACCTATTCCCTATATGGAGTTATTTACAATGAGTCACGTTTCAATTTTTAAAATTCTGACACGGCACACACTTTACTTTACTGAAATGCAGACATAAATGTTATATTTTCGTCACAAATCGTCGGAATTTCACCAAATCTGTTTTGGTCGTGTGTTAATACACCTCAGCGATTGACAAATCTGAAATCAGAATTTTATTTGAGGTCAAAATGACCCCGTGAGGTCGCTCCATAATTTGCCTGCTCGTCATGTGCAGTGTGATAATTAATTCCATGCCCACTCTAGAAGACTCTTCTTCTTCACACAATAACAACTTGTAGCTTCCAGACCGTACATCCAATCATCTTGAAATTTTCCGCACTTGTTACACTTCATTATCTCTAATACAATATAAAGCTTCACGTTGATCAATGAAGCGGTTCAAGAGTTATGTTATAAATTTTTTAATATTTTAATTTAATTATTGATGTCTGCCAAACCACATCACCTATCGCAAATTCCAAAAGGTCATTTTAGTAGAATGATATGCTGAACACATTTGTGGAGTTTCCCCTCGATAGGATCAAAAATGAGGGAGGAGCTAGGTTTTAAAAGTTTATGCTTAAAAATGTCATAACTCCAAAACCGTGTGACGCATGACGTCATGCTCATTGACTTTTTTGTTCGTCATTGGTATGCGATTCTTGCTGCAAAATTTGGCCTTGATCTGTTCAGTCGTTTTGGAGGAAATTGGATTTTAGTGGTTTTTCTGGCTTTTCACTCAAAACAATATGGCGGCCGAACCACGTGACCTACGACGTCGATTTCTACTTTTCGTTTTGATGGTAATAAGTGCTGAAATAATTTTTATGCGCCTGGTTTATGGACCCCCTCAAGCCCATCCATGGACCCCAAAGGTCCATGGACCACAGGTTAAGGTCCATGGAGCACAGGTTAAGGTCCATGGACCACAGGTTAAGAACCCATGCCTTAGATCTATCCATCGGTAATTAAATTTGGTTTGTGGTAAATTATATTTTTGTGGTAAAGTTTGTGGTTTGTGGTAAAGAATACAAGGTATTGCTTTTAAAATGCTTATATCATCTTCCACGAGCTCTTACACGAGCCTCGATCTTGTATACAAAAAAAAAAATATCCTCACTATATTATCTTCTGATCATATCACTTTGCACACATTTGATGTGGCAGCCATTTTGTTCCATGATCGTCCCTCTCTACACGGAGTACTTCAAGACTCCATGATATTGCATTGGTGACTTCTTTCCCGTGGAAATTTACACAGGAATAGGCCATTTCCTCATCATCATGTTCATTTTCTCTGATTACAATGAATGGTCATGATAATTATATACCTTAAAAAATACTTTTCAAATTATTTTTTGAAGGATTGAAGCAAATGTCTTATATCCTTAAATAGAGAATGTTTTGGGATTCAGCACTTTAATTGTCTCACAAAGCAACAAATTCTTCATTTTGACATTGTGCGTTTAAGGCCTGGGGGGGTGTCAGGGGAGGGGGTTTCATGTTTTCATGCAGCTTGAAAGTTTAGAAAGACTCATTTTGGGTTTGAAGTTTGCCAAAGTAACGGCAACAAGCTAAATAAATAAGGTTTCATTCCCAGGTTTGTAATGAAAACGTATGTTTGTGCATTTTCTCTGCAGCAACCACAAAACCCACAAAATGGTGCAAGGATATTTGTGTGCACAAGAGCAAGAAGGATGGGCATGCAAAGCAGCACGGAATGCTCGTTTCGTGCATCTGTTCCATCAGCTCACGAATGAATAACACCTCCGTAAGCTCCTGACACAGGATTTATTTGGACTTTGATGCGAGGCAAGGCCTTTTGATTGTGTCTGCACTTGTACCAACAGCAATGCAGGACAAGAAGGGAGCTGTCAGATGAAGGCCGTCCAATTTCTACCTATCCCCTAAAAGGTTTATATATTTTTCAAACCTCCAAATCTATCAAAAGTTAAACGTCTCAGGTGTAAAGAGCATGACTAACTACGTAAATCATGAATCAGAAAAAGGAAATAGAACATGAAGAATGAAGATAATATGCAAATAGGTTTGACTGTGTGCAGTCTGTGCAATACTTTTCCGAAATTAAACCGAAAAGAAACAGCAGCAGTAGCAAAGACACCTGAGGAAAATGGGCATTTGAAGCTTTATAATGCGTCGCCTATAAATATTTATAGAAATTAAATGGGAAACCAGCTCATAGCATGCATTTTTCATTTCACTCTCACTGGGTGTCGGCCTTTTGGAAAGCGAGGTGCGTTGTAATTTGGCGAAGCAAGTTGGGAAGCAATTTGAATTGGTATTGCAATACGACAGGGTCAAGACCATTGCCCTTTAAGTGGTTCGGTTGATTAGTTAAGAATCCATGAATGTGCATTCCTGCCGAGCCACACTCGACAATGTTTATCTCTGCCGTTCAACATGCAAGATGACGAAAGTCCTCTCTGCAGCTCCGCATTCAGGGATTTTAAAACTCTTTGATGAGAGATTCATGATGGATCTTCTGAGTGATCAAAGGTGGCGAGCTTAGCAGCTTAGTCCTAATTGTGCACCTCTTTTATTGATAAAACAAAATGTAGATTAGATCAATTCAAATTTATTATCATCGAAACGTCTGCCGTTATCGTAATAGCTGTGCAATGGAAAAAAAGAAGAGAGCTTGTAATGTATCATGCGGTGTGGAAAGTTTCTTAATGCTACCCCAAATAATCCATTTTCTCCCATTAAGCATGAAGTCTGCATGTAGCAAGCAAAACTGCACTTTATATGCAACTCGGTGATGACCATTGTCTACAAATACATGTCTATACAATGTCTGGCAGTCAAGCAAAATTGGAAATCATTCCTAACAGGAACTTATTGTTTTAATGACGTCATAAAGGACACAAACAACATGCATGAAGAACGAATGCAACACGTTAAATAAAGTGGTGTAATCTGTAAAAGACGCTGCACCAACGGCAGCCAACTTCCCCCAAAAAAAATTCACAACCTTTAAAACATTTATTTTATTTCAATTGCATTATATGCTTGAACACTGTAGAACATAAATTGCTTTTTTGGCATCTTCAAAACCCTTCTCTTTAGCAGTAGTTGTCCAAAATATTACGGAATTTTACGTCATCACGACAAATCAACTTTGCCGCTTGCAGACCCCGCTCATGCCCTTGTTTCTGAAGATTGTGCAGGGGTAAGGTGTTCTATGAACTCTCTTGTTTTTCAAAGCATTTGACTTAATTATGATGTGCATTCTAGGGGCTGGAGGTTGTAATTGAAGAGTCAAGTTTTAGCAAGTATTCCTCTCTTCTTCCGTGCCTCTCTACCGCTCGAGGAAAGTGCATGTGGCCCAGTGATTTTATCCCGTCATTGTATTTATTCTAAGGTTAATGTGTCTGATACTTCAAATTTCACAAACCAATCTTTCAATGACCCATTTTATCCATTAGAAAAGTGACCATTATTTGCTCCACTCTCTCATGAGCCCCCACCCTCCCCACTCCCCACCGACTCTTCAGCTCCTCTGGGATGTATGCATTCTTCCAGTACCTCCGGGATGTATGCAATCTTCCAGTAACCTCCTCTTGGTTAAACTCTCAATATCCTGGCTACATCTCAACTGTTTTGTTTCTTTATTCTCCCGCTTGTGAGGCCACCTTCCTGAGGCTGTTAAATCGCTGCTCTATCATCTCATGTCATCCCCCATTCTTTTTCCACAATCTTTACAATCCCATTAACCCTGCCTTCTGTGTTTCAGTAACTCGTAGGTTACTGTGTTTTCTCCTCTTACCTGTTAAGTCACTCCCTTGCTTATTGTGTTCAACTGTTTCCCCACAGTCAGTAGAAGAGGTAGGGATAGAGGCCATTTTTTAACCAACTATAACCTCGATCTTCGGTGAGCCTCGATTTTGTACACACAAAAAATGTGTCCTTCAAGAACGAGCATTTCTTCTGTCACTTAATCCGAGAGCATGAGCCCACAGGCACTCAACTTTACCAGTCCTTGTCTTTCTAGTGCTTACTGCATTTTACATTGAGGTATATTGAGGCTTTAAGGGTTTGGCAAAAATGTTTTATTTCAATAACGTCTTTCTTGGTGATGAAGCATTAAGGCATAATAAACAGGGCTGGTCAATATTGCGAATCTCTATGGAACTGATATGAACTTATGTGAATCTCTACGGAACTGCCTATTTTGGGTCGTGGCAATGCCCCACACAGATCTCTCCCTCGATTGATTAATTATTTTCATTGAGGTTTTCCTCCATCTTAATTCATCCTTTCATGTTAGTGGTTCACGTAGTCACTATGCAAATGATATTCAAAGGTTACGGTGAGTGGTGCAAGGACATATATTATTCTTATTTTTAAAAATCTTTTGTCTTCCTCTGATTTTACTTATATGGAAACCCAATTCCAAAAACTTACCAACTCCTTTTGGGTAGTGGTCCATGGTAATGAGAGAGTGGATTGTGATCAAGAAGCATTTTGCTAATGGTTGCCTTGTGTTACAAGGAAAGATAAATTTGCAGTGGGGGTCCTAGTTTGATCTCCTCTGTCGGAGAACAAAGAGCATCACATATCATAATGGAAACCAACTGTAGATGACCTCACAACATCATCCTTTTCAAATCGCTCATCGCAGAACATCATTTTCACTTCAAATCCTGAAGTACCAAGAAAGCTTATCTCAAAAGCATGATGAACTCAGAGCAACATGAATATCTGGATGAAGCATTTTCAGTCTCACTGAAACAAACTCCCTCACTCTATTCAATCCCTCTCCTCCCTCCAGTTCGTTAAAACAGCTGTTCACCACCATCTCTTATCTTCCCCCATCCAAGACCTTGATCTCTTCTACCCTCGTTAATTCACCCCCAGATCCACTTTTTTTGAAATACCGACTTCTTTCCTGGAAGTTCTAGCAGTGTCCATGTGTTTTATACCGCGGAATTGGTGTGAGCGGAAAAAAGTCGGAATAACAATTGTTGCAAAGAAAAGTGTGAATTTGCATTCGAAACACTTTTGCTCAATTAGAGACATCACTTTGCTGGAGCTTTGATGGAGATTCGCTCTAACACAGGTAACTAAGAATATGTAAGCCTTTTGCACATCACGTCACCATGTCAATAAATAAGTTGCAATAGCAAATGCTACCCCGCACGTCGTGCATGAAAGAGTATTCTCTCGTCCGTTTTAATTTACGCCTCTTAAGCAAACATCTCCTATTTTATGTTTGATCAACAAGACGTAATGCATCAGTAAAAAAACATTTGCAATCCAGTTTAATAGATACTACAAATAAAAAGTAATACCAAAAAGATTTAAAATAAAAACAGCAGACGAACTGCTTTGGCATTTTGTGTCAATCCAATGCATGTATTACAAGTTTCTCCATGAGCCTTGAGAAACATTTAGTCTTCCTAAATAAATGCGTATATTTTAAAGGGATTCAACAATTAATTTTCTCTGCTGGTTGCAGCATCACGGGGGCATGCCTATGCTATTAATATATGCCCAACGATATGAGGCTTTTGAAATATGGCAGAGTACCGGCACCTACACGATGGCCTTCTCTTTCAGAAAGACACCACAGATTCTCAAAAGTTTCCAAGGTGCTAGTTAATGGGGCAATCAGCTTAAAATCCCCTCTAAAATACAACATATTCTTTAATACATTGCACTCCTTGTGAAATCCCAGGAGAAGCATTTATATTTAAAAACAAAACATCTTATTCCTGATAAGGAAAATTGAAAGCCCATCAAAGTGGAGAATGCAAAAGCACAGAAAAATGAAGTTTTGTTTCCTAAAGTGTGCATCATAGTGTATAATATCCTTTTTTTAACCATTTCAACCACAAAGTGACTTTCATCAGATACTAACTAACCCATGCCATGTGCATTCAGATAATAAACTAGACACAGGCCTGCAACAGAGCAGGAGACGAAGGCAATCACTTTCGGAGAAAGCTTGTCTCCACGTGTGACTCCTTGCTGGTGCTGCGTCAACCATCTTGCAAGTCGCTTGGACGTCTGGCCCACAAATTGCCATCAACCTTAGCTGATAGCAGCACATTGTCAAAACCAACAGCACAACTTCGCGTGGGAAAACATGGTCGTCAAAGCCTCGGCACCCAGCCGGGCAAGCCGGGAAATCTACGAAGTATGGCTTTTTATCACAGCTACACATTATATGTTGTTGTCACCTCTGAGGATGGAATATAGTATTCGTCTGAGACGTCAGCATTCGTTAACAAATAATTGTATTCTTTACGGCTCAGTTTGCATTTACTTTCGGTACGATATGTATATATATATATATATATACTGAAACGCAAAAGAAACTTACCACCTTTGAAACCTTTAAATATCAACAATAACACTGCGTGTAGTAAATGTGTGAACTTATTTGTGGACAATAGTGTCCTCACTGTCAGACAAAACGGTCACGGATGGTCACTTGAACCTTCAATGGTCACTTCATAGCACAGCTGTTGAACAGCCGTTTTGACTGTCAGTGATTAGCCAAGGGGTACGGGATGATTTTAATGAGCTGCACGTGATGTCTTGATATTGGCTTTAAAAAGGCCAGTGCAAAATGGGCATTTCAATCAACATGCCACGATTGTCAAGGGATCAACGGCAGCGTGCCCTGGGCATGCTGCAAGGCGGACTGAGCTACCGTGAGGTGGCACGTCGCCTTGGCTGTTCACACCAGACGATATCGGCCCTGGTGGACAGAGACACCCTCCACAACTCTGCAGATGACAGACCTCGATCAGGGAGGCCAAGAGTCACCACTGCAAGGCAGGACAGGCAGATGGTCCGAAGTCACCTGCAGGATCGATTCCATCCAGCATCCCGCACTGCGGCAGAAACTCCGGGGCGTGCAAACCCACGGATCTCCAATGATACTGCACGAAGACGACTGCATGACTATGGTCTGACTGCCAGAAGACCATACAGAGGCCCCGTGATGACGGCTGCCCATCGCCGCAACCGACAGAGATTGTGCCAGCAGCATCAGCGGTGGACCTTGGCGCAGTGGAACGAGGTCGCTTTCAGCGATGAGTCAAGGTTCTGTGTGGACAGTCCTGATGGGTGTGAACGTGTCTGGAGAAGAACTGGCGAGCAATATGCCGATTGTTGCGTGCGTCAAGCCAACAGGTGGGGTGGTCCAAGTGTGATGGTGTGGGCCGCCATATCAGGCCGGTACAGGACGCCACTGGTGGTTGTGGATGGGAATCTTAACGCCCAGCGGTATGTGGATAACATCCTGCGACCTCATCTACTGCCATTCCTGCTAGACCACCCAGAACTGGGAACCTTTCAGCATGACAACGCTCATCCCCATGCTGCTCGCTTTACCACTGCATTTCTCCAAGGTGAGAACATCAACACCATGCAGTGGCCTGCGCTCTCCCCTGACCTGAATCCCATAGAGCACCTGTGGGATGAGCTTGGGAGACGCGTAGTTGGCAGGGCCAGCACACGGGCAGAGCTGCTTCAGACATTGAGGACTGAGTGGGACAGAATCCAGCAGCAATCCATCCAAAGACTGGTAGGCAGTATACGCCGACGATGCACTGCCTGTATCCAAAACAATGGTGGCCACACACGCTATTGAAAGGGGACTGACATTGCACCCTGTGCTGTTCTGTACTGCAGAACAAACTGATGAGATGGTGTATCTTGGTCAAAAACTTGACATGTCATCAATAAAATGCCAATGTTTCAATTAGCAATTGTTGGTTTGTTTTATTTTGAACTGTTACAATTTTATTACATTTCAAACAAGTGGTAAGTTTCAAACAAGTGGACGGAATCGATCCCGCAGGTGACTTCGGACCATCTGCCTGTCCTGCCTTGCAGTGGTGACTCTTGGCCTCCCTGATCGAGGTCTGTCATCTGCAGAGTTGTGGAGGGTGTCTCTGTCCACCAGGGCCGATATCGTCTAGTGTGAACAGCCAAGGCGACGTGCCACCCCACGGTAGCTCAGTCCGCCTTGCAGCATGCCTAGGGCACGCTGCCGTTGATCCCTTGACAATCGTGGCATGTTGATTGAAATGCCCATTTTGCACTGGCCTTTTTAAAGCCAATATCAAGACATCACGTGCAGCTCATTAAAATAATCCCGTACCCCTTGGCTAATCACTGACAGTCAAAACGGCTGTTCAACAGCTGTGCTATGAAGTGACCATTGAAGGTTCAAGTGACCATCCGTGACCGTTTTGTCTGACAGTGAGGACACTATTGTCCACAAACAAGTTCACACATTTACTACACGCAGTGTTATTGTTGATATTTAAAGGTTTCAAAGGTGGTAAGTTTCTTTTGCGTTTCAGTATATATACAGACTCGGCATTTAATATGGAATATTTTTTTTGTGGGGGTGAACTTACTTTTCAAGATGTCTTAGAACCAAAAGTTCATTGGAATTATGTTGAAATTATTCTAGATTTTGTTAATGTGACCTTTAAAAGAAACAAAAACCACATTTGACATTTCGAAACAAATAAATTGATCCTTGAAAGTGATGTAAACTGATATCGAACTCAATTCACGGACAGTACTGTGTTAAACTTCTGTACGTTTTCCAGAAGTATCTCTTTATTTTGCACATTAGCCAAATTTGTTTTTAACAAAAACAAAAGTTAAATTAAGACTGGGATTACGGACAGTAAAAATACAGTTCACTACTTCGTGTAACCCCCCCCCCCCCCCCCCCGAGCATTCAGGAGAGCATGTACACGTTGAGGCATGCTGTTCACGAGATTTGCCACGGTTTGGACAGGAATCACTTGCCATGCAGTGACAATAGCCTGCTGCAATTCATGCACAGAGGTCGGCTGCTGCTCAATGTGGTCGATTTGACGCGTTAATTCTGCCCACAAGTTCTCTATCGGATTCATATCCGGGGACATGGCAGGCCACTCCATATGCTCTACACCACGGTCAGCAAGAAAGTGTTGGATCATGCGAGCACGATGAGGCCGTGCATTGTCATCTTGGAAGATGAAGTTTCCTCGAAAGGCTGCACGAGCAAATGGAAGCAATGTTTCTTCCAGAATGGCCCTGCACTTGAACTGGTTCAGGTTTCCATTCAGAACAACCAGGTCAGTTTTGCCCCCTGCATGAAAAGCATGCCCCCTGCAAACGGTCACCCCACCCACTCCAGCTTGGACTCTTGGCACTATACAATCTTCGTTGTGGGCTTCATGCACTTGTCTGCACACTCGGACGTGGCCATCTTGGTGATAGACCAGAAATCTAGACTACTCACTGAAGGTCACGTGATTCCAGTTTCCTGGCTGCCATTGACGGTGCTCTCTGGCCCACTGCCATCGGCGCTGGCTGTGTTGTCTGGTCAGGTGTGGCTTTCTCAGGGGACGCCTGGCACGATAGCCTGCTGGAACCAGTCATTGGTTGACTAGCCTTCTGGATACAGGCACATTTGTCAGTTGCTGCCACTCAGCCCTAAACCGATTAGCTGACTTGGTACGGCCATTGCAGACTAACCGGTGCAGCTGGCGATCATCTCTCCTTGTGGTTCTGCGTGGACGTCCTGGCCTCGGTATTGGATTAGGGACACCCCTCTGAGCATTTCGTTTCAGGATCCTTGACACCTGACCTTGAGTGATGCCATACTGCCGAGCAATAGCACGCTCTTTCATGCCGTAATTTCGTAAAGCCACCACTCCATGACAAGCAGCATTGTCGAGGTGACGGACCATCTCCAGAGGAAGCGGCAATAACTTTTGGAGACGTGCAGCAGTTGTTTTCCACTAATACAGAACGCAACAACCCTTGTATACCCGACTGTGAAGCCAATCGTCAAATGCACCTGTCCGTACATTTTGCCACGCCACCTGTGATATAATCCTGCTGTTGACTTCTTGCTGCGACAATCAGTGACATGGTTATTTTAACAAATAAATCACCAAAGTGCAAAAGAAACTCGATTGATATACTGAGTTAAGAAAGTAAACCCAAGTCAAGAAGAAAAAAAAATTCCATATTAAATGCCAAGTCTGTATTTATATTTATATATATATATATATATATATATATATATATATATATATATATATATAGATAGATATATATATATATATATATATATATATATATATATATATATATATATATATATATATATATATATATATAGATATATATATATATATATATAGATATATATCTATATATATATATATATATATATATATATATATATATATATATATATATATATAGATATATATATATATAGATATATATATATATATATATATATATATATAGATATATATATATAATATATAATATATAAATATTGTCACGTCTGAAGCTCCCGTTAATACAGGAACCTCAGCACCAAGTTAAACTCAGGAGATGGACCGAACAATATTTTATTTCACATCGTTAAATGAATTGATTTGAAAGTTTACTGTTCAAGGAACTTAAATGGGGCCGAAATAATGACGGCACACGGACACAGATAGGTAAAACACGTTTTCTTACCTTTTACAGGATTTATTTGTAAAATAAACACTGAAGAGGGTAACAAGACGCTATAAACGAAAATTGAACGAACCGAGCAAGTCAAATGGACACAAAGAGGTAAAGGGGAATATTCAAACTTATGTACAATGAATGAATGAATGAATGATCGTTTTAAGGCCATTTTCCCCCGCTAGAACGGGGGTTAGCTTTGCGGACCCCATGACAATCATGGTTCCCTGTTTAAGGCAATGATTTTTATGGCCAGATGCCCTTCCTGATGCCAACCCTTAGTCGCCTCTTCCAATGTGCAGGGATACGGTGTGCCTATTCTAAAGCTGGTACTCAAATTTGCCGATTTTGGAAGGATGACAGGCTGAGTCAACCCTCTTGGACATTAATTCAGTGATCAACTGGGATTTGAACTCAGGATCCTAAGATCCCAAGCCAGCACCCTAAGCACTAAGCCAACACTAGGCTAAACTTATGTACAATGATTGGAAATAAAATAATTCCTAACCCACGAGGCGCCACAGATCACACTTACACAACAAAACAATTGTAGGTAAGACTTCCCTTATCTGATGCACAGGGTCAATGCTTGACTCAAAATAGATCACTTTGGGATTCAGTTGCGAGATGAATATAAACCAAGAGCCAAAACAAGCATGAAGAAGATTGTGTTTGTGGAATGCCAGCAATGATCCAAGTTCTCAAAGTCTCATGAGAAGTTATCACCTACTAGCTCCACCTAACACATGAGGTGTTCATGCCCACATATGAAGATCTAACCTGTTTATAAATTACATGTGCTGCCTCCTGTGCCAAACAACTTAACCTGAGAGTTACCTGTTACATGGAAATCTATTAGTTATTCAAAACACACTGACTATACTACACTTACCACGGTCTAACCATGGATCCCCCCTTCCATGTAACAATATTTTTGAATGTGCAGTCCTTATATAATAGTCAGGTAATTGGTCAAGCTGTTGATATACTTTGGGACCAATCTCACCAGGGAAATCTGATTTTTGAGCTTCCTTCTGGGAAGCGTTATCGCTCTATTGGGATCAGGTCTAAACATTTCCTTAATAGTTTTTATCCATTGGCTGTATGTATTATGAATGAAAAATGAATGAATGATATACTTGTATTTGTACTAGTATTTGTACTTGCATTTAAATTTTTGCTGTTAGTAGTTATCAATGTTAAGAACCTTTTTTGGTTATGTCTTTCTTTTTTCTGGTTCCAAAATTAAAACAAGTTTCATTATATATTTTATAAATACGTCAATAAATTTAATTTGATTTGTGATATATATATACTAGCAGAGCACCTGCCCTACGACGACCCCATGGGCATTCTTGTTCCAAGCGTACAACACATTTTCTGCCATCTCTTGAATGAATGAATGAATGATCGTTTTAAGGCCATTTTTCCCCGCTAGAGCGGGGGTTAGCCTTGCCGGCCCCATGACAATCATGGTTTCCTGTTTGAGGCAATGTTTTTATGGCCGGATGCCCTTCCTGACGCCAACCCTTGGTCGCCTCTTACGATGCGCAGGGATACGGTGTACCTATCCTAAATCGGGGTACACACCGTGATCATTCATCCCAGAAAGCTGGTACTCAATTTGCCGACCTCGGAAGGATGACAGGCTGAGTCAACCCCCCTGGCGTTAATTAAGCGATCGACTTATTGGAGGATATTTTCTGCTGATACAACTGATTTGACTTGGATTTCTTTATTATTTCCTTTGGTAATATTGCTGGATCTCTGTTCAACTTAGGTGGCTTTGG
This sequence comes from Myxine glutinosa, assembly GCF_964187855.1. Classification (NCBI taxonomy): domain Eukaryota; kingdom Metazoa; phylum Chordata; class Myxini; order Myxiniformes; family Myxinidae; genus Myxine; species Myxine glutinosa. Next base: position 84,752,144 of record NC_136266.1, read on the forward strand.
TTTTTGAGGCATCTCAATTTTCCAGAAAAAAACAAACATCAACCATCACCCTAGCTAACAATACCCACGACCAAACCACACTCACCTCTTCCCCCCTCCTCCCCCCTCCACCATCTCCTAAAAATCCCACTTCAACCATCACCCGAGCTAGCAATACCCACGACAATCCCACACCTCCCCCCCACCTTCACTTCAAAATCCCCCTTCAACCATCACCCGAGCTAACAATACCCACGACAACCCCACAACTCCCCCCCCCCCCCCACCCTCCACTCCACCATCTCCTTAAAATCCGCTTTCAACTGTCACCCGAACTAGCAATTTCCATGACAACGCCACACCTCCCCCCCACCCTCCCCTTCACCATCTTTTTTTTTTTTTTTTTGTATACAATATCGAGGCTCGTGAAAGAGCGAACATTAATCACATGAACACACAGAAAGACAAACCGACACATAAAACATATAACATAGGGAGCGGTAGACAAGATGGGGAGAGAGGGGGAAGGACACAAACACAACATTTGAGAGCAGGGACCGAGAGACATGGAGACATCGAGAGATCTGAGAGAGGGCGAGGGCTTTGGGGGGGGGGGCGTGGGAAGGGGGCAGTGGGAGAGGTATAAAACATATGGACACTGCCAGGACTTCCAGGAAAGAAGTTGGAATTTCAAACAAGGTGGATCTGGGGTGAATTAGCGGGGTAGAAAAGATCAAGGTTTTGGATGGGGGAAGATAAGAGATGGTGGTGAACAGCTGTTTTAAAGACCTGGAGGGAGGAGTGGGATTGAAGGGAGTGAGGGAGTTTGTTCCAGAGGCGGGAGAAAAGAGGAATGAAAGAGTGAAGGTGAGCGGAGAGCCGAGATTTCGGCAGTTTAACCATCAGAGGGTTGCTGGCAGATCTTGTGCGACCTGTAGGAATATTTGGGGGACAGAGCACAGAGAGAGCTGGGGGTGCAAGGCCGGAGAGGAGTCGGTAGAAGACAGAAAGACCACCTACCTGCCTGCGGTGAGTGAGTGAAAGGCCCTCAGAGATAGCTTCATCGCGGGAGATTCCAATAATTCTGAAAGCTTTGGTTTCAACAGCGTGAAGCCGAGCTAGGTGTGAGGCAGGAGCACCGGCCCATAGGGGAGAACAGTATTCCATTGAGCTGCGGATGAAAGCCTTGTATGTGGTGAGGAGCTCAGGTGTGCCGAGGAAGGACTTCGCACGACGGAGGATGCCCAGTCGGCGACTGGCTTTGGAGGCCAGCTTGGAAATGTGGTTTTCCCAAGAAAGATCATGGCAGATAGTGAGACCCAAAATCTTGAGCGACAGAACTTCTTGGAGAGGATTGTTGAGAAAGTAGATGGGAGGGTTGTCCAGTCGATCTTTTCGGAGAGACATAGTAAGAGTGTGAGATTTGTCAGGATTGAAAGACATGTTCCACTTGTTTGACCAGTCTGTGATTTTGTCCAGGTCTTCAGAGAGTGAGGAGGCAGCAGACTGCCGATCTGAGGGAAGAGGAATGGAGCGGCAGAGAGTGGAGTCATCAGCAAAGAGATAGAGAGGATTTTCGAGAGAGTCAGAGAGATCATTGATGAAGACCAGAAAAAGCACGGGGCCCAGAACACTGCCTTGGGGAACTCCAGCCTGAACAGGAAGAGGAGATGAGAGAAACCCATTCAGGGCCACACGTTGACGACGACTAGAGAGGAAGTCCGCCAGCCATGCGTGGAGATTTCCATGGATACCAAAGGAGGAGAGTTTGGTGAGCAGAGCGGGGTGCCAGACCGTGTCGAAGGCACGTGATATGTCGAGGGAGACAGCTCTAATTTCCTGTTTGGCATTGAGGACCTCCATCCATTGTTGAGACAGCAGAAGCAGCATGTCCAGAGTAGAGTGACCTGGTCTGAAACCAAATTGATGATCAGAGATCAAGCCATTGGAGAAGAGGAAAGATTTCATATCAGAAGCAATGATGGATTCCATGACTTTGCTGATAATTGGGAGAAGGCTGATTGGTCTGTAGTTGCTAGGATCTGTTTTTGCACCTTTTTTGTGCAAAGCGGTGATGTTGGCTGATTTCCAAGCAGATGGCAGTTGACCTTGAGCAAAAGAGAGGGTGAAGAGAACAGAGAGAGGGTGAGATAGAGCAGCAGAGCAGGATTTTAGGACCCGTGGGCTGATGCCGTCGGGTCCAGTTGCAGAATCAGAGTCGAGGGTTGACAGAAACTTTTCCACCTTGTCAGGAGGAAAGGACACGGAGTCCAGGAGCAGCAGGGTACGACTGGGTATGGTGGGTACAGAGAGGGATGGGTTTGGGACACAAGATTTAGAGGCAAACACAGAGTTGAGGCATTCAGCTTTTTCACGTGCGGAGTCAGCTGTGTAGCCGTTTGAGGTAAGGGAGGGGATGGAGGGGGAACAAACACCAGAAACGGATTTGACCAGACGCCACCAGGATTTGGAAGAGGGAGACAGATAAGAGAGTTCGGTCTTGAGAACGGAGAGATATTGTTTCCTGGCTCTCCTGAGGGTGGACACACACTTGTTTCGGGCTTTGTGAAAGGAAATGAGATTTCCTTCCGTTGGATTTGCTTTCCAGGAGACGAAGGCAAGTTGTTTCTGGGCAACAGCCTCACCACAAGATTCCGTGTACCATGGACGGGAGGAAGGGTATGACAACTGAAGACGAGATGGGATAAATCTGTGCATGAGAGAGAGCAATTTACTTTGGAAGAATTCCCAGGATGAGTTGATGTCAGAGGTGGTAGAGATGGGAGACCAGTCCAGATGATTGATGGCTGCTTGAAGACCGTGCCAGTTGGCCTGAGTGAAATGCCAGACTCGTCGACGCTGAGCAGGCTCCCTGAGGATGGTCAGAGAGATGTCCACTTTAACAAGGACATGATCAGATGATCCGATCGGAGCAGAAGAAGAGCAGCAGACATTTTCAGGGAAGTTACCATCTCTTCACAAATACAATACCATCTCTTCACAAACTCCCATCAACCGTCACCCTAGCTAACAATACCCACGGCAACCCCACACCTCCCCCCCCCCCCACCCTCCCATCCACCAGCTCCTCAAAATCCACCTTCAACCATCACCCTAGCAAACCATACCCACAACAACCCCACACCACTCACTTTCCTCCCCTCCACCATCTCTTCACAAACTCCCATCAACCGTCACCTTAGCTAACAATACCCACAGCAACCCTACACCCCCCCCCCCCCCCACCCTCCCATCCACCAGCTCCTCAAAATCCACCTTCAACCATCACCCTAGCTAACAATACCCACGACAACCCCACATCACTCTCTTTCCTCCCCTCCACCATCCTCTCACCATCCCCTATCAACCATCACCCTAGCTAACAATACTCATGAGTCATGACCATCCCACACCTTCTCTCTGTTCAACTTAGGTGGCCTTGGGTTTTGAGGCATCCCAATTTCCCAAAAAACAAAAAACAAACCATCAACCACCACCCTAGCTAAGAGTACCCACGACCAACCTACACCCTCTCCCCCCCCCCCTGCCCCTCCACCATGCCCTCACCATCCCCCTACAACTATCACCCTAGCCAACAATACTCACTACCACCCCTCACCACCACTATACAATCCCCCATCAACTATCACCGTAACTAACAATACTCACGACCACCCCACACCATCCCCCAACAACCATCACCCTAGATAACCATACCCAAGACCAACACACACACCCTGCCCCCTCCAACATCCCCAATCATTATCGGAATCCGAGCAGCTCAGAATGCACTGTATCTATGTACTGTCACCAGCAGGATCACCATGAGTTCACAATGTGTTGTCACTGGCATACTTGAAAATCGACACTCTTGGACTTTTTTCAGCACTTTGTGATTCACAAATAAAATTAAGTCCCCTTCAAATTAGACTGTGATTGATTGTCAATGGTTTTCTGAATATTTTTATTTTTTACATTTGGGTTCCCCTTTAAGGGTCTTTTGGGTCTTTTGTGTCTTTTCAGTCTTTTGGGTATTTTCGGTCTTCAGGGTTTTTGGGGTCTTTTCGTTTTCAGTCATTCACGATTTCCATGATTTCCACGATTCACGATTTCAGATTTCCACGTTATTGTTTCCAGTCTTTGGAGTATTTTGGGTCTTTAGGGTCTTTTTGGTGTTTTCAGTCTTTGGGGTCATTTAGGTCTCCAGGATCTTTTCAGTCTTTGGGATATTTAAGTCTTCGGGGTCTTTTGAGTCTTCGGGGTCCTTTGTGAGTTCAGGGCCTTTTGGGTCTTCGGGGTCTTTTTGGTGTTCGGGTTTTTTGGGGGTTTTGGGGGTTTTTTTTAGGGTCTTCAATATATTTTGGGTCTTTGGGGTCCTTTCAATATTTTAGGTCTTTGGGGTATTTTTGGTGTTCGGGTCTTTGGGGTCTTTTGGGTATTTTCAGTCTTTGGGGTCTTTTAGGTATTTGGGGTCTTTTATGTCATTGGGGTCTTTTGGGTCTTAGGGGTCTTTTGTGTCTTCGGGGCATTTTGTGTCTTCAGGATCTTTTGGGTCTTTTCAGTCTTTGGGGTCTTCTGGGTCTTTTCGGTGTTCAAGTGAAATTATTCCGGTCTGAAGAGGACGCAGGCGTCACATGCTCGCCGCTTCTTCGACTGGGCCACTGTTTGTGGCTTGCTTTTTTGGTGGTCGTGCGGATTTTTTGGCCATTGAGTCTGCCCTCCGCATAGTCCCGGCTCTGCTCCCTGCTTCACCTACCCGGCTCCTTCGCCTGCTCGCTGTTTCCTCGGGCACGCTCTCGTGGGTTGTGTCCTTCGCAGCGGTGTGGTGGCGGTTTTCCCGCCGTGATCTTGATTTGTAGCGGCGGCGGTTGATTGCCGCTGCATTTCCCGCTTTGCCGTGATCAACCTTGGCCTCGTGATCGTCTCTTTGCTCCTGTCTGCCCTCTGCTTGGTCCCGACTCTGCTCCTGGCTTCACCTACCTGGCTCCTTCGTTTCCTTGGGCCTGCTCCCGTGCGTTGGGACCATTGTTTCATCTCCTCAACCTTGGCCTCGTGCTCGCCTCTCCGCTCCTGCCTGGCATGGCTCTGCGGTACTCCGCCGCAAGGCTCCTTCTGCTCAATACCCGCTCCACCCCATCATGCATCTCTGCCATCAAATCAAATGGACTCCTCCGACGACCCAGGTACATTCACCGTGGCTCCGGTCGTAAGTTTGTATATGTACAATCAGGTCACTCCATCCCCGTCCTCTGGTCGGCTCAGCGCACTCCCACTCACCGTCCCAGTGCACCTAGTCACGGCAACGCACAAAATCGCACCTCCTGCCTGCGAACCCTGGCTAAATCACCTGAATTCATCCCCGCTGTTCAAAACAACATCAAGCTCACCCTGTTCAACACCCGGTCCCTCAACAACAAATGCCTCATCCTCAACGACTACATCCTGGATAACAAACTGGACTTTCTCTGTCTCACAGAAACCTGGCAACAACCACTGGACTACTACACGCTCAACCTCACCACACCCAATGGATATTCCTACGTCAATAAACCATGCTCGGAGGGCCGAGGTGGTGGAATTGCCGTTATCCACCGTCAAGACATCAGGACCAGCCTCATCCCCATCGCCTCATCCTCATCCTTTGAACACCTGGCTTTTAAACTCTCTGGTCGCACGCAGTCAGTCATGGCTGTCGTCTACCGCCCTCCCAAACCACACCCATTATTCCTGTCTGACTTCTCCTACTTTCTGACCCAGCTATGTTCCCTCTCCCCCTCAATCCTCCTCCTTGGTGATTTCAATATCCACATGGACTCCACTGACTCCACAATGACCACTGACTTCACTGATTTACTCACCTGCTTTAACCTCACTCAACATGTCAACTTTCCTACGCATATCCGTGGTCACATTTTGGACCTTGTCTGCTCCACTGGATTACTTTTGCACCATCTCTCTGGCTCCGACCTCACCCTCTCTGACCACTTAGCCATCACTATGACCATCAACATCCCCACCCCAACACCAAGACATTATCGCACTATCAACTTCCCTAAGCTAAACGCTCTTTCACCTACCTCATTCTCATCCACCCTCTCTGAAAAAATGTCCACTTCTCCCTTCATTGACCTCCACACCCCTTCCGACCTCACTGACTACTACAACCACACTCTCTCCTCCTGCCTTGACCAGCTTGCGCCTGTAAAAACCAAAACAGTTTCTTTCACCCATTCTGCTCCCTGGTTTGCCCCTGAACTCCGCCTGATGAAAACTCGTGCTCGCCAACTTGAAAGACTCCGCAATAAAACAGGTCTCACAGTTCACTCCCAAGCCTACAAGGACCACCTACAACACTACAAAGATGCCCTCTCCCACGCCCGCTCCGCCTACTACTCTCAAATTATCCACTCTGGCTCTGGAATCCCAAAAGCACTCTTCTCGACAATAAACAAACTCCTCCGCCCACTGGACACCACCACCCAGTCATTCACAGTAGACAACTGCATCTCCTTCCTTTCTTTCTTCCAACGCAAAATTGACAACATCTACAACAGCTTGACCAACGCCGCACCTGCTCCCCCTCCAACCACCTGCCCCCCCCCTTATCCTGCCTTCCCCTGTCTCAATTCTCCCCGGTCTCCCCTACTGACCTCTCTGAACTCCTCATAGGAATGAAAACTGCCACCTGCACTCTTGACCCCATCCCCTCCAGCTTTGTCAAGGCCTCCCTCCCTGCTCTCTCTCCACTTATCATTGCAACAATAAACTCCTCCCTGTCTACAGGCATCGTCCCACCATCCCTCAAAATTGCTGCTGTTACCCCCATTCTAAAAAAACCTGGCCTAAACCCTGACACCCTAAACAACTTCAGACCCATCTCCAACCTACCCTTTCTGTCGAAAGTTTTGGAACGCGCTGTAGCCACTCAACTCAAACATCACCTCTCTGCCAATAACCTGTATGAAACATTCCAATCCGGATTCCGCTCCAACCACAGTACTGAAACTGCTCTCCTCAAAATCACCAACGACCTTCTCCTCTCCTCTGACGCTGGCAACCTCAACATTCTCGTCCTCCTCGACCTCAGCGCTGCCTTTGACACCATCGATCACACCATCCTCCTCACCCGATTTGAATCCACCTTTAACGTTACCGGCACTGCCCTCTCTTGGATTAAATCATACCTCTCTGACAGACGCCAGTTCATCTCCATCAATAACTGCAAATCCCCCACTGCTCCCCTCCCCCAAGGTGTCCCCCAAGGTTCAGTTCTTGGCCCCCTCCTCTTCATCCTTTACCTGTCCCCCCTCGGTCACTTAATCCGCCGTCATGGTCTCCAATTCCACTGCTTCGCCGATGACATCCAGCTTTTCATCTCCACCAAGTCCGTCTCCACCGACACCCACTCTATCCTGACAAACTGCATCTCTGAAATAAAATCCTGGCTTCAAATCAACTTCCTCAAACTTAACTGTGATAAATCTGAAATAATCATCATTGGCCCAAAAACGCTCACAAAATCCACCCATAACTTTGCCCTCAACATCGACGGTATCCCAGTATCCACTTCCCCTCTCATCCGGAATCTTGGCGTCATCTTTGACCAAACCCTCTCCTTCGACAAATACACTAAACAGATCACAAAGACAGCCTTCTTTCACCTGAAAAACATCGCCCGTCTCCGCTCATCCCTCTCCTCCATGGCTGCAGAAACCCTCATCCACGCCTTCATCACCTCCCGTCTGGACTACTGCAATAGCCTCCTCTATGGTTCACCCTCAACAATCACCAATAAACTCCAATACATTCAGAACTCCGCTGCCCGTCTACTCACCCATTCCCGGACCCGTGACCACATCACCCCCGTCCTTTACAAGCTTCACTGGCTCCCCATCTCCCAGAGAATCCAGTACAAAATCCTCCTCTTGACCTACAAAGCCCTCCATAACCTGGCCCCATCCTACCTGGCTGACCTCCTCTCCAGACACACTCCCACCCGCAACCTCTGCTCTGCTGGTACCAACCTCCTGACCCCCCCCCCCCCCCCCCATCCGGACCAAATTCAGATCCTGGGGGGACAGGGCATTCTCCATCGCTGCTCCCACCCTCTGGAACTCACTACCTCACACCATCAGAGACTCCTCCTCACTCACCACATTCAAAACATCACTCAAGACCCACCTGTTCAGCACTGCATTCAACATTCAACCCACAGCATTTAACCCCTGACTATCACTTCTCCTTCTCCCTCCTTTTGCTTTAAATATTTCCCTATTGATTCTTGTCTTTTTGCAATTGTTGTTTTCATGTTTTGTTATGCATTATGTTTTGCACTCTGTCAAAGCATCTTTGGGCTCCCTGAAAAGCGCTATACAAACTAAATGAATTATTACTATTATTATAAGTCTTTTGGGTCTTTTCAGTCTTTGTGGTCTTTTATGTCATTGGGGTCTTTTGGGTCTTTGGGGTCTTTTGGGTCTTCGGGGTCTTTTAGGTATTTTCAGTCTTTAGGGGTTATTTTAGGTCTTTGGGGTCTTTTCAGTCTTTGGGGTATTTTAGGTCTTTGGGGTCTTTTCAGTCTTTGGGGTATTTTAGGTCTTCTGGGTTTTTCAGTCTTTGGGGTCTTTTAGGTCTTCGGTGTTGGTCTTCGGTGTCTTTTGTGTCTTCGGGGCGTTTTGAGTCTTCAGGATATTTTGGGGCTTTTCAGTCTTTGGGGTCTTCTGGGTCTTTTCGGTGTTCAAGTCTTTTGGGTCTTTTCAGTCTTTGTGGTCTTTTAGGTCTTCGGGGCCTTTTGAGTCTTTTGGATCTTTGGGGTCTTTTCAGTTTCTGGGGTCTTTTAGATCACATCCATAACAGCCGAAGTTGCGCGAGCTGTGAGCAATGGGGTTATTTGGGGGTTATTTCTTTGGGGTCTTTGGGGTCTTTTGGGGTTATTTTAGGTATTTGGGGTCTTTTCAGTCTTTGGGGTATTTTAGGTCTTCTGGGTTTTTCAGTCTTTGGGGTCTTTTAGGTCTTCGGTGTCAGTCTTCGGTGTCTTTTGTGTCTTCGGGGCGTTTTGAGTCTTCAGGATCTTTTGGGTCTTTTCAGTCTTTGTGGTCTTTTAGGTCTTCGGGGCCTTTTGAGTCTTTTGGATCTTTGGGATCTTTTCAGTCTCTGGGGTCTTTTAGATCACATCCATAACAGCCGAAGTTGCGCGAACTGTGAGCAACAATGGCCGTCTGCCACATGAGTGCATCTCCTCCTTGCTGCACAACAGCCAGGAGGTTGGATTGCATTTGGGGATAATAATGAACCAAAACAAGCGCTACCCACCTGAAGAAGGCATCTTTTCTTTAAATGCTATGTGCGCATGCACACCACTTCACCTCCAATACCGGATGGCCTCCGCAGGCCACACTTCAGTCTATTTTAAAAACCTAGGGTTTTAAAGGTCATCAGTGAGGGACAGTGTAGCTGTTCACCATGATTTTGACATTTTTATGGGCTCGTCAGGACAACACACCACACAATCATTTACTTGTGGCCATGCAAACCTTTGTCGACTAAATTGTGTTAATCTAGGTTCTGTATAGGGGGTTGTGGTAAACTTTCCACTGTGTTATTTTTGTTTTGTTCTGTGTTCGAACTCTTCTCCAAGTCTCAAATTTGTTTGTATACTCATTCTGAAAGATTATGTTGGATCTCATAGCAGACGAGACAGTCAGCCTAATATTCCTTTACTGACCCTCGTCCCCACTAAACCCCTACAGAATGATAGGGTGCTTGGATTATGCAATGATCGGCGTATCTGAAACAAGTGAAACAGATTAACATGGACCACTTCAAAAAATAAGTTTCAGGTATAAAACTCCTTAAGATTATTTTGAAACATCCTTGGCAGACCTTTTTAATTCAATCTTGCAATATATCTATTTGCATATTGGGTTACCTGTTGGCAAAGCATTTGTTTTAATGAAAAATGCACATGGTGAAATTTTATAGTGCATTTCAAGACCTCACTTTAGTGTGTTTTGTGACCCATTACTGCAATAGATGATGTCATAAAGTGGATTGCAGTCACGCGTAATGTGCAATGGAGAAAAAGTTAGAAGACAGGGAATGAATGACAGTTAAAGTTTACAAATGAAATACAATGGCGTGTAGCGTGTGTGTATACGTCATTGTTTTTTAGTTTGGAAAAAAAAAATCATTTTGGGTTTGAAGTTTTCCAAGTACAAATAATGTATGTCACTGCATATAACCCACAATGGCGGATAGCCCGTTTGGTGTTTGTTGGTAAATTGAGTAGGACTGTTTGATCACACTGGTCAACAGCCAAATTGGTTTTGACTTATTTTCAACTGTTTCTAACTAATTTGGTGCCCACGAATCCGAATCTGACCTTAAAATTTCGCTATCACGTAACCTTGACGTAGTACATCATAAGTGTGGAAAAAAATCTTCAGACTATACGAATTTCTTGATTAAGTCTCAATAAGTCTCATTGTTCTCAACAATGGATGGAGGTCCTCAATGCCAAACAGGAAATCAGTGCTGTCTCCCTTGGCATATCTCGTGCCTTCGATAGGGTCTGGCAACCCGCTCTGCTCACCAAACTCTCCTCCTTTGGTATCCATGGAAACCTCCACACATGGCTTGCAGACTTCCTTTCTGGTCGCAGTCAACGTGTGGCCCTGAATGGAATTCTCTCATCTCCCCTTCCTGTTCAGGCTGGAGTTCCCCAAGGCAGTGTTCTGGGCCCTGTGCTTTTTCTGGTCTTCATCAATGATCTCTCTGACTCTCTTGAAAATCCTCTCTATCTCTTTGCTGATGACTCTACTCTCTGTCGCTCCATTCCTCATCCCTCAGATCGGCAGTCTGCAGCCTCATCACTCTCTGCAGACCTGGTCAAAATCACAGACTGGGCAAACAAGTGGAACATGTCTTTCAATCCTGACAAATCTCACACTCTTACGATGTCTCTCCGAAAAGACCGACTGGACAACCCTCCCATCCACTTTCTGAATAATCCTCTCCAAGAAGTTCTGTCACTCAAGTTTTTGGGTCTCACTATCTGCCATGATCTTTCCTGGCAAAACCACATTTCAAATCTGGCGTCCAAAGCCAGTCACTGACTGGGCATCCTCCGTCGTGCGAAGTCCTTCCTTGGCACACCTGAGCTCCTAACCACATACAAGGCTTTCATCCGCAGCTCAATGGAACACTGCTCTCCCCTATGGGCTGGTGCTCCTGCCTCACACCTAGCTCGTCTTCACGCTGTTGAAACCAAAGCGTTCAGAATCATTGGAATCTCCCGCGATGAAGCTAACTCCAAGGGCCTTTCACTCACTCACCGCAGGCAGGTTGGTGGTCTTTCCATCTTCTACCGACTCCTCTCTGGCCTTGCCCCCCCCCCCCCCCCAGCTCTCTCTGGGCTCTGTCCCCCAAATATTCCTACAGGTCGCACAAGATCTGCCTGCAACCCTCTTATGGTTAAACTGCCAAAATCAAGACTCTCTGCTCACCTTCACTCCTTCATTCCTCTTTTCTCCCGCCTCTGGAACAAACTCCCTCACTCTCTTCAATCCCAATCCACCCTCCAGGTCTTTAAAACAGCTGTTCACCACCATCTCTTATCTTCCCCCATCCAAAACCTTGATCTTTTCTACCCCCGCTAATTTCACCCCAAATCCACTTTTTGGAAATACCAACTTCTCTCCTGGAAGTCCTTGGTGTCCTTGTGTTTTATACTTCTCCCCCCCACCCCCCGCCCCCACCTCCCTTCCCATGCCTCCTCCCCCCAAGCCCTATCCCTCCAGAACATCTCCCTGCTCTCAAAAGTTGTGTTTGTGTGCTTCCCCTTCTCTCCCCATCTTGTCTTCCGCTCCCTCTTTTTATATATTTTGTTTGTCTGGTTGATTTGTTTGTGAAATAAATGTTAGCTCTTTCACGAGCCTCGATTCAGTATACAAAAAAATAAATAATTATTATTGTCACAAAAAATAATATGAACTTTAAGTTTTTATTTACATCACATTAAAAGTGCTTCTGAACTTTACTTTTGCGTTTGTAGGAGCAATCACTTTCACGCTGTAAAGTCCAACTGTCGTCGCCCATCATGTTTGGATTGAATCAGCCTTGATATCGAGTCTCCATGATGGCAATTTCCTGGTGAAACCTTTCTCCATGTTCATCACTGACATCGCCAAGATTTTGTGGAAAGAAGTCCAGATGTGAATGGAAGAAATGTATCTTGAGTGACATTCGAGCACCGAGCGCCTGCTAACTCTTCAACATCTTGTCCACAAGCTCTTCATAATTTGGTGCTCGAAAATCCAAGGTAATTGTTAGCAAGAGCCACAAAGCTATCCCAAGCAACGCTTTCCAGCTCAGATAGTCTCGTTACAAAGTCCTGATTAGTGAGTACAAGACTAATTTGAGGACCGTTGAAAAGAACCCGCCTTTACTTTGGCCTCAGATACAATGCCTTGGAACTTCATTATCAAGTAGTGGAGGCCAGCACCATCTTGATCCATGGCCTTCACAAAGTTCTTCATCAAACCAAGTTTCAAATGAAGTGGTGGTAAGAATACCTTCTCAGGGTCAACAAGAGGTTTGTGAATTTCAAATGAAGTGGTATTCCTATGGTATACTGGTTCTCAAAAACTGGATGTGCTCATGAAAATAGGATATCACAATCGAACTCCACAGGTTCATGTTGGTTAGAATCACCTCAAAATATACTAGAACCATAAAACTATTGAAATTTTGTTGACCAGTGTTATTTGAGACTCAATGTTTATCAGTAATGCAGTGTATTGTTTTAATTGTCATGGTGGTTCTGATGTGAATTCTCCGTTGGGATTAATTTCCGTTGCAGCTGTTTTGCTATATTGTAGTTGTGTGTGGTGTTAGGGTTAGGGTAAGTGGTATTGGATCAGTTCGCTGCTAACATCATCACCTGGTGGCAATGCCTGTGCAGTGGTCATGAGTTTGTCTCTAGTCACACATGCCCTTTCATGTGCACAGACTTCTCATGTTGTATCTTTTGTATATTCCCAGAAGACAAGGAGCAGTTCCCTGGCACGGTCTGTGATAGCCTGGCAAAAAGCAGGTAAATCCTGGGGAAAAGACCAATATCCTTGAAGCCAGGTGAGACTCTGGATTGACGAGTACTGGGAAAGCTGAATTGAGAGTGAAATCTGAAATGTAAGCATTTGCCAAATCATGGACAGGCAATTGGGGCAGATTGATCAGAGGGGCAAAGAAGGGCAGCAGGTCAGAATGTGGAGGAGACCCGCTGCCTTATGTCAGGGGTGTGGGTGAGCGGAGCGGGGAAAAAGCTGCGTGAGCTGTGACCTGTGAGCAGCCGGCCTTTCCGCAGTGGCATAAAACCCGTCTCTAGAGTCAGGAAATATGGGACAGCAAGCTTTTTGCTGCAGCTCGCATGGTGATTGAGCATCGCTTGGCAACCAGCATTGAGAAACACTATGCTGGCAAACCTCCTCCATTCCATCTTTCTCCCATGCCCCCTCTTCCCACCAACCTCTCTGACAGTCAGGCATCACGATTATACCTGCAACCTCCATGTTAACGCTAAGAGCTAGAAAGCACGAACAAAACTAAAGTCAATCTCCTTTTTGTGTTCACTTTTTTTTTTGTCTACAGGCCGATTTGAAATCTGCCTCACACAGTTATTTCTTCGATTAATGAATAAATTTATTGAAAATATTATAATATCTGTATTACTTGGGGAAATAGCAACCTATTTGAGTCAAAATAATTGAGATGTAAGCATGACAGATTAAATATTGTTGTACGATGCACTGTTGATCTGGTACAACACAGTACCGTGACCTCAGCAAGTACATGAATAGTTTATCAAAGTTTTGTAACTAGACTGGCTGGTTTTGTTACACTCTTTATTCTGTGCATGTCTGTGGTACACGGTTTTTTGTTTTTTTGTTTTTTTTTGTATACTGAATCGAGGCTCGTGAAAGAGCTGACAACCACGAGGGAAAGACAGTACAGGGGGACCACGAGGGAAAGACAGCACAGGGGGACCACGAGGGAAAGACAGCACAGAGGGACCACGAGGGAAAGACAGCACAGGGGGACCGCGAGGGAAAGACAGCACAGGGGGACCACGAGGGAAAGACAGCACAGGGGGACCACGACGGAAAGACAGCACAGGGGGACCACGAGGGAAAGACAGCACAGGGGGACCGCAAGGGAAAGACAGCACAGGGGGACCACGAGGGAAAGACAGCACAGGGGGACCACGAGGGAAAGACAGCACAGGGGGACCACGAGGGAAAGACAGCACAGGGGGACCACGACGGAAAGAAAGCACAGGGGGACCACGACGGAAAGACAGCACAGGGGGACCACGAGGGAAAGACAGCACAGGGGGACCACGAGGGAAAGACAGCACAGGGGGACCACGAGGGAAAGACAGCACAGGGGGACCACGAGGGAAAGACAGCACAGGGGGACTGCGAGGGAAAGACAGCACAGAGGGACCGCAAGGGAAAGACAGCACAGGTGGACCACGAGGGAAAGACAGCACAGGGCGACCACGAGGGAAAGACAGCACAGGGGGACCACGAGGGAAAGACAGCACAGGGGGACCACGAGGGAAAGACAGCACAGGGGGACCACGAGGGAAAGACAGCACAGGAGGACCACGAGGGAAAGACAGCACAGGGGGACCACGAGGGAAAGACAGCACAGGGGGACCACGAGGGAAAGACAACACAGGGGGACCGTGAGGGAAAGACAGCACAGAGGGACCGCGAGGGAAAGACAGCACAGGGGGACCATGAGGGAAAGACAGCACAGGGGGACCACGAGGGAAAGACAGCACAGGGGGACCACGAGGGAAAGACAGCACAGGGGGACCACGAGGGAAAGACAGCACAGGGGGACCACGAGGGAAAGACAGCACAGGGGGACCACGAGGGAAAGACAGCACAGGGGGACCACGAGGGAAAGACAGCACAGGGGGACCGCGAGGGAAAGACAGCACAGGGGGACCGTGAGGGAAAGACAGCACAGGGGGACCGCGAGGGAAAGACAGCACAGGGGGACCGCGAGGGAAAGACAGCACAGGGGGACCACGAGGGAAAGACAGCACAGGGGGACCACGAGGGAAAGACAGCACAGGGGGACCACGAGGGAAAGACAGCACAGGGGGACCACGAGGGAAAGACAGCACAGGGGGACCACAAGGGAAAGACAGCACAGGGGGACCACGAGGGAAAGACAGCACAGGGGAACCACGAGGGAAAGACAGTACAGGGGGACCACGAGGGAAAGACAGCACAGGGGGACCACGAGGGAAAGACAGCACAGGGGGAAAAGACAGCACGGTTGATTATTATGCAGGATAAAGTGACGATTATGATTGCACAGGCTAATCTGCTTGGCCATGCTTGTGATCAGATAACAGCGAACGGGACATCTGGGACTATTGCGCATCCTTCCCCAGGAAAAGAATTGGCCCCCCGGGACCTTTCCGCATCCTCCTGTACCCAACAGAAGACTCTTGAGAGTGACCTCTTCACCAGGCTCTAATTGGATACTGGAGGCCCTCATGGTAATGTTTCTGGACCCATTCGTTATTTCATTTTCATCACCAAGTCTGCTATCTTCTGTACAAAAATTCCTTTACCACTCTTACCTTCGTGGCCAAATGATCCATCACTCATCGTTCCCAAAATCTTCTGGTCACTTTCTTTCCCCTGATCTTGATAAAATAAAAACTAGGACATCCACACAAACTTGCCCTTCAATTCAACCTTCCTATCTCCTTTTGTAAAAATGCAGTCAATGGAACGTTTAGGCCTCACTATTAACAATAGCATTTTATGAATCAGCCACATCGCAAAAGTTAAAATAAAAAATAGATGCTCTGATGGCATCCCATGCCACGTTCTTTCTTTATACTGCTCCACTCTCATAGACGACAAGGCCTCTGTCTTTAGCTCGATGATGACACTTCTTCATTATCAGCTGAGGCTTCAGCGACCTCTTTGCTCGTCTGAATGCCATTGAAGCTCAGGCTCTGAAGGTTGTTGCCATCGAGATGTTCAAGTTCATCGCTTCCACTACAGAAAGGGTTGTGGCCTTCTGCTCCTTTATCACCTCCTGCCATCTCAGCCCTTTTGTCCCCCCTTGAGCCTTTGCCTGCTCAAATGTGTTCATGCAGTAACCATCCCTTGTTACTCTCCCAAAGTTTAACCTCTCTCACCTCCATTCCTTCCCCTCTCGCCTTCCTGAGTCTGTCAAATGTGCGGAGAGAAATGCAACGTCATAAAGATGGTGTCACCGGTAATTTTCAAATCTCCTCCATGGGGACCTAATTAAAAAAAACAATTGAATCGAATCTAATGTTATGAAAATATATCGAAATTTATCTGCAATAGATCTTACCTGTGTTTAGGAAAAATGCCATTATTAGGATCGTTTGTGGGTGATTAGAACATCCACACCCTAGATTTTGAATGAAGCAAAACAATAATCTGGAGATCATTCTGTTATCATTCATTGTAAAAATATATTCCTGCACCAAGCTTCTGAGAGTCAAACGTTTTGAAGCCAGAATGAACTTTCAAGGACATTCCAAATAACACAGGAAGAGGCCATTTGGCCCATCAAGCCTGCACAACATCAGTACCACATTAAGTAAATGTATAAGTTTATCGACTCAATGTCTCTGGAGAGGTTGTGTGGTTGGGGGTGGTGGGTGGGTAGTAGGGCATTACCAGGGTGGCACACATGCCCACACACACACACACTACATACAATTTTTTATTATTCATTTATATAAAGCGCTTTTTTGTGGTGTGGGTGGGAGTTAACGATTGTAGGGTTTGGAAGGACAAACATTGACAACACTTTCACCTTTGCAAAGAGATCCTCTTACAGACATCACCATCACAACACGTGTACAATCACCCATTCATAACCATACTACTAGTACTAACCAGTCTTACCAATCATCCTACACCTACTAGTCCTAACCAGATAACTACAATATGCATGTATCCCTTTGTCCACAATTTTTCTAGGTACCTAACTAATTACAGTTTGGACCACTACCAAAAGAATATAGCTAGAATCAAGATAGAGAAGAGGAAAAAGTAATGATATGAGGATAGTTTAAAAAAAAAAAAATGAAATGAAAATAAAGGTATAGTGAGAAGACGGCAAGGAGAAACGGACGTTGTGGAGAGAAATAGGAAAATAAGAGGGGTCGATGAAATAGGATGTATGCTGTTACTGTATCTTGGCTTGAAATAACCTTTGGAGAATTGATTGTTGAGGCTGTATGATGAGAAGATAGACACGAGGGAAATTTAATGCTCAGATGCAGTTGTACACCTGTTTCCCGAGCCAGGAACTTTGCATGAGCCTAACACTAGGCCTAGTACGTCAACTGCACTTGGTATTGACCTGGAAACGCTGGGGAATAGCGATGTTCAGATTCCACCGAAGGGTAACATTCGCTCCAAAATGATTTTCTGTTTCGGTGAAAAGTGTGCATTCTTTGGTTTCTAGTAATAACAGAAGGTTTCGGGTTGCTCTCATGAAGTGCAAGTTACACCGTGTACACAGTAGTCCTCTATCAGCATTATTTATGATGTTAATGAGATTTTTCTCATTTTGCTTTGTTCAAAAAATGTTTCTTTTTGGCTTCTAAAATGAAGCAATTGAATAAATGAATTGTTTTAATTATATATTTTATATTTTCAAACGAGAACATAAATGTTCATCCTCAGGTTCCTACACGTAAGTAAGAGTAAACATGGTGATACGAGTGTGATACCAATTGGATATATTCTATTTATTTTATTGAATTACATCTAGGTCCTTTAAAGTCATACTGTTTGGATAACAATACTGCTTAATGCTAACAAGTTAAAATGTAATTTTGCTGCCTTTATTCACTTCCAGGAGAGCATTCCATTACCTTTCTTTAGTCATTTATTTTCAAATAAAAATGCCATTCAATTAAAAAATTTAAATTAAATTATAATTAAGATTAAATGAATTTATTCATTTTAATTTAATTAAGATTGGTTTATTAAAATTAAAATTAAAATTGTCAAAAAAATGTCATTTTTCTACCTTTAACCCAGGTAGTTGAATAATTATTTAAAACATGGGTATCAGTGTTTCAGGATTTACTTTCAGGAGAGAATTCTCTTACCTTTAGGCATTTCTTTTTATGGCATAGCCCATAGGGCAAAGCCGTCTATAACAGTGTTTGTCCGTCCGTATGTATGTATGTATGTATGTATGTATGTATGTATGTATGTATGTATGTATGTATGTATGTATGTATGTCCCGTCAAACGTATACCAATCAGAGCTGAGGATCTCGTCACATGACAGGGTGATGTGATTACGTCTTATGTCATTACGGCGGTGCGGCGGCTGACTCTGCCCACTGCCATTTAGATTCCAATTTTGTTTAGGCTGAACATATCGTCGAACCTGTCATATATCACAATCGCCATGGTCTACCTTAACGTTTATCATTCAGTGTGAAACACAAACAAACCAGTTATTAAAATGACCATCAAATATCGAAAGCATAGGCGTTACAGGTCTTCCAATGACACAGTACTTATAGGCCTTAGGCTTCATGCCTTCATGCCTCACCTTCAGGCCGCTTCAGACAAATTAGCCCAGGTTTCTTAATACAGTAGTATTGTTTTTGTAATAATAATGTAAATAGAGGGGGGGGATATAATTTTAGATAGATATATAGTACGGGCATATATATAGTACGGGCATGCCCTAGTAATAATAATAATAATAGCGTTAATCCTAATAATAGAGTAAATATGATCGTAACCCTGCAATCCCTTTGTCGTTATTGCAAAGTTTCTAGATTGAAGCGGTGTAGGGGTGGTTCATTGTTGACTCGAGGCATAGAATAAACTAATACTGGGATTAGCTGGTATCATGCGTCTGTCTCGTAGTGACAAGAGTCCTTAAGTTTTGCAGTTTTGTTTTTAGTTTATTTTAATTAATATTTAAATTTAACAAACAAGGGAGTTCCAATGTTTCAATATGGATTCATAATGTCCAGACACCATGAGTTCCCTGTATCGCACGGTTCAGTGCTGGGGTTCTACCTTTGAGGCCTACGTGGTTCTGCAGTGCCAGACCCTCTGATGGTCTCGGTGCCGGCGAGGTGCACCCTCCCTCCCATGCGAGCATGGACTGCATGCCCCTATTCATGGATTTAGCGGTTTTTGTGATGGTCGGTTTCATGACCTTTCAGGTCGCTCTTGCAGTGTCAGGGAGGTTTCTGGCGGTGGGTTTCATAGGCGGGGTTTTGAGCAAGGATCGTGATGGGAGAATGCCTGAAAACTTGCGAGTCGTGTGTGGTGTCATATTCTTGGCTCTGAATTTTGCTTTTGTGCCCGTGCTGTCCTTGGGCTGCTGGCCAGACAGGAACTGCCCTGGAATTTGATGGATTCGGCTCTTGGCTGCACAGCTGGTTCTGTGTTGCACACCTGGCTCTCTGTTGTGCACCTGACTCCCTGTTGCGCACCTGGATCCCTGTTGTGCACCTGACTCTCCATTGCGCAGCTGGCTCTCCATTGCCCACCTGTCTCTCTGTTGTGCACCTGGCTCTCTGTTGCACACGTGGCTCTCCATTGCACACCTGGCTCTCCGTTGTGCACCTGGCTCTCTGTTGCACATGTGGCTCGGTGTTGCACAGCTGGCTCTGTGTTGCATGCTTCTCCTTGGTTTTGTCGGCGACGTTTTGGATCTGCTTTGGCATCACAGAGGGGCACTCCTTTGCTGCCACGCCTGCCCTCCCTCAGCCCCTCTGCTCATGACTTCATCTGCTCGCCATCGGGCCCACCACCCTGCTCGTTCCTCTGCCCCTCCGCCCGCTGTTTGGTCTGTGTGTGGACCTTGGTGTTCTCTGCTGCATGTGCATGGGACTTCTCTGTGTTTTTCTGCGCAAATGCTGTGGATATCGCCGGAGTTGTGGGATGGAGGTCAGGGAGACAGTCAATGTCGCAACCTCCATGGCTTCTTCAGTCTGGTTAAACTTCATGGGGAGGCTTGTGTTACGGATTTGTCACTTCTGTTGTTGTGGTTTTCATCCACTGTAAACATTTTTGATTCCATGTACTATTATTGTTGCCGTTTAAGGGAAATAGAGATTACTATTTTCAAAAGGTAAAAAAGTTAATGTTTTAAATGAAACCGGAACCGGACGACGACGAAGAGGAAGAGGAGGAAGAGAAGGCGGAGCAAGTGAGTCGGACAAGAAGCCGAGCTGCTTCAAGGTCCTGAGCGAACGTTGGCGAATGGGGGTCACGTGTGAACTTTGGGTTTCCTAGGGTTCCTGCGACAGAGTTGTTATCACTGTGACAGATAAACCTGCGTGACATGTTTTGCGGTTGATTCCGAAGCGAATCATCGGAGTGCCGTTACGCCACGAGAACAGGCCGTCAGCCATTTTGACTCGTGCGCTTTGCGCTTCGCTCAAGGTTTTCCACTTTGCTTCAACCATTCTCACCGCATCCAGACGTTAATTTGGTGTGTTTGTGTAACGCGGCTTTTGAGTGGGAAATCTGCGGTTCACCGATTGAGAGCCGTCAAACGTCCATACCTGAAGGTGTGATTTCCCCGTCGCTTCTTGAGGACACCTTCGCCCATCTTTGGCAGTGTAACTGCCAACCCAATGGGATTCTGGTCTCGATACGACATCGTACGGACGATCACTGGAGTGGATCGACTTTGGCTTGAAGCCAGAAGCAACTTTGGCTTGAAGCTGGAATAGAGACATTGGGAATGTTCTTCTTTTCGCTCACTTGGAGCACAGTGAGTTATATTTTACGAACCTGATGGTACCATCATAGGAAATATATATTGGTTGTACAATTGATTACTATTGTTGTTGTACTGTTATTCTTGTGTGATCTTAATACAATACTTGTTTGTTGGTAACAATTGGTGTGGTTTCACCATTGATCTTTGACATACAGAATAACACATCTTTCTGCCGTGACTCCTCTCGGGGCTCGGAGGTACACCATGACCGGGGTTTGGGGAGGAGCATGTAACAGAAATTGGGGGCTCGTCTTTGCTGACAAAATTCCCAAATCTTGTCCGGGATTAAATTCCCTAACATCCTCGTCCGGGATTAAATTCCCGAACATTCGTCCGGGATTAAATCCCCTAACATCCTCGTCCGGGATAGAATTCCCTAACATTCCCAAAATTCCCAAATTTGGAATTTTTCTAACATTCCCAAATTTTTCAAAAAATATTGAAAATTTTTGTGTGAAGGTTAACAGGTGCTAACTAATAGTCACCATGGTGTTTGACGCAGAAAAGTTTGTGGCGTCCCCTAATGAGGCACAGTTCCAAGCATTAAAAAGATCGGAACTCTTGATATTGGCCAAATATTTTAACTTGGAGGTCCGAGTTAATATGAAGAAAGCATTGATGCAGACATTAGTGGTAGAATCTCTGGTGGGACAAGGAACATGGAAAGAGGTAGCCTTGGATTGGTTACCTGAGGAAAAAGAAAATGTAGAGCTCCGGAAAATTGAGATGCAACTGCAGAGCCAGGAAAGGTTAAAAGCAGAGGAAAGGAAAGCAGAAAAGGAAAGAGCAGAACAGGAACGAGAATTCGAGGAAAGAAGAGCAGAGGAAAGAGCAGAGGAAAGGAGAGCTGAAAAGGAACTCGAGGAAAGAAGAGCAGAACAGGAACGGGAACTCGAGGAGAGAAGAGCAGAGGAAAGGAGAGCTGAAGAAGAAAGAAGAGCAGAGGAAAGGAGGGCTGAAGAAGAAAGAAGAGCAGAGGAAAGAGCAGAGGGAAGGAGAGCCGAAAGGGAGTTAAAGGAACGTGACATGGAGTATCAGAAGGAACTTAAACTCAAGGAGCTGGAATTACTGGGAGAATGGAGAGAAGTAGTATCCATGCCGGCTAGTTCGACAACTAGTCAGAACACTTGGGATGTTGGTAGGCATGTGAGGCTGGTTCCACCCTTCAATGAAAAGGAGGTAGCCAAGTTTTTTTTACACTTTGTGAAAGTGGCTCAAATGCTAAAATGGCATGTGGGGTCTTGGACTATGTTAGTGCAAAGTGTTCTGGTGGGTAAAGCTCAAGATATCTATTCGGCTTTACCGATTGACCAATGTGCAGATTATGAGATAGTGAAGAAAACCATTCTCAAAGCCTATTAATTGGTCCCTGAATCTTACCGGCAAAAATTCCTGAATGCCAGGAAGAGGGAGAGTGAGACCCATGTGGAGTTTGCCAGAATGAAGGAAACCATGTTTGATAGGTGGTGTGACTCGAAGGAGATTGGGAAAGACTTCAACCTGTTGCGACAATTGATCTTGGTGGAGGAATTCAAACGGTTGGTCCACGCAGACAATAAAGTACATCTGGATGAAAAGAAAGTACCAGAGTTGTATGAGGCAGCAACCGTGGCAAATGACTATGCCTTGACACACAGGATGGGGTTCCACAAATTAAACCTAACTTCCCACCTAGAGTTAGCTAGGGGAGTTATGGTAAATCAGGGGCAGAGAACAAATATTCATGGAGGTGGCCTAGAGATGACTATGGGGACAAATCTGATACCGCGACTTTTAGGGATCAGAAGACTACAGTTCCAAGACAGACTTATCTTCCGGGGGGCCCGAGGCAGACCACGAGTTTTTCCTCCGGGCCTACTTGCGCTTTTTGCAAGAAACCTGGGCATTTTATGTCCCAATGTTACGCCCTGAAAAGGAAAAATCAGGAGCGGAGTCAGACTAGTACAACTCCGAATGCATTGGCCAATGCGAGAAATCGTCCTTGGAGGACAGTGCCTTGTGAAGGTTCCCATGCCAAAGTTACGGCATCACAGAACGACCTTGTTCAAGAGGGTTACAAACCTTTTATTTCAGAGGGGTTTGTGTTGCTGGAGGGGGACTTGACTAACCAGAGACCTGTTAGGGTATTGAGGGACACGGGAGCACATCAATCTTTGATGCTTGAAGGCATTTTTCCATTGTCAGAGAAGACGGCAACCGGTGTTAGTTTTCTTTTACAGGGGGTTGGTGGCTATGTTAAAGCTCCACTTCATGTCATCCATTTGAAGTCTGATTTGGTGTCAGGACCGGTCACCATAGGTTTACAAGCCACTCTTCCTGTAGAGGGAATATCTTTTGTTATCGGGAATGATTTGGCTGGTGGTCGAGTTTCTGGTAATCCAATGTTTGTTGAAAAGCCTAGTATGGAAAATAAAACCGCACAGTTAGAGCAGGAGATTCCGGGTATCTTTCCATCCTGTGCCGCGACTCGTGCTATGAGTAGGAAGCGCTCTGAAGAGAAGGAGAAGGCACTGACGTCACGCTTCGCACAGGCACTTCTTGTCGAGTACCGTGAAACTAAGTGTCAGCACACACAAGTTATGGATGGAGGCAATGTTGGCAAGCTCTTTGTAGGTGGACTGAACTTTGACACAAGTGAAGATGTTCTGGACTCTATCTTTGGCAAATATGGACCACTCTTGGAAGTGCTGCTGATAAAAGACAGGGAGATGCAAAAGTCGAGAGGGTTTGGCTTTGTCATGTTTGAAAACACAAAGGATGCCAAAGATGCAGAAAAGGATTTGAATGGCAAGGATTTGGATGGTCGGACCATAACCGTAGAGAAGGCAGGCCATGGATGTCGAGGGGGCTACAGAGGAGGAAAACGCGGAGGTATTTTCCGGGGTGGCTATGGCTCCCGGAGTAGGAGTAGTACTTTTGGTGGCGGCCGCAGTCGTGATTACTACAGAGGCTCCCAGCAGCAGCAGCGCAGTTTTGGCAACTCTCGACGGGATGACTATTACGGTGGTAGCCGAGATGGGGACCGCTACTCACGTGACTACAGCACCCGACTCTACAACCGTGATTACGATTTTTATGATCAAGAGAAGAGTTGGAAGCACTGAGTGCTCAGGAGCAGCCGAGCCAAGATTCCTACACGGATTAACCCGTGAACTCCACGTTCCTAAATGCGTCCATGCAGTGAATACTTCCAGGCCTCACCACCCAACCACCATGAAACCTGGCTCTCAGCTTGGCCTTCTTCAGAAAGTGCTATAGATTTGCTTTGCTTTGGATTTTTGATCACAACTCCTTAACCTTCATTCAAAAAATGAAAAATAAAAACCAGAGGTTGATGAGATGGAGTTTGGCTTTGCAGGAGTTCAACTTGGAAATTGAGCATGTAAAGGGCAGGGACAATGTCGTTGCTGATGCTTTATCCAGAATGAACTAACTTTGGAAATTCCTGAAGGTTGTTTAGAAGTTTTGTTGTTTTATTTTGGGGAATATTAATTATATTGTTGTTCACATGAATTGATCTTTTGGGAGTGAGTTTTACTTTTGTTGTTAAAAGAATTTTTGCATGTTAAGAATGATTGCACTAAGTTCCAACTTTCTTTCTTGAGGGGGGGAAGTGTTACGGATTCGTCACTTCTGTTGTTGTGGTTTTCATCCACTGCAAACATTTTTGATTCCATGTACTATTATTGTTGTCATTTAAGGGAAATAGAGATTACTATTTTCAAAAGGTAAAACAGTTAATGTTTTAAATGAAACCGGAACCGGACGACGACAAAGAGGAAGAGGAGGAAGAGAAGGCGGAGCGAGTGAGTCGGACAAGAAGCCAAGCTGCTTCAAGGTCCTGAGTGAACGTTGGCGAACGGGGGTCACGTGTGAACTTTGGGTTTCCTGGGAAAGGGATTCCTGCGACAGAGTTGTTATCGCTGTGACAGATAAACCTGCGTGACAGGTTTTGCGGTTGATTCCGAAGCGAATCATCAGAGTGCCGTTATGCCACGAGAACGGGCCGTCGGCCATTTTGACTCACGTGCTTTGTGCTTCGCTCAAGGTTTTCCACTTCGCTTCAACCATTCTCACCGCATCCAGACGTTAATTTGGTGTGTGTGTGTAACGTGGCTTTTGAGTGGGAAATCTGCGGTTCGCTGATTGAGAGCCGTCAAACGTCCATACCTGAAGGTGTGATTTCCCCATCGCTTCTCGAGGACACCTTCGCCCATCTTTGGCATTGTAACTGCCAACCCAACGGGAATCTGGTCTTGATGCAACATCGTATGGATGATCACTGGAGTGGATCGACTTTGGCTTGAAGCCGGAATTAAATTTGGCTTGAAGCCGGAATAGAGACATTGGGAATGTTCTTCTTTTCGCTCACTTGGAGCACAGTGTGTTATATTGTACGAACCTGATGGTACCATCATAGGAAATATATATTGGTTGTACAATTGATTACTATTGTTGTTGTACTGTTATTCTTGTGTGATCTTAATACAATACTTGTTTGTTGGTAACAATTGGTGTGGTTTCACCATTGATCTTTGACATACAGAATAACACATCTTTCTGCCGTGACTCCTCTCGGGGCTCGGAGGTACACCGTGACCGGGGTTTGGGGAGGAGCGCGTAACACTTGGTACACCTTTATTTATTTATTTTTCCTCACTACACTTCTTGGTGCCTTTGTTGTGCACCACTCTGGGCCTACTCTACCACAATTGATTGTTTTAATCTACCGGTACTTCATTATGTTGATATTTTAAATTGCAATACTTTATATTGCCTTTCATATTTTCCCTTCTGGCCTTTTTGTGTTGAAATAACTTTATATTGGTTTATGCATTTTATAACTTGCATCTTGCTGCATCCTGTATTGTTATTGTAACTTATTATTGTAATCACAATGCAGTATTTGTAAATTGACTGTAATTCAGCCTATGGCTACAAAAGTCTTTTTTGAATAAACCGATTATTATTATATTATTAATATTATTGTTATTATAATACAGCAGTATTGTTTTCGTAATAATAATAATAATAGCGTTAATACAAATAATATAGTAAATATAATCGTAACACTGTAACCCCTTTGTCGTTATTGCAAACTTTCTAGATTGAAGCGCTGTATGGTTGGTTAATTGTTGACTCTAAACATACAATAAACCAGTGTCTCAATGCAAAAAAAAATTAATACTTTCATTATTTACTAACAGGTATCCCCACCCAGGTCATACTATCCTCTTCAACTAAAGTGTCAAACAAGCCCGGCTACCCCACTGTTAGACTTTCGGTCTTGTTTTACTATTATCTAGTGACTTTGGCTCATTATGGGGCTTGTGACGTGGGATGCGTGCCGGATGATGACATTAGGAGACATCATTGCACTTTTACATGAATTACATGAATGTTAGTAGACAACGGACAAATGACACATGCGAGATCCTCGCCCGTGTCCTGAGATGTGCGCTCAGACAAGAACGCCAAACAAAGAAGCTCCGTTTGTCTTTAAGGTCAATAATTAATTATCTCTACTGAACATCATCACTGAAGTTACAAGCAAACAACAGTAAGTATGTACAGAATTCTTCCTCTTTTTTTTGGCCTTCTAAAAGTATGTTTCCTTGATTGGCTTGCAAAACAAAAACATCTCTGTGTGCCCTTTTCAAGTTTAGTGCCGTTGTTTGCCAGAAAGGTCACAAGTGCTCAATGGATGGTTGTTAGCGAGAGGGAAGGGTCGTGATTCTTGCACCGTGCCAGGGATCCAGGGGGATTCTGGGTGGAATGAGCTTGCACAAGCCATCCCCGCCACGGCTTTTGTTTATCCTCGGTTTTAGCGATTTTTGCTTTGTTCTTACCAGTGCCTCAGCTCTCAACTTGGGTGGCCAACAGTTAAGACATTGGCCTCGCTGACTCGGTCCACACCTTACCAACAACGTCTCATTTGCACGCTGTGCAAACTTGGCCCATTTGCCGTCGAAAGTCGACCACCAAGAGGAGTTTTTGAACTTGACTAATCGATATACAAAGAGATATTTCACATCACAAAGCAGTTGGAATGATTGTTATTGATGTTGTAGTGCGATATGGAGTCTGCGGACCATCACTTTGTGGTGTTTTATGGTCTCCCTGATGCCAGTCATACCATGATATCAATGCAATTATGAATACGGCTTGGAACTGTTTCTTTTTGTGTTTAGTTCGACCTCGTTAACAACTGCAGAATTGCTCACATTCACAGAATGCCTATTCAGTGTTTTGGAGCTTCACTGTAATTGGGTACAATGTAGTAGTAAATCATAGGTAGATGGAGACAAAAACTAGTGCAACAAAATGGTGGGTTCATTATACACCGAGAGAGCAATTTTCCGTTTCCATTTGTAAATTTATCTTAATTTCTGTTTGTTTTAATGCACTCTTTGATCATCGCTATTGTTTAGAAATGATATAATCTGCTGGTGCCAGTGGAGGGGGAATGATAGCAACAATATTACAGCAACAAAAAAGAAAGGAAGCAGAGATATTCCACCAAATGAGATTAAATGGAATGATAACACAATGCAGGGAAACATTCACTTCGGGGGGAATCGACATGTTTGGGATTGGAAATAAGGTTCAAGTGGGCAGCCATATTGATTGAAGGCCAAGAGGGAAAAGGCAGACTGGGCTTTCTCGGGGAGCAATGGGTTAAAGAAGGCCGAGTGCGTACAGAGATATGTTACCCCTTAAATTTTTTGACATTTAATTTGCACAAAACCTGGATGTATACAATAATAATGAAGACAGCAGCTGAGCAGATTTTGACTGTTGCAATGGATCTGTTCATCCTAGACAGGGCCTTTTGCACTTTTCAGGGAGAGAAAGCATGATGTGCTCCAGAGAGCCGCCAATCTTCTTCGGGAATGGTGTGTGGGTCTTTTTCTAGGAGTGAAGTTTTTTGTATACAAGGTCATGGCTCGTGGAAGAGCTAGAACACTGGACAGATCAGGATGCAACAGAAGAAAAGGAACAGCAGAGAGGGGGGGGCACCAACAGCAGGGTGGAAGGACAAAATAGAGGCAGACCTGGACAAACAATGGATGTGGGGAGGAACGAGGGATAGGGGAGGACATATGGGGTGGACATATATGTATATAGAAGTAAACTCTGAGGAATGAAAAACTGGGAATTTGCAAGGAAGTGGGCTTGTGATGGGAAGGAGGGAGGGGGGTGAGTGAGGGTGTTGGATTAACAGGGATAGAAAATATGGTTTTGGATGGGGGATGATCTGAGATGGTGGTGAACAGCTGTCTCGAAGACCTAGAGTCTTCTAGAGTAAGACCTGTAGTGAGATTGAAGAGAAAGTGGAAGTTGATTCCGCAGGTGGTAAAAGAGAAGAAAAATGAGTGGAGGTGAGCAGTGCTTCTGGAAGGGAGAATAATAGCAATAATACGTTACATTCTCATGAAAAAAGGAGAGATGGGATAGATAAGGAAGATATGCTTGAGACAGAAACTATATATTTTTAATTAGTTAAATAAACCAAGGACATGTGATTGGAATGAAACATACAGGTACACTGGAATGTTACATTGCCCGTGTCAGAAAGGGGTTATGTCATCCCTGCAAGAGGCAGTGGCCCCTGCAAGAACGGATGCAAACCTGCAGTTACATGCTGCATATGAATGAACGAAACTGGTGCTCACAATTGTTGCAGTTCATTAGAGAAACAATGATGGTATTTACCATTAAATTCCTTACCATTGGACTTATAATAACCATTAGAGCTCGGCGGGCCCTCCCGCTTCTTCACTCCCCTTCCCACGTAACACTACCTCCTCGATCCTTTTAAGAGTCCTCTGGTGCGGACTCGGACATTCAGATAATGAACATACCTCCACGACTGAGGAGGATGTACGTATATACACAGAGAGGATTTTGCTTTCATTGCAGGTTCATCTCATCCCACCTTACTTTCAGTTTTATGCAGGATCATTCCATCCCCCCCCCCCCCCCCCCCCATTAAATCGTTACTTAACAATCACGTTTTAGATAGACATATTAGACATGGAAATTGGCTGAGTGTCTTTGTCTAGTATGCCTATCTACGTCCCAAAATAAGAGTTTAGCAAAGAGACAGAAAGGCAAGTGGTTGCTTGATGTTAGGATTCTTGATGTTAGGATGTTAGGATTCATCAAATATATGAAAATATGTGCCCTTTTAGACTAACACTGACTGAGGTTATCATGGGGCCACATTTTGCAGAGAGGAGAAAATTCTGCAGAAAAATGCAATTATTAGTATGATATATTGGCAGAGGAACCAAGGCACCAATAGGAAAACGCATGCTCCTCTCAAGGGAGTTTCATTAGTAGGGATTAGCAGGCAAGGAAGAAAAACTTTCAGTGAACTTCGGGGATTAAGCAAGTATGACAGCTTTGGTTTTGTATTACGAAATGATAATCCTTCAGTAACTTTATAAGCATTCGCTCCCACTGGCTACTTCTTTCAGGAGGTGTGTGTGTGTTAGAAGTCACAGACATTGCAATATCCTTTTTGTTTGTCTGGGAAGATCTTATTCATTTAATTGTGCTCAAAGACCGATGTTCTCTGGACATACCAAAAGTCCGTCCTCAGCATTCTTCTGATCTTAAGGGCCTGCAGGAAACTTGTTTGCATCGTGGTGGAAATATAGCTCTGGAATGTAGATAATGGGCTATGGCAGGCTTATATAATGGCCTGGAATCTAGAGGTACGCACAGTCGCACACCTACCTCTAACCTGTCTAGTTTGAATCCCGACCCAACTATAAACGGTCCTCTTGGTGTTTCACGGGAAGGGAAATTCATCAATTTGTGTGCCGTCCCTTGGATGGACAGGGACGAATGTTAAACTGGGGTCCAGTCTGCCAGCATTCATTGATGGATGTTAAAGACCCCATGGTGTCCTTCTCGGAGAGAAGGCGAGCTATCGCTGGCACCATGTCAAAATTCCAAATTCCTTCCCTAACCAGCAGAGTGCATTGCACATCCATGTCCTCAACTATTGATGATACCTGGCAGCTTAATTATGCTGCATATCAACACAGAAGAAGATGGGCCAGGCCTCCAGCATTGATCTCTCACTTCTATAATTGGCAGAGTAAAGCGTTTATGATTATTGTTATCTCTCATCAGAGGGTTAAGACACTGGTACCTCCTGCTTGCAAACCACAGACAAGTTTGCAATCTCTTCTAACCAAGTATTCTTGGGATAGTATTGGATTGATAGCTTAGAGATATGCACACTCACCTCTGAGCTGTCTAGTCTGTGGTTCGAATCTCCACCGAGCTATTGACTGTCATCCTTGTGTTTCTCATGTAGGTAGAGGAGGCATCAATGTGTGCAGTCACTAGGATGGACATTGAACTGACACTAGTTGGTGGATGCTAAAGATCATTCGCAATTTATAGGCGAACTATCGATCGCCAGCACCTTGACCAAATTACAAATTACTCTTTTAACCTACAGGGGACATGACATGGCATTAGCAACAATGCTGCGCCCCAGCAAGAACCCAGGTAAACCTGCAGGTACATGCTGAATGGAAGAACAATATAAATCTTTACCTCACACTCTCTCTGCTGTTCATCTATAGGATATTACTAAAACGCTTCCGATTCACAACACTTTCCTTGATTTCAAGTTTAGATGTTACTGTCACAACCACTTTGTACCAAATGTTGGTACATATTACATGCACTATTGCACCTTCAAATGTAATATGAAGTCCCTCCCCCTCCTTCACTCCCCTCACTTTCTGGTGAAACTCCCAAAATCCAGGATCACTGCTCACCTCCACTCATTCGTCCCTCTTTTTCCTACGTGTGGAACCAAGTTCCACATTCTCTTCAGTTTCATTCTTCCGTCCAGGTCTTCAAGACAGCTGATCACCACCATCTCAGATTGTCCCCAAAACCATTATCTTTTCTACCCCCATTAACCCTCCTCAAACCCATCTCTTTCTCAATTTCCAATTTTTCCTTCCTGGGTGTTTGCTTCTGTATCCATCTTGTCCACCCCCTGCATTCTCCCTTACCCCTCATTCTACCCCACATCCCTTACTGTCTAAGTCTTCCTCGTTTTGTCCCTCAACTCTGCCATTGGTGTGATTCTTCCCTTTCTTTCTACTAATCCTTTTGTTCACTTGCATCCTGAACCCTTCCATGTTGTGCCTCCTCCACGAGCCTCGACTTTGTATACAAACTAGACCGATAGTCTAACAACGGCATAGCCGGGCTTGGAAATGCTGAGTGGGGGATCTGCTGTCCCCCTGTCATGTGACCAGATCATTAGCTCTAATTGCTGGATGTTGATGAGGGACATACATCCACTGGATGGACAGACAGACAAACACTGTTCCAGATGGCATTGACCTATGGGCTATGCCGTAAAAATATGGCTGCCGAACCATGTGACCAATGATGTAATCAATTTTTTTTTCGACCAATTTATCCCGAGATCATGGTCAAGAAATTTCATACTGATCAGATCAAGCCTTCTACTTGTCGATTTATGACGTCATAATGAAGACATCTATGACATCGTCATTAATATATGTTATTCCACATGGGGAGTACTTTTCAATGAGCCACCATTAATTTTTATCTATGGAGTGGTTTTGGAGATAAAGAGGTGCAAAGTTTTTTGTTTTTTCCAAGATGGCACCCATACCACGTGACCTATGACGTCATACTTATCATTAAAATTCCACAGGAGGCACTCCTATGGTGAAATTTTCGTTTCAATCAGACCAAAATGCAGAAGGAAGGGACATACATACATAATAGATATGGACAGACAAACGTTGTTCCAGACGGCATTACCCTACGGACTGCACTGTAAAAAGCAGCATTCCTTCTTTAAAGGAAGTGATTGTTCAATGTAGATTTTGGTCTGGTGATTGATTGGCTCTTACATACTTCTGGACACAGGATCCAGTGTCCAGGACATCGGATCCAGGATCCAGGACATCGCAAGATGTCCATGAGTGGTTTGATTGGGTTTAGGTCTTCTGGACACACCAGAATACTATCTTATCTATTCACAATTTCATTGGTCCCATATTTGGTTCCAGATTCTGCTCACCTTGGCATGAAGTACTTCACCTAATATTGATTGCCATAAATAGTATATTCACATCATTCAGGCTGAAGAGATGAAAACATGTTGATCTGGTTGGGAAGTGATTCCCTGATTATGGGAAACAATACGCGACTTACCAGATATCAAGGAATCTACCCTAAAAAACAAGGTGCACATGCTCAGAAACCCCAGGAAACTGCCGAGTTCAGGGCGAAATAAAATGTGTGTTCATGATAGATAAGGGTTGTTTCCTAAAATGTCTCACAAAGCGTCTGAAAGAAGTCAAATATACTTGGAAAATCACCTGAGAAAAAGGGATGTGCATCTGCTCAATAAAAGACTCGGATAACTTTCTCAGCTCGCCGAACGGGCAGGTGCTCATCGTACAAACTCCCGACCATGTGTGTCCGTACAAGCTCTGAGTGGACGGGCGTGTGCTACACAAAACCCTCGGTGAATCGCTACTAGTAAATGGACTGTGTATCTGGATTAGGTGCTTCGGAACACCAATGGAAAGGACATATCTGGGCCTTGTGAATGTGCAGGGTAAGTAATGATGATAATTACTATTAATTATGTTGCTGGTGGGTGGGGAGCTATGGCAGCTGTGAGGGTCTTTATAAATATATTATTTGTTTGGTTCCAGGGTCACAAGGGAAATAATAGATTTCTGTATATTTCGCTAAAAGGAGAATCGTGTGTGTGTGTGTGTGTGTGTGTGTGTGTGTGTGTGTGTGTGTGTGTATCATACATGTGCAACACGTGACCAATATGTTTGTGTGTTATAATCACTGCCACCCCTAGCTTGCAAATGCTATGAACCCGACAGCTCTCATCCTCAGATATTTCTCGTATTCCTACATTTCCGTGAGTCCGATTTGCATTTGGGAACAAAACAATTATGGTCAACTATCCTGAAATGGCCACTCTTTCATTTAAATGCTGAATTTTTTTTACTGTGTAGCCCATAGGGCAAAGCCGTCGAGAACAGTGTTTGTCCGTCTGCATGTATGTATGTATGTATGTATGCATGTATGTATGTATGTATGTCTCTTCAAACGTATACCAATCAGAGCTGAGGATCTGGTCACATGACAGGGTGATGTGATTAAGTCTGATGTCATTACGGCGGTACGACGGCTGACTCTTCACACACCGCCATTTTGATTTGTATGCCCTTCATGCCGAACATATCGTCGAACCTGTCATATGTCACAATCGCCATGCTCTACCTTTACGTTTTCATCCATTGTGAAACACAAACAAACCGATTGTTAAAATTCCCATCAAATATCGAAAGCATTCGCGTTACGTCTCTTCCAACAAAACGGTACACGTACCCAATCCTTGTGGGTTATAATGTAGATTACAGTAGATCTTAACTCAGTTCTGTAACTAAAACCTACCTCACGGATATTGGGATTCCTCCAAATTTCTTTGTTTAATGTTATAAACAGCAATAGCGACTGTTTGAAAAGCTAATTATGTGTGTTTGTGGTTTATAATATTTTACAAGCCCGGCTGTGCTGCTGTTAGACTTTCGGTCTTGTTTGTGAAAGACTCTTTGTGTTGCAAATTTCTAGCTAGCAATGGTAGGTTAAGTGTCCTGTGAGCAGAACCGAGTCACTGTAAACACACACACAGATAATGTACAAAAGGTGTCATTTAGAATTCATACGGAATTTCGGAAGTCACGTATTGCTCCAGCCCAAAGTGGGGAAACATACTCCCACACAACACATGCTTTGGTTGGAGGTCAAATACAAAGAATTGAGATCTGAGCGGCTCAGATTGGATTTAGTTCTGCAGATAATACTGAGGCATTAGTCAGCTTCACAGGACAGTTTAGAAATGTGGTCCATACAAAACAGGTTGGGACAAATAAGACACTTAGAAAATTTCTGCAAAATTTGAATCATGTTATTAATCACACACAGACAGACAGGCATTGCTGCATTCCTTTGTTCATTCTTGTCAACATAATTATTACATCATTCCTTATTCAAAATATGGACCTTATTTGTTATATATTTCCATGAAATTTGCGATTCTAATGCTTGCTTATTATCCAATCGTGCTACTTGGCATATGGAGCTTCTTTTGAACATTCACCACTTTCCCACGTTAGTGCCCACGTTATGATTTTATTCCAGGTGACCTTCATTCCTTTCATTTCCTACTCGAAGGTGCATCGCCAGGTTCCTCTTGACTGTCCAACCATTCTCTTCCTGTCAGGTGCCCAGTATATTGCTCTTTTCAGTATATTTTGATCCTCCATGTGCCACATGTGATCGATCCATCTTCACCTCATAATTTTGATATATTCCATGATGCTTTCTCTTCCTGTTAACCTTTCAACCTCTTTATTACCAGCCATGTCAGACCAGAAGATTGTTAAGTTTTTCTTATGACTGCTGTCGTTGAAAGACACCAGTTTGCTATTTATTTGGTGATTTTCCAAGATTTTCATCCAAATAGGATGACTGACTTCACGTTGCCGTCAAATATTCTCAGCTTAGTTTTCGTGTTATGCTTTTGACTTTCAAGTGTTTGTGGTATACGTCTTTGATTTGCAATTTACAGTTGCACTTATCACTTGTAATTCACGATCTGTAGAGAAAGGTCATTAAAAAATCTGCAATTTTTTAGGGTTGAGGTGAATATTTTTGAAACTACGACCGGTGGTGGAGGGCTGAGTCCTCTATTTCAGAACCAGGAATTAGCTTTGTTATAATGTTTTTCTTCCCAGTCCCAGTTTGTGTGAGTGTCTGTCCCCCTTCATAAGGTTAGGTTTCAAATGCTTTGAGTAGTACTTTAGGAGGGATTTGAGTGGGGGGGTTTAGGGGGCAATCTTTGAAGACGACTGTGTGTCCACCGGTTAAAAGACCTAAAAGACTCCGAGGACCCAAAATACCCCATGAACCCAGAACATCCAAAGATCAAATGGACCCCAAACACTCAAAATACCCAAAGACCCAAAATACCCTTTAGACTGTTAAAGACACAAAATTTCATGAATACCCAGAAGACTCCAAGGACTCTAAAGATCCGAAATATCCCGAAGACCCAAAATACCCCAAAGACCCTGAAGACCCAATGGACCCAATTACAAACTGTAATCGATTTAATGAAGTGTTTGCATTGTATAATTCGCGGGGTTGACTTGTTTACACATCTGGTGGGATATCCCTCGAAGCTCGCTTATTGTGCGGCTAAAATTCGTGCCAGTGAAAGCCATGAAAACGCAAATCACCCAGCAGTGAATGTAATGTACAATAAAGTACAAGCAGATCATGCTCGCGGCTTGTATAATATGTTTTTTTGCGTACGTCCAGCTGCTTTGTGCATGGCTGGTGAAGGATGGTTTATAAATGCGTCAAGATAGTGGCTTGTGAATTTTTTTCATAAGACAGCGGCTCGTCAAGATAGCCCCTGAAAAACCGCGAATTCGTGGAACACAGCTGCGAATAGAAAAAACCACGATTTTGTGGAACAGCCGTGAATAGAAAAAACCCGCGATTTTGTGAAACACAGCTGCGAATAGAAAAAAAACCGCGATTTCGTGAAACACAGCGGCGAATAGAAAAAAAACCGCGATTTCGTGGAACAGAGCCGCGAATAGACAAAAAACCGCGATTTTGTGGAACACAGCTGCGAATAGAAAAAAAATCCGTGATTTCGTGGAACACAGCCGCAAATAGAAAAAAACCGCCTTTTCGTGGAACACAGCCGCGAATAGAAAAAAACCGCGATTTTGTGGAGCACTGTCACAAATAGAAAAAAACGCGATTTCGTGGAACACAGCCGCGAATAGAAAAAAATCGCGATTTCGTGGAACACAGCCGCAAAGAGAAAAAGACCTTGAATTCGCGAACATGGGCGCGAATAGTGGGGAAAAAACCACGATTTCATTGAACACAGATGCAAATAGAAAAAAACCCCACAAATTCATGGAATATGGCCGCAAATAGGGGGGGGGTTGCGATTTCGTGGAACACAGCCGTGAATAGGGGAAAAACCGCAATTTAGTGGAACACGGCCAGAAATACAAAAAAACCCGCAAAACCGCGGGACATTTTTCCATGAATAGAGAAACATGTCGCATTTTATCAACCGCTAATATGCGAATTCCGCTAATAGCGGGGTCCGACTGTGTGTATGTATTTATATATATATATCTATATATATATATCTGTGCAGCGTCTGTCCTGTCCTGTGTTGTGTTGTGTTGTCTTGTCACTGAAGTACTTTCTCAAACTTTTGTGAAATCGTACCAAACTTTTGGTATGCACATAACTCTCCCGTCGGTATGTCCTAAGGGTATTTCTTTTGAAAAATATTCAATTTTTTTTTTTTTGGGGGGGGGAATTTTTTGGGGAATTATTTTTTTTCAACTTCAATTGTTTATAAAAACTAATATCACGTATATTACAAATACATTTGTGCAAAATAATTGTTTGAATTATGTTTGGTTTAAACCATGACAAAACGGCAACTCGGGTACAGTCATTGATCTATATATCTACACATCTGGGCAGTGTCTGTGTTGTCACTTAACGACTCCCTCAAACTTTTGTTTCCGTGGTTGTGAAGTGTTTTTAATAACGTTGTGGTGGTTTTGAATCACGTGGTGGTGAGGTGTTTTTAAATAACATGGCTGTGAGGTGTTTTTAAATCACATGGTGGTGAGGTGTTTTGATTTACGTGTTGGTGAGGTATTTATAATTACATGGTGGTGAGGTGTTTTTAATTATGTGGTGGTGAGGTGTTTTGAATTAGTTGGTGATGTGTTTTGAATTACTTGGTGGTGAGGTGTTTTGAATTACTTGGTGGTGAGGTGTTTCTAAATGACGTGGTGGTGAGGTGTTTTTAATTTTGTGGCTGTGAGGTGTTTTCTTACGCGTTTTATGGCTGTGAGGTGTTTTTAATTTTGTGGTGGTGAGGTGTTTTTATTACGTGTTTTATGGCTGTGAGGTGTTTTTAATTTCGTGAGTGTGAGGTGTTTTTATTACGTGTTTTATGGCTGTGAGGTGTTTTTATCACGTGTGTTTATGGCTGTGAGGTGTTTTTAATTTCGTGGTGGTGAGGTGTTTTTTTACGTGTTTTATGGCTGTGAGGTGTTTTTAATTTCGTGGTGTTGAGGTGTTTTTATTACGTGTTTTATGGCTGTGAGGTGTTTTTATCACGTGTGTTTATGGCTGTGAGGTGTTTTTAATTTCGTGGTGGTGAGGTGTTTTTTTACATGTTTTATGGCTGTGAGGTGTTTTTAATTTCGTGGTGTTGAGGTGTTTTTATTACGTGTTTTATGGCTGTGAGGTGTTTTTATAACGTGTTTGATGGCTGTGAGGTGTTTCGAATTATGTGGTGGTGAGGTGTAGTCGTCGCAAACTTCCAGTCTGCACCTACCACTCCCCTATGTAAGTGCTGATGGGGTTCTTTCCTGAAAAAAAAACATTCAACCTCAATCTTCCACCTAAATTGCCTATAAAAATGTAATATCACAAACACAACAAATACATTTGTGCAAAATAATTGTTTGTATTATGATTGGTGTAAATCATGACAACACAGCAACTCAGGTACAGTCATTATCCTCAGCTAAAATAAGCCCGTTCCTCAGTAACGACGCGCGAGCCGAGCCAAGCTAGTATATATATATATATATATATATATATATATATATATATATATATATATATATATATATATATGTATACAGTCAGGTGAAAAAGTAAGTACACCCCATGTAAAGTTTTGACTTTTTCAACATATTTCAACATGCAGCTATTTGATCTTCATTTCAACAATATTGATAGATAACGGTGATATAATATAACAAATATTATGAAAAATTTACATTTTGTAGTCCATTGTATAATTTAAATAAACATAAATGCAAATTTCGAATGTGGAAAAAGTAAGTACACCCTTACATTTATCACTTCTTCAAATACCTAAAATTAGAATCAGGTGCACCAGCTCGGGTGCAAATGATTAGAACATAGTTAGAGAGGATTTTGGAGGAACCTGTCTTATTTAAACCTCAGATATTTCGTTTGGTTTGCTCTTTGTTGTTGAAGTGTGCGGCGTCACCATGCCTGGATCAAAAGAGCTCTCTGAGGCCTTCAGAAAGAAGGTTATAGATGCCTACGAGTCTGGGAAGGGATTTAAAAAGATCTCCAAACAATTTGAAATCAATCATTCGACTGTCCGGAAGATCATCTACAAGTGGAGAAGATTCCAAACAACTGCCAACTTGTTCACGCCAGGCAGCCCCAGCAAGTTCAACCCGAGGGCAGACCGCAAGATGCTGAAAGAAGTCTCTAAGAATCCCAGAATGTCATCACGGGACCTACAGGTAGCTCTTCCCACTGTTGATGTCAATGTGCACGAGTCTACCATTAGAAAGAGGCTGAACAAATTTCACCTACATGGGAGGTGTGCCAGGAGGAAAGCTTTTCTGTCCAGAAAGAACATCAGGGCAAGAATAAAGTTTGCCAATGAACACCAAGGCAAAGACCAGCACTTCTGGAGCAATGTGCTCTGGACAGATGAGTCAAAGGTAGAACTATTTAGCCACAGTACCAGAAGACATGTTTGGCGAAAACCAAAGACAGCATTTCACCACAAGAACCTGATACCAACTGTAAAGCATGGTGGTGGAAATATTATGGTTTGGGGCAGCCTTGCTGCATCAGGGCCTGGGCAGTTCACCATCATAGAATCCACTATGAATTCTTCATTGTACCAGATGGTGCTTGAGGATAATGTGACGCCATCTGTCGGAAAGTTCAAGCTCAACCGAAGGTGGACCTTGCAACATGACAATGACCCTAAACATACTAGTAAATCCACCAAGGAATGGCTGAAAATAAAGAAATGGAGGGTTCTGGAATGGCCAAGTCAAAGCCTGGATCTTAACCCATCGAGATGCTGTGGGGGGATTTGAAACGAGCTGTGCATGCAAGAAACCCCTTAAACATCGCACAGCTGAAAGAATTCTGAATGGAGGAGTGGGCAAAAATTTCTCCCAGTCGATGTCAGAGACTGGCAGACAGTTACAAGAAACGCCTACTTGAGGTTGTTTCTGCCAAATGGGGCAATACCACCTATTAGAGCCAAGAGTGTACTTACTTTTTCCACATGCAAAATTTGCATTTATGTTTATTTAAATTATACAATGGACAACAAAATGTAAATGTTTCATGATATTTGTTATATTATATCACCTTTATCTCTCAATATTGTTGAAATGAAGATCAAATAGCTGTATGTTGAAATATGTTGAAAAATTCAAAACTTTACATGGGGTGTCCTTACTTTTTCACGTGACTGTATATATTGTTGTGGTTTTGAAATAAAGGTTAATTTCCCCTCTTAGTTAGTTACACCACAACATGTAGCTCGCTTAAGTTCAGTTATTTCTAGTAAATGTAAGCGTAGTCCTTTCCTGTGTTCGTTTTGCGTTGAGCAGGCCAGTGAAAATTAGGTGTCCTTATGGCGCTTTGGTTTGGTATTTGCACTGAAATACCACACGGCAGGCCTGAACAAGTCGACCGAAGCCGAAGGAAGCGGGGCAGGAAGAGTAGGAGCCATCGGTAAGCACGACCCGCCAATCAGGGCTCGAGGGGAGTGGCTTACCACTGCAGCAAGAGGCGGGGATTGGAACATTCGAGTCGGGCTAGGACGGGTCCATATAACCCTGCCCCGAGCCCCCCACCTGAGCTGAGGTCCAAAGCAGATGAGTCAGATGAGCCCAGGATTGCCTCGTATCAGCATTGCCTCGTATTGAGTCGTATCGCCCATGAACTGAATCACCTCGTTGTATACAAACTTTGCCCTGCTCCCAGCGCTCTGCGCAGTATTAATCGCGCGTTGTAAAGATGACCCGCGCCGGGCCACAGACGCGCAATTTCCTCCTGCCTGCCTTCGCGGGGGTACGTGCCGTGACCGCCAGAGGGCCACGCCGGGTTAGCTGTTCCTGGAGCGACCGAAGCAGGTGCGTTTGGCGCACGGACATCCTTCCTCCATCTCCCCGTGTGTGTAAGTTAGCCCATTGTCTGGGCATAAGTATAAGATTGATTAAGTTCTGCCCCATGTCCCTTTCCTTCTACCAATCCTTGTAAATAGTGTAAATAAACCCTGTTCTTTCTTCTGATTCGACCGTCCTGTCTTTTCCATCATTGACTTCGCATGGTACGAATAAGAATCGCTCTAATTGGGTTCTGATAGAAAAGTAATAGCACGAGTCACGTGATACGCATTCCGCTCGGGCGTACTCAATTAAGCGTGTTTCGTGCGAGGCTCGATCCACGCTTCCGCTGCAGCGTGGGTACCAAAGGTACGTGTGAATTTGTCCCGAAACCCTTTTCCACATTTGCCCAGAAGTGGCGACTCGGTCTCGCGGTTTCGAAGACCCAAGGAGAAAAAGGGGGTTAATCTCCCCTTTGTAACCGGAACAGGCTACTAAGATCCGCAACAATTTGGTGTCAGTGGAGCGGGATTTGAACCCTAAAAATTTTTGTATGAATTGGCTCCAAATTAGGAGCGAACGAAATTTAGTTTTAAAATCCAGGCAGTCGAATGCCGGTGGGGGTAGAAGAAAAAGAATTCGATGACCCAGGACCTGCAGGGACAGTTGGGAGTGGAGGAAGCTGAAGAGGGGGTGGCAGCTGGTAACGAAAATGGCTGCGCCTCGCACGTGGCGGCGGAAGCCGAGCCCGCGGTGCCAGGGTACATGCGATTATTTATGGACCAAATAACGGCAAAAATGGACACCCAAGGGGATAAAATGAGAGAAATGGGGGACAAATCCACCCGGGAATTGGGAGAAATGAAAAATGGGCTGGAAAACAAAATGGACACCCAGAGAGACGAAGCAAGGTGTGAAATGGAAAATTTGAGGGCAGAATCAAAAAGGGACATGAAAAAGATTGGGGAGGACATTAGGCGCGGGTTGAGCGAGGATGTCGCAGTGGTACGCGACGAGGTGAAGCAGTGCGAGGAATGCATGGGGAGCGAAGTAGAGCAGAGGACAGCCAAGTTGACCAGGGCTATGGAAGTCACGACACGGGGTGTACAAAAACCGGCGATCGTCGCATTCGAAAATAACATTTTGGGGGTGCCGGCGAGGGTTGAGTTGGAAAAGAAAATTGTATAGGCTCCGGCGATCGTGGAGGTAAAAGAAACAATTGGGGGAGGAGAGACAGAAGAAACAGAAAATAAATCACGGGAGAAGGTAATGGAATCCGCGCAAAGTCTGTATTTGCACCATGATGCCGGGCTTGCTAACGCAATGGAAAGCTTGCAGGTTCTGGCAGAGAAGGAGGTCCTCGGGGTGAGTTGCAAAAATGGCGCGAATGTGTTTGGCGCGAACGGGTTTTTGGCGCGCTTGGGACAGAGGCGAGACCCAGGCGTTCGCGGAATGTCCATTGTGCAGTGTACGAGAGAGTATGTTATGAAGTACAAGAGAGAGTGTGCGCCAGGGCGTGCGATGATTGAGTGTGAAGGGAGAGTGCACACCTGGTGGTGTGGAAAAAGAGTGTGCGATGGTCGAGGAGTGTGAACGCGAATGCACAACGAAGTATGTGGGGGGCGCGTGTGCGCCTGGTTGTGCGGTAAAGGAGTGCGTGGAGGAAAATTGTGCACCATAAGGCACCCCGGACTGTGTGCGAGAAAAGTGTGCACCAGAAGGCACCCCGGACTGTGTGCGAGAAAAGTGTGCACCAGGGTGTGCGATGATGGCGTGCGTGAAAGGTGTGAGTGTGCCTGGGTGGTGTGCACCAGAGAGTATGAGTACGGAGTACGAGGGTGAATGCACACCAGACTGTGTGTGGGGAAAGTGTGTGAAAGGCATGAGTGCACCTAGGTGTGCAGGTACGAGTATGGAGTGTGAGGGAGAATGCACACCAGAGAATGTGGAAGGAGAGTGTGCAGTAACGAAGTGTGTGGGAGGTGCATGTCCGCCTGGGTGTGCGATAGCGGAGAGTGTAGGGGGCGCGTGTGCACCTGGTTGTGTGTTGAAGGAGTGTGAGGAGGAAAAATGCACACCAGACTGTGTGCGGAAAGAGTGTGTAATGGAGTGTGTGGGAGGTGTGGGGGCGCCTGGGTGTGCGAGTGCGGAGTGGGTCACGAGTGGTGAGGACGTGGCTCAAGCATCGACACCGACCTGGGGGGGGGGGGGAGGTAGCGCCTAGCGGGACGGATAGCAGACGTGAGCCCCCAGTGAGTTGTGTGCTGCAGGGACCGGAGGGAATCCGTGCCGCGTCGGTCTCACAAGGACCGTAGTGCATGATTCGTACAGGCCCCCGCACTGTATGATTGGTGCCGTGCCATGGCGGCAAAGGCAATCGGCGAGGTTCAAGGGGAGGTAGGAGTTTTCGGAGCCGCGCACCTTGTCGGGTGCGGTGCTCCGACCGTGGCCACTTGGGTCACCATACGTGGGACCGCGAGGCCCCGCGACGGGATGGAGCCCGGCACCTCGGCCCATCCATACGTCCCCCCTTGGATCGAAAATGCCGGACGGACACCCCATACAGGAGACCAACCACCCACATGGATCGCTCGGCCCTTCGAGGTCGGGCTGTGACAATGTACATCCACTTGTTGAGGCTCGAGTGTAGTGGACTGATGAGGATAGTGTACCCCACGTGTGGGAATGGTAGTCTGACCATTCCTCACACGACAGAGCCCATGAGCATTAGTTTAAGGGGATGGCAGTGATAGGCACATGGAGGTGCCAGCAATGGTTACCTCCATGGGGCACCGAAGCTAGCCGAGGGAGGGCTAGGATAATGATAGGGAATTAGAAGACTTTAGAGACATGAGAATTAAGTAGTGACACTTGTACTGTAAAGGGGACGTAGGTAGCTTAGATGGATGTTAAAGAAAAAGGGAATGCATAGTGTAAAGGGACGACGAGGGAAGCACTAGTTTTTAGGGGAAATCAGTTTGATAGATGATGCTGTGTGTTTGAGAATAAACGGAATTGTATGGGTGAGAAAAAGTGGATTTGTGGTTGAGAGGAGTGAGCACAAAAGGTGTCCGACATAAATGGTGTGTGAAAGTAGTGGTGTGCGAATAAGTGGTGTGGAATGCTTGGTATGTGGAATAAAAGGTGTGGAATGCATGGTGCGAAGGAGTTAATGGGGGGAGATGGAACCCATTCACGAAAGCCCGGGGTGGGTAGTGTAAATCCAGGTAGAGGGCATAGGTAAATTGTATGGATATTGACACCTGTGGTGCGGGCAGTAGCAAGTAGTGCTTTGTAGGGTGCGTGAGTCTGTGGAATGGCTGGGCGTGTGGCTTAATTGGTGTGTATAGTTATTGAGGCACTCCGCCACTGGTAGTTTGTCGGCCAGGTGAGGCCGCAGGTAGGCTCTGGGAGCCGGTTAGGGTAGTTGTGAGTGGGGCCCGAAGATCCCAGGAGAGGACCCGGGTTGCCCTATGCCATGGTGGGCACAGAGGGGTAAGCGCCAGGAAGGGCCTTCCCCAGTTAGGGTATTTGTGAGTTGTTGAGTGGGGTCCGAGGATCCCAGCAGAGGACCCGGGTTGCCCAATGACAAGGTGGGCATCAGGGGGTAAGTGCCAGGGAGGGCTTTGCCAAGTTAGGTAGTCGCAGGAGCAGGTAAGCTCGGGTGGCAGTTTCAGTGGCGGAGGTGCGCAGGTCGGTAGAACTGCTGGTAGGGCCACACGACCCAGGCCCGAAATTGTGCGAGGGCACAGATCGAAAATTTGTGGGAGTGAGACCCAAATTTAAAAGGGGCACTGCAGTGTGGGCAATGGGAATTCAGGTTCTTAGAACCACATAGTTTAAAGAGGCCAATTGGCAGGGTACAACCCCGGGCAGTTTAACAGAGTAAATGTCAGTAGTGTAGTTAGGACGAGAAATCCCTTCGCACCATCCACCGCCAGTCACCAAGGAGAACGAGCTCCACACCATGGCTTTGTAAACTGTTGAGCAGTGAGATGCATCACGACGTAATGTGACATTGTGTTTGTTCGATCCCTTCCTTCCTGGGAGGGATTGGGAGACGAATTTGGAGTAGAGGGGGATATGGGAGACAAGACGTAGTGACGGATTGTAAATACAAGGGGGGCTAGAGTAGTGAAGCCGACGGTGGGGGCTACGGATGGTTAGGGATGAGCCTGCTCTGCTCGCTCTTCCGCATCCCTCGCACCGCATTACCTTGTTTTTCTGTGTGCCACTGTGTGCTTTCCACTTTGCTTGTTGTGCCTTGTGTCTTCCCCCACCCCAGGACCATTTTGGAGGCAGAACTGTGCAGTACCATCGACCTAAGCAGCATCCATTCTGCACCGTTCCATCCGTGCAGCCGAACTGCGCACAACCTTGCTGCCATATCCTTTTACTGTACCTTTGTTGCACCTGTGCAGCAATTTGCTGCCAAACCCTTTGCTGCACCTTGTTACACTCACTCATTCTGGACCACAAGCCTTGTGGCCTTGCACCTCTGCTGTGCAGCATTTTGCTGCAAAATCATCTTGCACCTTCGGACCACTTGTTGAGTGGCATTAATTCCACGCAGTCGGACCACGTGAGATTGGCTCTGCTGGCAAAATAAAAGCATTTTTGTGCATTTTCATTATGGTGTGCTCGGCATAAGAAGATGTGTAAGTTTAGATCGCCGTGAACTTTAAAATGGCCTGTATGCCGGTCCGGGGGCTAGCCGGTTTGATATA
This sequence comes from Myxine glutinosa, assembly GCF_964187855.1. Classification (NCBI taxonomy): domain Eukaryota; kingdom Metazoa; phylum Chordata; class Myxini; order Myxiniformes; family Myxinidae; genus Myxine; species Myxine glutinosa. The sequence goes on from NC_136266.1 coordinate 84,796,764, forward strand.
TGCACACAGAAGAAGCAAGAAGCAAGATGCAAGAAGCAAGCAGCAAGTGTCATGATTTTGAGTGTGTTTTTGCTGTGCTTTCTCTCCCTCCAATCTTCTCTTCCAAAAAGGACAGGTCCTGGGTCACAGAATTGCAAATAAAATTCAGTTTTGTGCTTGTAAATATAAGAATGCTGCCCACCGGCTATGTGTTTAGTTTGAAATTCCGGAAATACTCGGGTAGTTGTGGGCGCGAAACTGTCAGGAAGCTGCTCAACGCAATAGGAGGGACATATGCAGTGTTAAAATTGTTGCACACATGGGTCAGAGTAAATGTTAGGGGGAACCACACCTATGTGCCACATTTAAAAGTAAAGTTAATTTTGCATGTCATTCGCTACCGGTCGTTCCATTGTTGGTTTCGACGAGGGCCGAGTCTGACGAGGGAGGGGTGTAGTGTTGCGGTTTTGAAATAAAGGTTAATTTCCCCTCTTAGTTAGTTACACCACAACATGTAGCCTCGCTTAAGTTCAGTTATTTCTTGGTAAATGTAAGCGTAGTCCTTTCTTGTGTTAGTTTTGTGTTGAGTAGGCCAGTGAAAATTAGGTGTCCTTATGGCACTTTGGTTTGGTATTGGCGCTGAAATACCACGCGACAGGCCTGAACTAGTCGACCGAGGCCGAAGGAAGGTGGGGCAGGAGGAGTAGGAGCCATCGGTAAGCACGAGCCGCCAATCAGGGCTCGAGGGGTGTGGCTTACCACTGCGGCAAGAGGCAGGGTTTGGAACATTCGAGTCGGGCTAGGGCGGGGCCATATAACCCTGCCCCGAGCCCCCCACCTGAGTTGAGGTCCGAAGCAGATGAGTCAGATGAGCCCAGGATTGCCTCGTATCAGCATTGCCTCGTATTGAGTCGTATCACCCATGAACTGAATCACCTCGTTGTATACGAACTTTGCCCTGCTCCCCGCGCTCTGCGCAGTATTAATCGCGCATGTAAAGACGACCCGCGCCGGGCTACAGACGCGCGATTTCCTCCTGCTTGCCTTCGCCGGGGTACGTGACAGCAAGAGGGCCATGCCGTGTGAGCTGTTCCTGAAGCAACCGAAGCAGGCGCGTTTGGCGCGTGAACATCCTTCCTCCATCTCCCCATGTGTGTAAGTGGGCCCATTGTCTGGGCTTAAGAATATGATTAACTAAGTTCTGCCCTGTGGTCCCTTTCCTTCTACCAATCCTTGTAAATAGTGTAAATAAACCCTGTTCTTTCTTCTGATTCGACCGGCCTGTCTTTTCCATCATTGACTCCGCATGGTACGAATAAAAATCGCTCTAATCGGGTTCTGATAGAAAAGTAATAGCACGAGTCACGTGATATGCATTCCGCTCGGGCATACTCAATTAAGCGTGGTTCATGCGAGGCTCGATCCCCACCTCCGCTACGGCGTGGGTACCAACGGTACGTGTGAATTTGTCCCGAAACCCTTTTCCACGTTTACCCGGAAGTGGCGACTCGGTCTCGTGGTTTCGAAGACCCAGGAGGAAAAGGGGTTTAATCTCCTCTTTGTAACGTGAACGGGCTACGAAGATCCGCAACAATATATATTTATATACAGACTTGGCATTTAATATGGAATTTTTTTTCTTGACTTGGGTTTACTTTCTGAACTCGGTATATCAATCTGGTGAGTTTCGTTTACGCTTCGGTGATTTCTTTGTTAAAAGAACCATGTCACTGATTGTCTGTCACAGCAAGAAGTCAATAACAGGATTATATCACAGGTGGCGTGACAAAATGTACGGACAGGTACATTTGACGATTCGCTTCACAATCGGGTATATAAGGGTTGTTGCGTTCTGTATTAGTGGAAAACAACTGTTGCACGTCTACAAAAGTTATTGCCACTTCCTCTGGAGATGGTCCGTCAACTCGACAATGCTGTTTGTCATGGAGTGGTGGTTTTACGAAATTCCGGCATGAAACAGCGTGCTATTGCTCAGCAGTATGGCATCACTCAAGGTCAGGTGTCAAAGATCCTGAAACGAAATGCTCAGAGGGGTGTCCCTACTCCAATACCGAGGACAGGATGTCCCCGCAGAACCACAAGGAGGGATGATCGCCAGCTGCACCGGTTAGTCCGCAATGGCCGTACCAAGTCAGCTAATCGGCTTAGGGCTGAGTGGCAGCAACTGACAAATGTGCCTGTATCCAGAAGGCTAGTTAACCAACGACTGGTTCAAGCAGGCTATCGTGCCAAGCGTCCCCTGAGAAAGCCACGCCTGACCAGACAACACCACCATCGCCGATTGCAGTGGGAGAGAGAGCACCGTCAATTGCAGCCAGGACACTGGAATCACGTGATCTTCAGTGACGAGTCTAGATTTCTGGTCTATCGGCAAGATGGCCGCATCCGAGTGCACAGACAAGTGCATGAAGCCTACAACGAAGATTGTATAGTGCCAAGAGTCCAAGCTGGAGGTGGTGGGGTGACCGTTTGGGCTGCTTTTCATGCAGGGGGCAAAACTGACCTGGTTGTTCTGAATGGAAACCTGAACCAGTTCAAGTCCAGGGCCATTCTGGAAGAAACATTACTTCCATTTGCTCGTGCAGCCTTTCGAGGAAAATTTGTCTTCCAAGATGACAATTCACGGCCTCATCGTGCTCGCATGATCCAACACTTTCTTTCTGACCGTGGTGTAGAGCATATGGAGTGGCCTGCCATGTCCCCGGATATGAATCCGATAGAGAACTTGTGGGCATAATTAACGCGTCAAATCAACAACTTGGACTAGCAGGCTACCTCTGTGTGTGAATTGCAGCAGGCTATTGGCACTGCTTGGCAAGTGATTCCTGTCCACACCTTGCAAATCTCGTGAACAGCATGCCTCAACGTGTACGTGCTCTTATCTCAACGTATCTCCTGAATGTTCGTGGGAGTTAAACGAAGTACTGAACTGTAATTTTACTGTCCGTAAACCCAGTCGTAATTTAACTTTTGTTTTTGTTAAAAAAAAAATTTGGTTAATGTGCAAAATAAAGAGATACTTCTGGAAAACGTACAGAAGTTTAACACAGTACTGTCTGTGAATTGAGTTCGATATCAGTTTACATCACTTTCAAGGATCAATTTATTTGCTTCGAAATGTCAAATGTGTTTTTTGTTTCTTTTAAAGGTCACATTAACAAAATCTAGAATAATTTCAACATAATTCCAATGAACTTTTGGTTCTAATTCATCTTGAAAAGTAAGTTCACCCCCACAAAAAAAATATTCCATATTAAATGCCAAGTCTGTATATATATATATATATATATATATATATATATATATATATATATATGTAAATACCGATGCTCTTCCAGCCAAGTAAAGCTGCATAAAGCATCCACCAAAGCATATCCGGGTTCCTCTACAGATGTTGACTTTCACAAGTAGCACGTGTATGAGAATCCTAATGTTGCATTTCTCCCTCAGCCACTGGACCGTTTCATCACTTGTCGTGGAGTCATCAATGACTCCCAAGGATGTACTACATGTAAAGCCAATAGCAGTCAACATATAAATGACAAGACCAAATCATGTTTTTTCACCCAGGAATTGGAGGGAATAGCCATTCAGCTCTCACCTGCTCACATCACATGATTGGGTTTGTTGATTAGTTTGTTCCTTTTCTTGTTTCATCCCCACTTTCGCCCTCCTCTTCTTGCTTTGTTTCAGAGTTGTCTGCAGCCTTATCACCGCATGTGTTGTTCTCCCTTTCCCTTTTATCTCACTTTCACTATACTCTCTGCTGTTGGTGTGTCCCTTTCCATTTTGTTCCATTACTCTGCTCTAACTCTTACACGAGCCTCCAGCATGTATACAAAACAGTGTTGTGCGATGGAGAAGCATATGAATAATGGGATTATGAATGACCAAGACGTTAGCGAATACAATAGATCACGGGTATAGGTGGCAGATCACATGAAATGAGGATGAACGTGAAGTTTCTGACAGAAATGGAGTGGAGGTGGTTTCACAGGGAGAGACTAATTGAATCAAAGGGTCATCACGTGTGGTCTTTGCTATTATAACAGGATCTCTCATTTTGTTAATTGGTCCTCTTTCCAGTGGATTCACGTTCTCTCTCTCCTCTCCTCTCTCATCTCTCATCTCTCTCTCTCTCTCGTCTCCCTCTCTCTCCTCTCCTCCCTCTCTCTCCCTCTCTTCCTCTCTCTCCCTCTCTCTCCCTCTCTCCCACTCTCTCCCTCTCCTCCCTCCTCCTCTCCCTCTCTCCCTCTCTCAACCACTCTCCCTCCTCCTCACTCCTCTCACTCCTCTCTCCCTCTCTTCCTCTCTCTCCCTCTCTCATCCCCTCTCTCCTCTCTCTCTCTTCGCGCCCCCTGCTGGCCGTTAGCTGTTGGGGCGTGGCAAGATGGCAGCCGTGCACGTGTGGTGAGGTGTGAGCTGCTCCAACCTTTGATCTTTCTACCCCCCCCCCCCCCCCCCCACCCCCCCGCTTGCTCGTTGTCTTTCTTAATTTCTGTTCTTCCACTTTTCTTCTTATCCTCACGTTTGTCTACTCTCTGTCTGCCCCCACCACCCCAGTTCAACAACCCGCTGCTGCAACTCCTCATCCTACCCGTTCTGCCTTCCCTCTGCCCGCTCCCCCCCCCCCACACCCCCTCCCCACCACACCCCTCCCCATTCCCCCCCCACATCCCCTCCCTTTCCCCTCCCCTATTACATCCCTCGCATGTGTTGCTGTCTCGATTCTTTCTCTTCTAGCTTTTTCTACTCTTTTCCTCTGAGATACAGAGAGAGAGAGAGCCCACACCTTTTGGTGAGGTCGACGGGGTGAGTCGTATTCCCATCGACACTATAAGGAGTTGCGATGGGTTTTCGCCCCTTTCCTCATTAAGAGGTGTGTTTTACCGCGTTCGTTTTCTCGTGCTGGTACATGCCGAAGGGCGTTTTCTTTGCGGTTTTTTCCCCCTTGCTTTACCAGAAAACTGTACCCGACCACTTCCCCTTTTCCCCCCCGACCCCTTCATTTTCCCCCCCGACCCCAACTCGGCTTAGCCCGGGTAATTTGAATTAGTAAAATGTCGACACGTTCCCCGTATTGCGGCTTTCGAAGCTCTCACAACGGAAGCATGGCGTGGTGTGCGTTCCTCCCGATGAGGTTAGTGTGGAAACACATTGTTATTGCTATTGGGAATATCATTGGGATGGAAAAAATCCGTGCAGCGTCACGGATGAATAAACGTATCGTTGTTTTTTTAGCCGAGGAAAGCCCTGTGCATGAGGTTGTCGCGGCTGGTCTGTCCACAGACAATGGACATTTCGTCTTAGTTTCCCCACTCGATACCGCCAGCTGTCAAAATACTCCTATCGAACGTCCCCCTGTTTGTAAAAAATGAGTCGCTGTTAGCGGAACTATCGCGCTATGGTACAGTCGTGTCCCAGATCAAAATGCTGCCGCTGGGCTGTCGGAGTGAACAGGCGAAGCACGTCATGTCTTTCCGACGCCAGGCATACATTGTACTTCCCACATCCAACGTGGATAAAGTATTAAACGTGGTAATTAAATTCCGTATAAAAGATCACGACTACCAAGTATATGCGTCAACCGAGACATTAAAATGCTTCACTTGTGGAAAGTCCGGACATTTAAAACGTTTCTGTCCCCGAACTGCACCCTCTGTGATCGAGCAGACAGGGCTCTCTGGACAATACTGTGCCCCCTCTACCTCTCAACACTGACGGAGAAACTACCCCAACTACTGTCCCAGACCCCCCCACTACCTCCCAACACTGACGGACAAACTACCCCCAACTACTGGCTCAGACCCCCCACTACCTCCCAACACTGACGGTCAAACTCCCCCAACTACTGTCTCGGATGACATCGCACCAAATTTAACGACCGCTGATAAAACGAACATGAACATCTGGGATGGGTTTACACTTGTTTCCCTCATTAAGGAAGAGAAAAAACTCCCCAGGATTCAGTTACACCTCGTAACGAAAAGGTGGTAGTTTTTCAGTCAAACATTGCGGGAATGCCTCTGTCCGACCAAACTACTACCAGCAACTGGTACGAACTGCTCATGCATGAGAATGTAGATCCCCAGCCCTTACCTGAGACTTTCCCCCACAATGCAACGGAGGGGAATTACATCCCTCCTCAAGGGAAAATTAAAGCTGTTCCGTGTCCTTCTGTGAATGATGCCGAAGTGCATCAAGACCACGATCGTAAAAATAGGAGGAAACGTGATAGCAGAAAACCTGATCGTACTTCCAGCGGCCCCGATTTCTGAGCACAATGAAAATATTCTAACCCCAGCAGTACCTGTGCTGGTGGTCTTACATAACATGCCTGAGCACATTTGTAAAAACTGATGGAGAACCTCAAACTGTCAAACCGGTGACGGTTTCCCCCGCACCCCCTCCCACTACCCGAAGCTCCTTCAAATCCACTACCCCCTCCTGCTCCTATTAATATGGAGCAGGATGACACCTGCACAGCACAAGTTACCTCAGAGCCCCAAGAACCAGGAATTGAAAGTTTCCCAGACAGTGGTTCCGACATGTCAGATGAGGAATCTTACGAGATTGAGGAGTTCCCCTACAACGAGCGAATCCAACGTCTTACCAGCCCAAATATTGAAATTCCTCAACCACACTTTTAGAAAGAGACACGTAGACATTAAAGATCACTTCTCTGACCTGCACGGGTTTATCGACACGCCAAGGAACATCATCCGCCGGCCTAGCGACCACCATTTCACAGAAGCCCAATGTAGCAGGCTGAAAAAGTACATTGTGAGAGCAAAAGATGAACAAAAAAAATGAGATTTGGAAGCTTAAATATAAATGGTGGCACGAGTCAGCTGCGCAAACTCCAAGTGGTGAACCTTGCACTACAGAAAACATTAGACGTACTTTTCTTACAGTAAACCCACACTACACCAGCATCCCATGCAGAATGGAACCGGGATGATGAAAACGACCAATTTTTTTTAGTGATTCCAATTCCCGAACTGCGGGAGTGGCTTTTCTTTTGAATCCCCATTTCCATCCATCAAAACTTTCCTTTAAAAACATAATCCCCGGGGCATCTAGCCTCCCTAGAATTTGTTATTAATAACACAAATTTTACTTTGTTGAACATTTATGCCCCTTCAAATAGCACTGAGCGGCAACACTTCTACGCTAGATTAGGGCCTTATATGAGGCAAATAGACCTGCACAGGTGTATTGTAATGGCAGGTGACTTTAACTGCACTCTACAACCAAACCTAGATAGGAACGGTGCGGAACCCCATCCCGGACCAGCTAAATTATTAGCAGAGATAATAAGGGATTTTAAGCTTCAGGATCTTTGGCGGCAACAAAATCCCACGACGCATCAATTTACCTGGAGCAAGATCACAAACAACCAAGTATCCCTAGCTAGGCTCGACCGGATCTATATAAATTCACCATTTTTTTAATCTCTCCCCTACCACTGGAATTTTGCCTTCTGGTTTTTCAGATCACCATTTAATTACTGTGAATTACCATTCACATCTGTCCTTGAATCGCCATTCTTTCTGGAAGTTTAATGTCACCATCTTAGAAAACCCCTCCTTTAGGGCTGCTTTCAAAGACGTATGGTCTGTTCTATTAAATCAAAAACACCAGTTTACAGATCAGCGTTTGTGGTGGGACAACATAAAGGCCCAATGTAGAGGATTTTGTCAACAATTTTGTTTCCTAAGAACACAAGAGGAACGTAGAACAAAGGCTACTTTAGAAAAGGAAATTCTACAAATTCAAACAAATTAAAAAACTCACTCTTCTCCTCAACAAGAACTGAGACTGAAAGAAAAGAAAGCTTTCCTTAATACAATAATTGAGAACCAAACCCAAGGGGCATTAAAAAGATTACGGTTTCAGCAGCTCAATCTTTTGGACACGCCAACCCGATACTTCTTTGATTTTGAATCGAAGGCTCCTCACCCCCAAATTACTGCTCTAAAACGCCCTGACAATTCTGTCATCACTCACCCTGAAGGAATCAAGAGGGAAGCTAGACTCTTTTTCTCCAACCTTTACAAAACAAAAGAAGTTGACCTAAATGGTGTCTCTCACTTATTTGACGGTGTTTCCACCTTAACCCCAGAGCAAAGGCAGAGCCTGGAGAAACCACTCACACTTGAGGAACTCTCCATCGCATTAAAGAGCCTTGGCAAAGGGAAATCACCTGGCATCGACGGTCTACCATCAGAATTTTTCGAATCTTTCTGGGACCTAATTGGCCCTGTACTGCTATCAGTCTTCCAGGAAAGCCTCGAAAAGAAGGAACTCCCGCTGAGCTGCAGAAGAGCAGTACTTACCTTGCTTCCAAAGAAAGGCGACCCTTTACTCATCTCCCAGTGGAGGCCAATATCACTACTATGTACTGATTACAAGATCTTTTCCAAAGCTATTGCCTTATGTTTTTCACCCTTCCTAAAGAACATTGTAGACATGGACCAAACTTATTGTGTTCCTGGTCGTAATATCCATGACAGTATTTCTGTTATTCGCGATTTGATTGATGTTTGTGATATTCATCATGAAAGTGTTGGCCTTGTTTTCCTAGATCAGGAGAAGGCTTTTGATTACGTTTCGCATGAATACTTGTCCGAAGTCTTAAATCGATTTGGTTTTGGACCCTTTATTTTATCATGTATACATATGTGTTACTCAAACGTATCTGCCCTGCTAAACATAAATAATGAGCTTGTGCCCCCCTTTTGTATTAAAAGAGGTGTTAGGCAGGGCTGCCCACTGTCAGGTGCTTTGTACACCCTTTCCCTTGAACCCCTCTTAAACACGCTTCGAAAGTCTTTGACTGGTTTCACTGTGAGAGGTTTAAACCACACTATAAAGACTATTGCCTACGCTGATGATATATGTGTGTGTATCAAAAACTCTGATGATATTGCTAAGATGATGCATGCTTTAGCACTTTTTAACAGAGCCTCGTCAGCAAAAATCAATTGGAAAAAGACTGAGGCACTGTGGCTCGAATCCCTTTCCCACCCCCCATTCTCCCCACCCCCCCCCCCTTCACCCCCGCTTCTCCCCACAAATATTGCTTGGAGAAGAGATAGGATCAAGTTTTTGGGAGTTTTTCTAGGTCCTGGAGATTTCATCAGGCATAACTGGGAAGGTTTGCCCGAACACATTGAACTGCTTTTAATAAAATGGAAAGGCCTACTCCGCCAATTGTCTTACCGTGGCAGAGTATTGGTCATAAACAACCTGGTTACCTCCATTCTGTGGCACAAGGTCTTGGCTCTGCAACCACCTGCTGGGTTAATCGACGGAATACAGAAGAGCGTCACTCATTTCTTCTGGTCTGGAATGCATTGGCTACGACCGGAAAGATTAAATTTGCCGATACCTGAGGGTGGTCAAGGACTTGTCAATGTAAAATGCCGAATCATGGCTTTTCGTCTACGTACGATATGGTCCATTTTGCACGAGCCTGTTGTGCTTTGGAGGCAACTTGCATGCTGCATTTTGGGTCGTTTTGAGAATTTCGGTCATGCTAAGGAGCTTTTCCTAATGGACTTGACAATGTTTGATCTCTCTTCACTCCCCTCTTTCTACCGAAGTTTGTTAAATGCATGGCAAGCTCTCAAAAGCCATCGGGATCATACTACGTACGAGAGATCCATGTTCTTCAACGAGCCACTGTTTTGCAACTCACTTTTTGAAGGTTTTGGAAGCAGCAGGGCCTTCATTCAAAAGTTTGTGGCTGCATCAATAACCAAAGTGTGCCACCTTAGAGACAATGCAAATGACAAGTGGCTAAGTGTTGCTGCTATTGCCTTGGCGACTGGCGTCAGATCATCTCGCCAACTAGACAGATGTCTAAGGGTGGTGCTTCATGCCTACGGTACCTCCCAACCTTAGTTGGTTCGTCCTGTACCTCCTTCTGAGCCGAGCCTCTCTCCTTTCCCCAACCTTCTTTTGTCGGCCTCTGAAAACTTGGAGCCAATAAATTTTGGCCGTTCCTTTTCCTCTTCCAGTGGTAACCGCAAAACCTTATATTTCCAATGTTTAAAAGCTCTTTTCCCCTCATTGTCTCCCCCAGCACCTTGTAAGTGGTCTGCAGTCCTGCCACACACTCCTCCTTTCTCCCCAAACTGGGGATGGTATTATAAAAATCCTGTGCCAAAACGTGCTGGTGATCTCCAATGGAGAATCGCACATTGGATAATACCCACAAACTCTCTCATTCACCGCTTTTCACAAGCGACAAGTGATCAGTGTCCCTTTTGTGGACAGAGAGAAACCTTGCCCCATGCGTATATTCAATGCAGTCGTTTAACTCCTCTCTTTGTTTTCTTGAAAGTGCTATTTGCACGTCTTTCCAATGATTTCAATTTTCCAATGTTTATTTTAGGGCCAAGTGGCCCCTTAAACATCCAAGCAACAGTTCTTGCAAACTTCTTTATCTCCCAAGCAAAATTGGCAATTTACAAAACCAGAAAATCAAAGATAAAGAATGACTTGTACAGTACAGATACTGTAGCAATGCTCAGAGCTTTTTGCGAGAGCCGGATAAAACTTGATTTTTACTGTTATTCGCTTTCCAGCCAACTTGAACTTTTTGAAAGAATGTGGTGTGTAAAGGATTTTTGTGAAATATCTGAGGGTCATTTGGTGCTTTCTCTCTATTCTTTATTAAATATCCTTCTGTGTTTTTTTGGTAGCTTAACGGTTTGTTGGTTTTGACTTCCCCGATGGTAAAATTGCTTGTAACTGTTTTGTTTATTTTGTTTTGACTGTAAAAAATCTTCATTTTATACTTTTGTAATAAAAGGACATAAAAGTCAAAAGTCTCTCTCCCTCTCTCCCTCTCTCCCTCTCTCTCCCTATCTCCCTCTCTCTCTCTCCCTCTCTCTCCCTCTCTCCCTCTCTCTCCCTCTCTCCCTCTCTCTCCCCCTCTCTCTCTCTCTCTCGTTCCCTGCTGGCCGTTCGTGTGTTGGGCGTGGCAAGATGGCGTGCACTCGTGTTCGTGTGCTGTCGCTCCGTGCTTGTGTTGTGTTGTCCCCCCCCCCCCCCCATTCCTTCCTTTCCCATCGCGCCTTTGTCGTGTCCTTCTTTACCACCTGTCCCTCTTTCCCTCCCTTGAGACAGAGACAGAGACAGAGAGAGTGAGAGAAGAGCCCAAAGGTGAGAGCAGACCCGTTCGGTTCAGTTTACCTGCTCCGTCGGTGCTGTTTACCTTACTCGCCGTCGTGAGAACTTTATTATTTATTATTTCATTTCGACTTTATTTATTTTGTGTCCTTTCCGCCTGGTCAAGGTGGAAAGGTGAGACATCGCCGTTATGGCGAGTGTTCGTGCACGGCAGGAAGGGTTTGAAACCCTAACAAGGAAGCATGCTTTCGTGTGTGTCCCTCCCGAAGGTGTTCCTACCGAGGACATTATCCTCGCTGTCGGGAATGTTATCGGCGATGAAAATGTCTGCGCCGCGTCGCGGATGAACCAAAAGTTTGTTGTTTTCGTGTCGGACGAGAAGTTCGTGCATGATGTTGTTAGTACCGGTCTGTCATTGAAAGGTGGGCAGTTCGTCATGGTTTCCCCGATGGACACACCGGCGATTAAAGTTATTATTTCAAATGTCGCTCCATTTATCACAGATGATAAGTTAATGGCTGTTCTGACCCGGTATGGAACTGTTGTTTCCCGAATCTCGATGATTCCCCTGGGATGTCGGGATGAACGAGTGAAACATGTTATGAGTTTCCGGAGACAAGTATTCATGGTGCTTCCTGATCGCGGCGACGATACAGGACTAAACATCTCGTTTAAAATTTCGGTAAATGATCGTCAATATCAAATGTACGCTTCGTCAGGCACCTTAACGTGCTTCCTTTGTGGAGCCTTCGGACACGTTAAAAGGTTTTGTCCCAAAGCATCTTGTACGAAGTGCGGCAAATTGGGACACACCGATGTGGGCTGTAAAAAAGAAAACGCCCCAACCGTGCTTCCTCACGCCTCGACCGTGCTTCCTCACGCCTCGACCGTGCTTACTCACGCCCCGACCGTGCTTCCTCACGCCCCGACCGTGCTTCCTCACGCCCCGACCGTGCTCCCCGACGCTCAAACCGTGCTCCCCGATGCTCAAACCGTGCTCCCCGATGCTCAAACCGTGCTTCCTGACGCTCAAACCGTGCTACCTGAAGCCCCGACCGTGCTTCCCGACGCCCCGACTGTGCTCCCTGATGTCCCAACTGTGCTTCCCGAGGTCCCGACTACGCTTCCCGAAGCCCCAACCGTGCTACCTGAAGCCCCAACCGTGCTACCCGAAGCCCCAACCGTGCTTCCCGACGCCACGACTGTGCTTCCTGACGCCACGACTGTGCTTCCCGACGCCACGACTGTGCTTCCCGACGCCACGACTGTGCTTCCCGACGCCACGACTGTGCTTCCCGACGCCACGACTGTGCTTCCCGATGCCACGACTGTGCTTCCCGACGCCCCGACCGTGCTTCCCGACGCCCCGGTGCTACCCAAACCCAGTGAGATGGCACTTGGTGATGCTAGTACTGCTGGCGAACCCATGAATGAAGAACTGGTCATACTGACCAAAAAACGGAAAGCACCACTAACAAATAGCCCCGATGGTGCGATAAAGAAGGCTGTCTTGGGCAGAGACACTGTCTCTGCAAAAGAGGGCAAAACGTTTACAGCAAACAAAAATATCGAACGCCAAAGTGGAAAAGAGGATGTTACTGATTTCCCAGGCTCTGAGAATAAAGCCTACATTGATCCGAACAATGCGGCCATTTTTGAGCCTGAACGCGAAGCCCTACCGGTCCCCCCTCCAGTAGCACCAGAGTACCCAACGAAATCTCAGGAGATGCCTCCAGAGGAGCTTGTGAGAGCTGCAAGTAAGGCCCAAGATCCAGGTGGGACATTATCAGACTTGTCAGAGTCTGAGGACGAGGTGGAAGTGACTGAGCTATCACAGTCATCAGCATCTCAGTCACAGATACCCCCCCAACACATCGAGTCGTTTCTAGCCGAAACGTACAGACAACGTAACATAGTCATTAAAGACTATTTTGACGATTTGGTTGCATTCATCCATACTGCAAAATCCATAATTAAAACGCCTGAACAATTTGACCTGAATAAGTCACAATACCACAGGTTAAGAAAATTCATCACACGTGCAGGTGTAGAGTGTTCCCAGCCACAGGCTGATTTCATCAATACAGGATGAAAACTATAAAACTTGCAACTTTAAATATTAATGGTGGTGGTGCTAGCCACCTCCGCCAGGTTCAAGTAAAAAACATATTTCAACGGAAAAAGGTGGATGTGATCTTACTTCAAGAAACTCACATCACACCAAATGTGGAACATAACTGGCATCAACTTTTTAAGAGCCAATGCTATTTCAGCAATTTATCAGCTTCATCTGCTGGAATTGGCTTCTTGCTGAAGCCAGGCCTCGTGTGTGAGTCATGCCATTTTCAGGAGGTAATAAATGGTCGGCTTAGCTCTCTTAAACTAGTAAGCCATAACTTCCATTACACCATTTTGAATGTGTATGCGCCAAGTGATAGCGTAGAGCGTAAGTCCTTCTTCACCTCAATGATAAATCACTTAAGATCGGTTGATTTTGATCATTGTGTGTGTGTCGGAGGTGATTTCAATTGCACCTTCGACCCATCGGTTGACAGAAACTCTGTCGAACCCCATCCTGAGTCCCATGTACACTTATCCAATTTTTTTTAGCACAATGGGCTTCGTTGATGTTTTGCGGTTGCACCACCCAAACACATCCCAGTACACCTGGTGTCGATGCGCCAATAGTCGAGTATCCTTGGCAAGGCTTGACAGATGGTACATCAACGTACCTTTTAAAAATACTGCGGTTTCTTCAAATCTTTTCCCTTCCGTGTTTTCAGACCATCATATGGTAACCCTAAACCTTTCCTTTCCTCAACCCGCAAATAGGAGCGCTTATTGGAAGTTTAATGTTAGACTTCTAGAAGATAGTATTGTTGCGGATATGGGATTTGCATCCATCCATATCCGCTTGTAAATATTCCCCTATTTCCTCAATACTTCCCAACTATCCCCAATCCCCCATTCCCTAGTCCCATTTTCTGTAAACAACACTCTGTAGACCCGACCTCCCCCTATTTCCCCCATTAAATGTCGCATCCAGGTCCACCGCATCTCACGTAGACAACTATAGGACATCTTGCTAGTTATTCTTAGTCTATGTCAGTTAAGGACTCGTTTCCATTAATTCTGACTCTTTGTTGCACCAGAATGTGATTGTATGGCACCGTTAGGAAGTTTAGGACCTCCCAATACCTCCCCGCAGCTCTTCCTCACGGTTCAACAACAACAACAACAACAACAACGGCAGCGGCGCGGCGAGTGCGCGTCCTCACGCCGGCTTGGTTGGTAGGGGGTGTTGGGAGGGCATGAGGCTTTCCCAGCGAGCCGCCATCGGACATGTGCTCGACGGGGTTACCATGTAGGGGCTCGCTGTCAGCTCCTCGTCAAGGGCAGAGCCCGGTAACCCCCGCACCCAATAGAAGCGGCGGACTGGTCCCATCTGGGGCGGAGTCAACCAGCCGAGGGCGTGTCACTCCCCGCTGAGCATGCGCAGGAAGAGGGAGGTGACGTCAGATGCGCGCTGAGCTTGGAGAGAGAAGGACGCCACCTCCGAGCGCTGTGACACCTCCCCGCATCTCTGGACTGGACCGTGCTTGATCCTGTCCCCGAGCCAAGGTGCACCTTGTGCTATCAACCGACCTGTCCTTCCCTGCCATCAATCCCTGTGTAAGTCAGTCTTGTTCCGTTTGTCTGTGGTTTGTCGGGGAATAGATAAGATTGTATCTAAGTGCCCATCTCTTCTGTGTCTTTTACCTCACTCTACCTTGTAATCTACCCCTTTTCTCCACCACTAATTATATCCTCCTCCGGAGG